>NC_065540.1:13173091-13484639 GCF_932294415.1 Quercus robur
CCAGAAAACACATTAACAATTGCAGCAGCGCGGGTAATGTTAAGCTTCCAGACATTTATCAAGTATGGCGTCATCACAAACAAGGCATAAGCTGTTAGCATGTCAGCCCATAGCAGAACTGCAATGGAAGAGGAAGAAAGTGCCTTTAGAAAACACCAATAATTAAATAAATAAATAAAAAATCTAAGGTGGCTTAATATATTAAACTATTTCCTATAAATGAAAATTTTGTAACCCACTAGTTGAACTAACCCTGTGATGACATGACTGTCAAATAAAATAACTGGCTGAAACAGTAATCACCAATTGAATTCTTTGAAATCTTACAAATTTCCATAGGCATACTTGGATATCAAGGGTTAGAGATTTTCCTTTTCCATTGGTTTTTGGATTAGAATGCGCCAAGTTTGAATCTACTAATTTCATAGTGAATGGATAGGATTTTAAGAATTTCATGGTGGAGTTACCAAAAAAACTCAAAAAGATCCTAGTTCGAATATTATAAGGATTAAGGATCTATGGCCCTAAATTGTGCTTCAAAGAAATTTCATAATTCATGAATGGCTTTTGGAAAGAAAAGAGCAAATGAAATATACTAGATTTTGCAGAAAGTTTTTTTTTTTTTTTTTTTTTTAAACAGTAGATAGTTCCATATTACTTGTAAGGCAAGGAAAATAAGGGAGGGAATGCAAGGGGCTTTATTTTCTATTAAAACACTGAGCAATTAAAATTTTATCTATAAAATAATGCCAAATTGCAGGGGATTCGTGCGTTCTTAAATCTTAGTACCTCTATAGCTATGATTAAAGTAATAATTAAAAAAAAAAAACCCAAATAAGGAGCAATCAGAATAAGATGCCAAGTGTGCGTCTGTGTGATTTCTCTTTGACTCATTTGCGTAAAACGTTAACCCAATGTGCTGAAACTACTACATTATTTATAAACTAGTGCAAATTACCTGTTATTCTGACAAAGGACGCCATGTTCACCAGTAACCTAAATTTTCTGTAATACAAAAAAACTACAAAATCAGTTGGAACAAGTTCTGAGAGAGAACAACCAAAGCAAAATGCATCAGAGATATTTGAAGTTGCAAGAATTGGGAAAATTTCTGTCTACCAATCACCTTTCCCAGATCCCAAAGAAGTGGGAGGTTTGTGGTCTGAGTAGACCTCTAAGAAGGCCAGCAGACCCAACACATATAAAGTTAAAAAAAAAATGCTTAGCTTCAAGAAATGGTAAGCTTTAGGACTCCTAAGATAATGATAAACAACCTTAAGATCAAAATTGTATCAATAAGAGGGTTCTTTGAGAAAGCATGAAAAAAAGAAAAAAGAAAAAAAGAAAAGAAAAACATGAAGAAGAAAAAAAAAAAAAAAAACCAAGGCAGAGAAGATGTTACCCGGGGTTGAAGGACTATTGTAGTACAAACTACAAAGCGTGGGAGGGAAATTTCTAGGAGAGACAATGTCAGAGGCTAGCCTTCACTGCGTTCACGCTCATTTTAGACATTCAGTCATACAACTTTCCTAATTCCACGTAAACCGTGGTGTTGCATTTTTTACTCATGTCAGTTGACTTCTTAGTTCTTAGTCAATAGATAAAATCTATTTCATTGTTAAAGTATCCAAGAATGTGACTCTCAAAAAACAAGTATCCAAGAATGTGAAAGACACAAGTACTAATACTGTGGCCGACAGTGAAACACAAATACAAATACTTTTTACCCTTTTCATACGTTTCCGTTTGACTGTTTCACGTGTAGGATTAGAAGGTATCTACTTTTGGATTACATTGCCGCTCAAAATGAGAAAATTCAGCATGATTCGGAAACATGCATCCTCTCCTCACAAGGGGTGGACCCCACATGTTTCCGAAACATGCAATATCTTCTCGCTCTAAATCCTCTTACGTCTTAGCCTACCTATATGATTTTGTAGCTACCACTTTGAAGGCTTGTTTATTTGATCATATTCATGTTTTTGAGGCTTCACTTCTTTAAATCTATATTTATATAGGATAGGGTTTCAGTTATATCTGGTATAAATCTAAGTATGTTGCACCATTTAATAATTTGTTATAGAATTTATATTTTAAAAATTCCACTATTAAATTACAAGTTCTATATATTCTTAACACTCGTGCTAATTTTCATATTAATTGGATATTATTTACTATTCGATTCATAAACTCATCTTTTATACATTACTTTAAACTAGAAAAACTTTAATTTAAACAAATGATTGATGAGATAGCTATTAATCTTTGATCACCTTAAAATTTTGCAAGTATAAAGAATATATGAAGATAATGTAATCTAATGGTGGGTTTGTCAAAATTCGTATCCAATTAAAAAATATTGAGTAGTGTAATATTGCTTAAAGTTACCTCGTATGTAACTTAAACCTAACCAATCTACATATAATATCTAAAAACTAAAATATAGTATTTATTATTACTACCCTCTTATTGAGCCATATCATCATGGTATTCCGATAAAAGTTTAATCTAATATTTATTCTTACTGCATCACCTTAGTATTTCGATCTATTTTGGTCCAATTCAGTCCACCTTAGTTCACTTTGGTTTATTCGATCCATTTTGGTCAAATTTGACCAAGTTTGGTCTATTTCTATTCATTTCGGTCCACTTTGGTCAACAACTTACACATGGACATATGTGAATATACATATATATACACGCGCGCACACACTCAAGAGAAATGCTTTATTGTTGACAATTTCATAACAAATTTTAAATAGTAAGTTATTATTGATTCTAATATGGGCATATTATTGTTGTCGCTTTTGTACCCATCAATAACAACTTGCCACTTAAGGTTTGTTGTGGTAATCATTCGAAAATTAGGAAATTTCCTAACTTATTGCAAAATTTCTACCCATCACGAAATTTACGACTAGCAATATCTAAAAACTGAAGCATAACATTTAATATTATTACACTCATGTTGAGTCACACTAGGTATAACATTTTGGTTCATGTCAATCTATTTAGTCAACTTTGGTCCATTTCTCTCTCTTATAGTAGAAGAGAGGATGCTTTGGTCATATTTGATCTATTTGGTCTATAACGACCCCGCCCCAACTGTGTAGATATTGTCTGCTTTAGGGCCCATACCCCTCACGGTTTTGTTCTCCCTCAAAGCATAAAGCAGTGGGGGAAAAAGCTTCTGCACATTGAAGGGAGGTTATTCCTTATAAACACATTCTCGTGTGGAGCCCAGACTTCCGGCTAGGGCACCGCTCTGATACCATCTGTAACAACCCAAGGAAAAGCACTAGCTACATCTGCGTTATACCTCAAAAGGACTAGTCACAATTGAGGCTCCTTGTAGTTGTTAATAAAGCCTAGTTCAATCCAATAAATATCCGATGTGGGACTCATCACACACCCACACACATCACACAATCAATCAAATTGGGGCATTACAATTTCCCCTACTTAAATCCCTAACGTCCTCGTTAGGGCCCACTTTATGAGGTAGTGTCTCTGAGCCCATATGGGATTACCGGGCTGACTCTGATACCATATGTAACAACCCAAGGAAAAATGCTAGCCACATTTGCGCTATACCTCAAAAGGACTAGTCACGATTGGAGGAGGCATCTTGGGAGCGAGAAGATGAGATGAAATCAAAGCATCCAGAGTTGTTCGTTAACGAAGGTATGTACAATTTCGAGGACGAAATTTTTTAAGGGGAGAAGGATGTAACACCCCATAATTTTGATACCAATTTAATTATTATACGTAAATTAAAAAGGAGACCTACAATTAAATGAATTTAATTGATTTGGGCCTAAGATATTTAAAAAAAAAAAAATACTATGGGATATGAAGCTCAAGTGAAGTGACATAAGTAAATATATGGGCCTTGAAAACCCTAGTATTTTACCCCTTAAGCTACACATGCATATTCTTATGAGACTTCCTTTTTGCTTCAGCCGCATCACACTACTGAACTTTGCTTCTCTTCACTGTGGCTGTGAGTAGAGATTACAGGTACGGTTTCTATGATTATACTAATAGAGAAAGGGCTCTTAGAATTGTTATTATATTTGATTAAGAATGGTATTATTGTCGTATGTCAGGAAGACTTTGAATTGAACCAAATAGAGTAATAGGCTTGGACTTTGTCACCATGTTAAAGGGAAAAGAGTGTTTGTGGTTAATTTGCTTTCACGCATAGCCTCAATTGTTGACCGGTTAATATGCATTCACACTAGTTTAGCCGTGTACTAGATTTTGAGTCTTTGGGTTGATAATTACAATATTATAATAGGAATTGTTATATAGCTATATGGTCCAGGCTTTGAAATTTGATTATGTATGAATAGTATGTATGGTCATATGGACCTCTATTGGCTCTAAGATTGATTTGGCAGAACTATATTATTGCACTAGCTATCTTTTAGCTATATTGAAGTTTCATGAATATTCCGATTAGGCAGCAATATTTATAAGTCCAAAAATCTTATCAAAGTTGAAAGTAAATTGGATAGTTTGGTGAATAAATAGAGGATTTTGGATAAATCAATATTGTCTAGGATAAAACCATTTTAAGTGTGAAAATAGATTTTTAAGTGGGAAATTGTGTATTGATGAACCTATTTTTGGTGTTGCTAGGTTCTAGTTCTATTGAATTGTTGTGATTCAAGGGAGGTTGATTTCCTTTATTTTTGCAACTAAGAGGTAAGTAAGTGGTGTTTACTAATTTTGGGGGTTTTCCCAAACAGTGTTGGTTATTAAACTATTATATATCAAAGAAATATATTGTTATTCTATACATATAAATGGATATTTTATAATTTTTTGATGTGCACATTAATTATTCGTTTTATGAAAAACTTGTGAGACAACCTAAATTTATTTAAATTTGTATGTGCGATATATCCTTATGAAAGTTCAATAAGTGTATAAAACATTTTGAACGTTTAGACTCTCAATTTACAAATTACCAATTTAAGCTTAATATCAAACAATTAATGTGCAGAATATGAACATAAGCTTAATACAGAATTGATAAACAATCTAAACCAAATAAAATCACATCCACATCAGAAATTAAATGGAAAAGATTAAGGGAAGAGAGATGTAAACACAAGGACAATACTCGATGTGTTATCGAAGAGGAAACCAAAGCCCTTAGTATAAAACCTCTCTGCCGCCCTCCAAGTGGTAAACAATCCACTAAAGAAGGTAGTTGGGATACATGAACAGCAGAAGACCCTCCAAGCCTAATCTACCCAATGTACCTAAGCCCTTCAAGCTTCTACTCCAACGAGGTTACGCCGAACCTATTTCTTCTTTAGTTTGCCGGATTCCGCTACTTGACCATAGCATCAACCAATATGAAATTGGTCCCTTCTTAACTGCTTCCCAAACACCAAATGGCCTCCTCATAGATATAGGTATGGTGAGAAAAGGTTTTGGTAATGTACCTCTCAAGGATTTGACAATGGAGAGGAAGAGAGTAGAGGAATTTGAAGAGTCTCTGAGTCTGTTTGGATAGAACTTATTTTGCTGAAACTGAAAACTGAAAATACTGTAGCAAAATAATTTTTAAATGAGTGAATAGTGCCGTGGGACCCATTTTTAATGAAAAAGTTGTTGAAAAGTGGAATTTGTGGGTTCGTGAACAGTGCACGGATGCACTGTTCATCGTGGAAAAGTCAACAAAACTGGCTCAAAAAAAAAAAAAGCTGCTGAAAACACAAACGTAAAACGCAAAAGCTGAATCCAAACCCAACCTCTATGTGAAGATTGTGGATGAATTAATCTTGTTTTTCTTTAGGGTTTCTCTCTCAAAATTCTCTTTGGAAGCTCTCTCAATATCGTGGGTATAAGGGTATATATATAGTAGGGTGAGAAGAAATGTGAAAAGTCAGTTTTTCCCAGACAGGGTGTTCTGGCGACTTGACCTCGTGACTAGGTTGAGTCGCGAGTTCAAGCCGCGAGCTAACAGCCTGGCCAGCCTGAGATTTTTGTCCTGTAGTGCAACAGCTGGTGCGACTCTTCAGCTTCTGGCATGTTTGGCACATGTGCAACTTTCTGGCGGCTTGCAAGCCGCGAGCCACCCGCAAGATCCAGTTGCGAGTCCCTACTTCTTTGCACAATCTTGAATATTTCTTCACACTCTCACACACACTACCCTTACATGATTCCCACCTAAATACAAGATTACTAATTGCTAAAATACAAGCAAATTTGACACGGAATAAAGCCAACAAGATGGTTGATAAAATTCAACCTTACACCTTATATTTTCGAGAATTATGATTGGATTATTTTTGTGAGCATCTTGAATGGATTATTTATGTGAGCATCTTGTAAATGTTTTGAAAACCTATGGCAAGTCATGATTAGAAGCTCAGTATGGTATTTAGTCTTTAGCAAGGGACAATCATACTGTAACTAGTCCTTAGTAAGGGACGGTCCCAAAAGGGGACAGTGCACGTTTGATAGCTCCTTAGCAAGGGAGTATACTATTGAGGATCCAAAAAGGAAGCTCCTTAGCAAGGGAGTGCACCTTTAGGTTCCAAAGGAGCCATCCTTAAGAAATGGGATGAAAAGAAGGTTCTAGTCCCAAAAAGGGGACAACACAACCCTGTCAACGGAGCGTAAACATTAACCATGAGAAAAGGCTTCTGTACATTGAAGGGAGGTTATTCCTTATATACACATTCTCATGTGCTTCCCTAGGCGATGTGGGATTCCATGGAATACAAGACCCCCCTTTTTGGGTCCCTACATGGTCCATTTCTGTCCGTTTCTCTTTCTCTCTAGTAGAAGAGAGTGCCTCTATACAGAAAGCACCGCTTGTGACAGCGCTTTTCACAAGCACGTTTCTCTATGAGATCCACATCAGCCATCCGGCAACAATGTTCTTCGTTGGGTTATAGTCCCCTCATTTTGATGAACCAGATATCAGTTCTTGAGTTGTAGTCCCTACTCTTTTCATTGTTAAAAATGCCAATATAATAAATTCTCCTTACTTTCTTTACGAAAAAGGAAGGAACGAAGAACTAGAAATCAAGGTCAGTTTCACTTCATGTAGTCTGTTGAGAAGAAAAAGAGATGAGAAAGAAAATCTCTGCAGTTTCATTAACTTAAGCTTGTTGAATCATTGCACTTCACAAACGTCAATGAGTACAAAGAATGCTGCCACATTGAATTGGAGAATACAACTAACAAGGAAATGAATGTAAAATGAAATTGTTCTAAGAATACTAACTACAGCAACAACAACAACAACAATGCACATGATCTTCCTAAGGTTGTGTAGGTTCTTCACTTGGTGGGTCTTTATAGGTGTAAAACAATGCCACCAAGATGTACAAAATAAGATTTGCAGAACTCAACGTTGTCAGTGTCCACTAGTAGTTATCCAATCGACTTTTATCCAATGTGTCCTGAAACCAACTTCGTTTCCCTCCACTTCCACTGACCTTTCCCACAACATAAACTGAAAGAACACTACCCACAGTTCCTGCTCCAATTACACCGTAGCTGAAAAGTTGCAAGTAGCGCTTCATTGAGGTAGGAGCATGATTAGTGAAGAATCGATCAATGCAGTCGTTAGAGATACCTTCAACGACACCAAGAAGGAGAAACGGTGGAAGAAGCCAGAACATGCTCATTGGGATTTTCTCATTATTGTCATTAGAATTGTTGAGTAACAAGTGCCTTTTAACCACGTCTAGCCTCCTGGTTTCCACCTCTGCAGCTGTGATACAACACAGTATAGAAAACTGCATTGCTGCTGCGATTCCACATGGGGGTATATATTTTTCTTTAATAACTAGTTTAGATTAGGGTAATAGTCTTTTACAAGGTCATAGAATAGTTTAAATATAGGAAGAGGGATCTTCCATTTTCCGACCTTTTGATTCATATCCTTTGCTTGCTCTAAAAAATAAGTGTTTCCCATGGAAATCACAACCCCACACATAATGAAGGTCATCCACATGGGTATCATGCGTATAGCACTTTTTGTTCATTCTGTTCCTGATTTTGGGTTTCAACTACAATGGCAGCCTTGTCGAGGCACTTGTATTAAAAAATTATGTTTCAGAGAATAATGTAAGTCATAACTAACAGTAGATTTCATATTTTTCTGCAAACTATTAGAAGTTAGTAGATTGGAAAATAGTGACAAACAGAAATCATGAACATTGGTGAGGTTATTATACTTTCTAATAAGTCTGTTAAATGCAAAAATATGGTACTTGGGTTTTGAAATAAATGACTTTGTATCATCAATTTTCTAGGTTAAGAGAGAGAGAGAACCTGAGACTCTGGGTGTGAGGCGCCCGATTATCATTTGGTGGGAGATGACGAAACATCTTGGAAGCAGAGGCTACAAATACTCTACATACAATTGTAAAAGGACTACCCTGTGGTGCAGACTGACTGTATACACATGAGCCATTTGTGAATAGAAAAGTTGCCAATGCAGTACATACTGCTGGTATTAAAAATCGGACAAACCATGGCTTTATATAAGGAAGTGCAATACATGCAACAATTGGAAGAAAAATCACACCAAAGCCACCTGCCGCTTGCCATGGCCTAAGTGGTTCTAAATTATCTTCTTGTTGTTTTAGGAAAGACTCTAAGGATGTGATATGACCAGATATCCCAATAGCTACAAGTGCTAATGCTATATAGAAGAGAGCCTTTTGGGTATTGCCAATGCAATCTGGCTTGTATGCACCACAGTTGCCTGCAACATCAGAAAGGACTGGTGGTGTTGACATTGTCAAATTGCTAATGTTGTATATATATATATATATATATATTGGTAAGCATTCCATGATATGCTTTCTTTTGTCATTCAAGACATTACATGATAATCATTATTTATTTGTTCATCATCCATTCATGAAGTGAAATATGCTTTAAGACTTCTCGCTTGTGACTTCAGTTGACAGTTGACTTTGATCTAAAAACAGGGTTTCTCTCCATCTTCTGCATCATGACTTTACAGAGACAATTACAACAACTGGAGAATGGATGAAATGGAGGAGATAGAGACTGTCATAGTTGGTGGTGGCATTTGTGGTCTTGCTACTGCTCTTGCTCTTCATAGGTACTAATTCTATTCACTTCTTTCTTGACTTCTTTCTTATACCATGTTCAGTAACTTATAACTTCTGAGACATAAAAAAAAAAAAAAAAAAAAAAAAGGAGAGAGAGATTGAAATATGGAAATGTGTATACTGTAACTGTATAGGAAGGGTATAAAAAGTGTAGTATTAGAAAAATCGGAGACACTGCGTTCAACAGGAGCAGGTATCACTATCAGGACAAATGGTTGGTGTGCTCTTCATCAGCTTGGTCTTGCTTCAAACCTCAGACTAACTGCCCTCCCTATGTTCTTTTTATTATTTGATAGATGTTTCTTAATCCTCCTTTGGCTTGTGTGTTCCCTTGTCTCAGGATTCTACTACTAAAAAGGGTTACATTTGCAAACCGAGACTCTCTCTCTCTGCCATCCTCAATGCCTGCCCGGTCCTTCTAGACTTGTCCCTCGATGTGAATGATAATGATCTGGAAAATTTGGAGGAGCTCAATGTCATTGTCCTTGTAGCTACGCTAAAAAGATTACATCTACATTGGAAGGTTCAGCCTTCATCGGAGTACATATTCCAGATATACACCCCAGCTCTCGAGTACTTACATTTCAATGGTTATTTGAACGGGGATGATGTGTGGGAAAACCTCCCAAGCGTGGTTGAATCTGTCATTCAAATTAAGGATTGTGATTCGATTAATGATTATGCAAAGAGAGTATGGGACTTAATGGGAAAACTCTATAATGTTGTATCCGTGGAATTGAGCACAGTTACTGCATAGATTCTCTGCCATGGTTCTAATCATGAAAATAATCCCACATTTCATAATTTGTCCCCCTTGAAGTTTTGTGGTGACATTTGGCATGAGTGGTATGCATGGCATGCAGTACGGCTCTTGCTTTGTCGGGCTCCAAAGCTACAAACACTTGTCTTTGAACATTCATTTTTGCATCGCTCTAATCTTGATAATCGTAACCCTTGCTTGGAGGAGCCACTCTATGTTCCTGAATGTATGTCATCACACCTTACAACCTGTCTTTATAAAGGATTTATGGGGGTTGAGAACAAGATGGAACTTGTTAGGCAAATCCTGAAGGCAGCAAGAGTACTAAAGACAATGAAAATCACCAGTCACAGTGATCTAGACCAAAGGAATAAGCCTAGTGTTCGCAAGAAATTGAGGAAGTTTCAAAGGAGCACTCGGAATTGTCAAATTGCATTTGTCGAAGGACATTTCACATTTCACAAAAATAGCTAAAGGTATTTTTGTTTGCTATCTAAAAAAAAAAAATTTGTTTATCGAGGGGTGTTTATTTGACACGCCCAAGTGCACATAACCATACACACAATTGTCACACGGCTAAATAAAAGAATAAAATATAATACATTCAACTATCCCAATTCCATATAAGCATTCTTCCTATTGTCCAAGATTAAACCAATCAAATGATCAAGCACTTATTAAATCATACTCAAATTCACCCTCTCTCCCAAATTCTCAAGTGATGGTTCTTGAAGAGCATGAGTAATGGAGGTTGATTGTGTTCTTGAAGAGCAAGAGTAATGGGGGCTACAGGGAAGAGAGGCTCCAATGGTAATAGAAGAGGTGGGCTCAACCTTCTCCTTCCTCCAAGGGTCCAGCTGAGCTCTTCAAGAGATGGACTATTAGGGTCTAGCCAAGCTTCCAGCTTACAGGAATGCAATGGGGAAATCGAAAATAGACATATGGGTGTTGGGGGGTACTCTTGGTTTTTTGAAAAGGAAATCGAATGAGGAAAATCTATACTAATGTGATGAAACAATCTCCTAACTTCACCCTCTCTTTCCCCAAGCATCTACAATATATACAATATTTAGGTTTTTTGATGTCAAATTGAACGTGTGTATTTAAAACTGAAATCGTGTTTGTAAGATACAATTTTTGTATAACCTATATTTAAAACTAAAATTGTGTTTGTAGGACACAAACCTTAAAGGTTTGGATATCTAATACCAAAACTGAAATGTAGAATTGAAACGGTGTTTTTATGACACGATTTCTCTATAACATTAATACTATGAATTTTTGCCTTAAAAAGGGAAAAGAGAGTCTCTTTGAGATCCAATTCGCCTTACCCAAAAAATAAAAAAACCCAATGTCACAAAACTGAAACAACACCTAAAGAATTAGAGCTTTCCCATACCTCAATACCCTCCTATATAATAGCAAACCCAATTATAGTTCCCTCCATTATGCAGAACCAGAGATCAGTTCCTGAGTTATGGATGGTCCCTCCTCTTTTCATTCTTAAAAAAGCCCTTTTAATAATTTCTTCTTATGTTCTTTAAGAAAAAGAAAAGAACAAAGAATTAGAATTCAAGGTCAATTTCAATTCGTGTGGTCTGGTGAGAAACATTATCAAAAAGGGTTTGAAGGATAAAAGGGAAATCTCAGCAGTTTCATTAAATTAAGCTTCTTGCTACATTGCATTTGACAATTGTCAAGGAATACAGAGGAATGGATGTAAAATGAAATTCTTCCAAGTATACCAACCACAGCAACATCGACAACACACATCATCTTCCTAAGGCTGGGCAGATTCCTCATTCTTTGTTGCTTTACTGCCGTCTTCATTTGGTGGGTCTTTAAAGGTGTACTGCAATGCCACCAAGATGTACAAAATAAGATTTATAGAACTCAACACTGTCAGTGTCCAATAGTAGTTATCCAATCGACTTTTATTCAGTGTGTCCTGAAACTAACTTGGTCTTCCTCCCCTTTCACTGACCTTACCCACAACATAAACTGAAAGGACACTACCCACAGTTCCTGCTCCAATTACACCGTGGCTGAAAAGTTTCAAGTAGCGCCTCATTGGGGCAGGAGCTTGATTAGTGAAGAATTGATCAATGCTAAGGTTAGACATTCCTTCAACAGCACCAAGAAGGAGAAACTGTGGAAGAAGCCAGAACATGCTTATTGGGATTTTCTCATTAGGTTTATCAAGAAACCCGTGCCTTCTAATCACATCAAGCCTCCTGGTTTCCACTTCTGCAGCTGTGATACAACATAGTATAGAAAACAGCATTGCTGCTGCGATTCCACATGGGGGTATATATTTTTCTTTAATAACTAGTTTAGATTAGGGAAATAGTCTTTTACAAGGTCATAGAATAGTTTAAATATAGGAAGAGGGATCTTCCATTTTCCGACCTTTTGATTCATATCCTTTGCTTGCTCTAAAAAATAAGTGTTTCCTATGGAAATCACAACCCCACACATAATGAAGGTCATCCACATGGGTATCATGCGTATAACAATTTTTGTATCCTCCACCTCTGCTAAGCTGCGAAGTGTCCATCTATTTTGTTCATTCTGTTCCTGATTTTGGGTTTCAACTACAATCGCAGCCTTGTTGAGGCAACTGTATTAAAAAATTATGTTTCAGAGAATAATGTAAGTCATAACTAACAGTAGATTTCATATTTTTCTGCAAACTAATAGAAGTTCGTAGATTGGAAAATAGTGACAAGCAAAAATCATGAACATTGGTGAGGTCATTATACTTTCTAATAAGTCTGTTAAATGCAAAAATGTGGTACTTGGGTTTTGAAATAAATGACTTTGTATCATCAATTTTCTAGGTTGAGAGAGAGAGAACCTGAGACTCTGGGTGTGAGGCGCCCGATTATCATTTGGTGGGAGATGACGAAACATCTTGGAAGCAGAGGCTACAAATACTCTACATACAATTGTAAAAGGATTCCCCTGTGGTGCAGACTGACTGTATACACATAAGCCAGTTGTGAATAGAAAAGTTGCCAATGCAGTACATACTGCTGGTATTAAAAATCGGACAAACCATGGCTTTATATAAGGAAGTGCAATACATGCAACAATTGGAAGAAGAATCACACCAAAGCCACCTGCCGCTTGCCATGGCCTAAGTGGCTCTAAATTATCTTCTTCTTGTTGTTTCAGGAAAGACTCTAAGGATGTGATATGACCAGATATCCCAATAGCTACAAGTGCTAATGCTATATAGAAGAGAGCCTTTTGGGTATTGCCAATGCAATCTGGCTTGTATGCACCACAGTTGCTTGCAACATCAGAAAGGACTGGTGGTGTTGACATTGTCAAGGAACCCATCCCCTGCAGTGACACCCAATACTTAGTACATCTTCTTGTAAAAGTTCTATGACTTTGTCAAAGCCTATATAGCGCAAAAGAATGAATAGGTTAACATTTTCAGATCAGTAGCATTGTCATAATAGGACAATGGCATTACAAATTGATCGACATAAACTGGCTAATTTCATTGCAGAGTACAAAAGACAAAGCCAGTAAATAATAAATCTCTCTCCCAAATTACAAGGGCATCACAATGTGCACCCTAAAATGCAATATTTTGCAATTGACACCCTTCTTTAAGATCAATTTGTGATGTTCATTGGATCATCCAAATCAATGGTTAAATAAAATATTTAAGAGTAGCTATTTGCCTAAACTATGGAAGCATTTGCAATGTTCAACCAAACCAATGAAAATTTTGCAATCAACACTTTAATTTGAGAGTAATTTGCCCTTAAATTGATTAATTTACATGCTAATATGGATGGTCCGGTGAACATTGCAAGTTATTCTCAAGTTAGAGTGTTGCTTCCATTACTTTATAATTTAGGGCTGGCATTATAAATGCTCCCATAATTTCAGGAAAATAGCTACAATTAATTTTAATTAGAAATGAAGAAATAATCATGCAGCATAATATTCCTCAGTCAAAACCATCCGTGTATCAACAATTTCTGAGTGATTTTATTAAATGAGATGCCCAAGTTGCTCCTTGATTATTCATTCTACACTGTTGTGCCTATATTACTACGATGTTTGAAGTGATAAATATAACTTCTTTTGATTATTCAGTTGTTACAAACTGTGGGAGGGGAATTTGAACCCGGTTCTCCTTATAAAGAAGACCAGGCAATGCCATTGGACTACAAGGTTCTTGGAAAAATGATAATGATAAATTTAACTAAAGTAGATTTAAACAACAACTTGGCAATAGTCATAGCATAGTAGAAACATATAAAAAAAATTAGGGAAATTTTGAAAACCTACAAAGCTATAAGCAAGACTGGAGAGCAATAGCATCCAATAGTCACCCATGAAAGCATCAACAAGGAAGGTCATGCCTATAGGCATTATGGCAGCAACACCAGTAAACACATTCACAATTGTAGCAGCATGGGTAATGTTAAGACTCCAGACATTTGTCAAGTATGTCATCATCACAAACAAGGCATAAGCTGTTAGTATGTCAGCCCATACCAGAACTACAATGGAAAAGGAAGAAAGTGCCTTTAGATTACATCAATAAATAAATTTTTTTTAAAAAAAAGAAAAAGAAAAAAGAAAAGGTAGCTTGATATATGGATGAATAATTTGAAACCCAGTAGTTAAACTAACCCTTCGATGACATGACTGTCATGTAAAAGAACTGCCTTTAAATAAGTAATCACCAAATGAATTCTTTGAAATCTTACAAATTTCCATAGCCATACTTGATATATCAAGGTTTGAAGAACTGCCTTTTTAATTGGATTCTGGATTAGAAAGTGGTAAAATCTAATCTACTAGTTTCATGGTGAATGTCTATAAAAAAAAAAAAAAAAAAAAAGTTCCATGGTGAATGGATATGATTTTAATAATTTCACGGTGGAGTTACCCAAAAAAAACTCTAAAAGATCCTAGTCCAAATATTATAAGGATTAAGGATCTATGAACATAAATGGTGCTTCAAAGAATTACTTTCTATACTGATAATTTGTTAAAATCTTTCGGAAAGAAATGCAAATAAAATGTGCCAGATTTTGCAAATAGTTCCATATTACTCGTAAGGTAAGGAAAATAAGTGATGGAATGCAAGGGACATATTTTCTTTTAAAACAAACAAGCAATTGAAATCCTCTCTATAAGATAATGCCAAATTTGAAATTTTAGGGAATTCATGCGTTCTTAATTCTTAGTACCTCTATAGCTAAGATTAAGGATTAAAAAATAAAGACCCATATAAGTCAACAATCAGAATGAGATGCCAAGTGTGTGTTTGTGTGATTTCTTTTAACTCATTTGTGTAACAACTGAACCCAAAGTGCTGAAACTACTAGATTATTTATAAACTAGTGCAAAGTACCTGTTATTCTGACAAAGGATGCCATGTTCTCCAGTACCCTCAGCTTTCTGTAATACAAAAACTACAAAACAAGTATATTGAAATACACTAAGTTCTAAGAGAGAACAACCAAAGTAACATGTTGCAACAGAGAAATTCCAAGTTGCAAGAATTGGAGATAAGACTGTCTACCAATCAGCTCTCCCAAGATCCCATAAAAGTGGGAGGTTTGTAGGCTTAGTACTACCTCTAAGAAGGTCAGCACACATGGTTGAAAAATATGAAGTTCAAAAACATGCTTACCATCAAGAAATGATAAGCAAACATAAATTATATGAATTAAGAAGTTTCTTGGAGAAAGCCAGAGAAAAAAATATGTTATAGAAGGTGTTACCTGGAAGGGGTTGAAGCTATATTGTACAAACCATAGAGGGAAATTTCTGGGAGAGAGAAGGGGAAAGACAATGCCAGAGACAAGCCATCACCTCGTTAACCTTCATTTTGGACATCCAGTCATACAACTTTCCTAGTTCCTTGTGACTGTGCTGTTGCATTTTACATCAGTTGACTTCTTACTTTCTTAGTCAATATCAATATATCTCAGTGTCTTCAAATATCTAACCTGAGGCAGCCCGACAGTGAAATAGAAGTACTTTGTTCATATAAACTTTTTTAAGGCTCCACTTTTTTAAGTACTAAAAAGAACCTCTCCTCACAAACTCTGGCTTCGGCTCTAAAATACTTTATGGTCGTGTGTGTAAGGACGTGTGTAATTAAATACAAAAATTTTGATATGCATTATACCCATGTGGATAACATTCAATATGTGGGGGGATTGCTTTGCATAGGAAACATTTACTTCGAGAGCAAGCAAAAAATATGAATTACAAGGTTGGAAATTGAAGGTCCCTCTTCCTATATTTAAAATTTTCTATGACCCTGTAAAAGATCATTTTACTGATCTGTATGTCAAAGTAGCTAAAAAAGTAATTCCAGGAAAGTATGTAGCCCCATGTGGAATCAATGTAGCAAAGCTGTTTTTTATACTATGTTGTATTGCGGCTGCAAAAATGAAAACCATGAGGCTAGATGTGATTAGAAGGCACATGTTATATGACAAAACTAATGAGAAAATTCCAATGAGCATCTTCTTGCTTCTTCCACAGTTTCTCCTTACTAGTGCCCTTGATAAAATCTCTGAGGACACCATTGATAGTTACTTCACTGATCAAGTTCCTGAATCAGTAAGATGCTACTTGCCATTTTCACTTATTGAGGTAATTGGAGCAGGAACTATGGGTAGTGCCCTTTCAGTTGACGTGGGTAAGATCAGTGAAAATGGAGGGAAACTATCAATGCCCTTTCAGTTGCCATTTTCACTTATTGGACTCCAATTGCAGCCTTGCCAGGGCACCTGTATTAAAAAAAATTCCTCTTTCAAGAACATTGTAGAGCTTGCTAAAATTTTTGTATGTCATAGCTAATAATTGATTACATATTGTTCTGCCAACTATTAGAAGTTAGTAAACTGGGAAATTGTTACTAAAAGAACTCATGAACATTGGTGAAGTCATTATATTTTCTAAAAACTCTTGGGTTTGAAAATAAATGACTATCATCAAATTTCTAGGTTGACAGTGAGAGACAGAGAACCTGAGACTCTGTGTTTGAGGCAGCCGATTATCATCTGGTAAGCGATGATGAAAAATATTGGAAGCAGAGGCTACAAAAACTCTAAATATAGTTGTAAGAGGGCTCCCCTGTGGTCCAGTACGTTTGTATGAACATGAGCCAGTTGTGAATAAAACAGTTGCCACTACAGTACATATTGCTGGCATTCCAAATCGGACAGACCAAGGCTTTATAAATTGAATTGCAATAAATCCAACAATTGCAAGAAGAATCACAATAAAGCCACCTGCTGCTTGCCATGGCATTCGTTGTTCTGAATCTTGCTGTTTCAGGAAAGCGTCCAAGGATGTGATATGACCAGATATCCCAATAGCTAAGAATGCTAACGCTGTATAGAAGAGAACCATTTGGGCATCTCCAATGCAATCTGGCTTGTATGCACCACAGTTCCCTGCAGCATTAGAAAGGATAGGTGGTGTTGACATTGCCAATAAGCTTAACCCCTGCAGTGACACCCAATAATTAGTACATCTCTGGTAAGTCCTACGACTTTGTCAAAACCTATACAATGCAAAAGAATGAATTGGGTAACATTGTCAGATCAATAACATTGTCATGACAGCATTAGATATTGATAAACATCGCTGCCTTATTTCATTGCAGAGTACAAAAAGATAAAGCAGGTTCATAACAAATATCACTCCTAAATTACAAGGGCGTTGCAGTGTGCACCCCAAAATACAATAGTTTGCAATTGACACCCTTCTATTCAAGTTTAATTTGTAATGTTCACTGCATCATCCAAATCAATGTTTTAATAGACATATTTGAGAGTAGCTATTCACCTAAACTATGAAAGCATATGCAATGTCAAACCTAACCTATAAAAATAATGCAATCAACTGTTTAATTTGAGAGTAATCTTCCCAAAAATTCAATAATTTTCACAGTAATATGGATAGCGGGGTGAACAAAGCAAGTTAATCTCAAATTAAAGTGTTGATTTGATTACATTATATTTAGGATGGGTGTTATAAATGCTTACATAATTTTAAGTCAGATAGCTGCAATAAATTCAAATTAGAAAAGAGGAAGAAGAAATAATCATGCAGCATGATACCCCTCAGTCAAAACAATCCCTGTATCAACGATTTTCAAGTGATTTGTTTAGATGAGGTGCCCAATGTTGCTCCTTGATTATCCGTTCTACATTGTTGCACCTATATAGGCTATATTATTATGATGCTTGAAGTGATAAATATAACTTCTTTTATATATATATAAAATTCAATTTTTAAAACGTGTGAGGAGGGGAATTTGAAGCAACCAGGCAATGTGATTGGGGTGCAAGGCTCTTGGAGAATTGATAAGTATAACTATAGAAAATTTAAACAACAAAATCAGAAATACTCATAGCATAGCAGAAACACATAAACAAATAAGGGAAATTTTGAAAACCTACAAAGCTATAAGCAAGACTGGAGATCAAGAGCATCCAATAGTCACCCATGAAAGCATCAACAAGGAAGGCCATGCCGATAGGCATTATGGTTGCCACACCAGAAAACACATTCACAATTGCAGCAGCATGGGTAATGTTAAGACTCCAGACCTTTGTCAAGTATGGCGTCATCACAAACAAGGCATAATTTGTTAGGATGTCAGCCCATATCAGAACTGCAATGGAAGAGGAAGAAAGTGCCTTTAGAATACACCAATAATTAAATAACAAAAAATCTACGGTGGCTTTATATTAAACATTTTCATTAAACGGAAAATTTGTAACCCTCAAGTTGAACTAACCCTTTGGTGACATGACCGTCAAGTGAAATAACTGCCTTTATAGCAGTAATCACCAATTGATTTCTTTGAAATCTTAATTTCCATAGGCATACTTGGATATCAAGGGTCGAATATTTTCCTTTTCCATTGGTTTCTGAATTAGAATGTGGCAAATTCCATTATTCTTATTTCAAGTGAATAGATAGGATTTTAAGAATTTCATGGTAGAGTTATCCAAAAAACTCAAAAAAGTTCCTGGTAGGATTAAAGATCTATGATAATAAATGGTGTTTCAAAGAAATTTTTTATTTTTTACTAATAATTTGAAAATGGCTTTCAGAAAGAAAAGAGCAAATGGGGGCTTATTTAATATTAAAACAAGTGAGCAATTAAAATCCTCTCTGTAGAATAATTCCAAATTTCAGGGAATTCCTTTGTTCTTAAATCTTAGTACCCCTATAACTATGATTAAAAAAAAAATTAAAAAAAAAAAAAGCCCAGTTAAGTCAACAATCAGAATGAGATGTCAAGTGTGTGTCTCTGTGATTTCTCTTGAGCTCATTTGTGTAGCAAGTTAACCCAATGTACTTAAAATACTAGATTATTTACAAACTAGAGCAAAGTACCTGTTATTCTGACAAAGGATCCCATGTTCACTAGTACCCTCCCTCGGTTTTCTGTAATACAAAAAACCTACAAAATTAGTTGAAACTATTATATCAAAGCAAGCTAAGTTCTGAGAGAGAACAGCCAAAGTAACATGCAACAAAGCCTACCAATCACTACTCCTAGATCCCACAGAAGTGAGAGGTTTGTGGACTAAGTATGATCTCTAAGAAAGTCAGCACATATGATTGAAAGCTTTAAAAGCTAAAAAACAAGCTTATTGAAGATGATAAAATATTGTGCCTGATGGGCTTACCTTGATGGGCCTGACGGATTGGGTCTCTTGGGCCTGTGTGAAGATGGTCCCAGCTTTGAAGGCCCATCACTGACTGACACAGTAAGGGCCCATGATCCGAAACGTCCATAGCCCAAAAAAACCCTAAGATCCGGAAGTGGCAATCCTTGCTCACCACGCTTAGAAGAATTGGGAGTAGAGTCCCACATTGAAAAGATGTGGAAACCAAAAAGGAAAAGTCAACCCTCTATCACTATAAAAGGTCTAATACCCACAAAAATCGAGGTACGCTTTAATTGACCCTCTCTAACGCTCTAAGTAAAACAGAACAATTCTAACTTGACCGTCGGAGAACCTTTGGCCGGCACCACACCGGTGCTCTCCGAAGGACTTCCGTCGATTGTTCTTGTCGTGCAGGTTCGATTCGAGTCGCGAGTACGGTGTGACCCATTGGTGACAATTTTCGACGTCATCACTTATTTTCAAGAAATGATAAGCAAACATAAGATCAAAATTGAATATGAATAAGAAGTTTGTTGGAGAAAGCAAAGAAGAAAGTAAGTTATAGAAGACGTTATACCGGAAAAGACTAGTGGGGTTGAAGCTATATTTTACTACAAAGCGTGGGAGGGAAATTTCTGGGAGAGACAATGTGAGAGATAGGCCAATAGGCCATCACCGCGTTAACCTACATTTTTGTCACTTTCAGAGTTCAGTCATACAACTTTCCTAATTCCTCGTAACCATGCTGATGCATTTTACTCCATCAGTTGATTTCTTAGTAGTTTCTTAGTCTATGACCATAGATACTTTTAACTTTATCAGTGTCTTTAAGTATCTAAACTGTTGGTGCCGGTCCAATAGGGAAATAGAAGTGTATTTTTTTTTCATTAAAAAAAAAAAAAAAAAAAAAAAAAAAAAAAAAACTAGAATTTTTGTTTGCTATCTAAAAAAAAAAAAAAATTGTTTATCGAGTGGTGTTTATTTGACACACTCAGGTGCACATAACCATACACACAATTGCCACATAGCTAAATAAAAGAATAAAATATAATACATTCAGCTATCCCAATTCCATTCAAGCATTCTTCCTATAGTCCAAGATTAAACCAATCAAATGATCCAGCACTTATTTAAATCAGACTCAAACTCACCCTCTCTCCCAAATTCCCAAGTGATGGTTCTTGAAGAGCATGAGCAATGAAGCACGGGTGCGTTTCGGGACTCGAGTGCGAGTGCGGGTGCTGGTGCGGGACTTGGCAATTTTTGAAAAAGGTGGGTGCGGGTGCGGCAGGACTTGGCGATTAAAAAATTATTAAAAATATTTTTATAATATATGTTTATTATATTGCTAAGCATACTTTTACTTTTTCACATTATATAAACAAATACCAAATTTAAGAGCAATAGTAGATAACAACTAAAACATGATATTCATAAATTAAATATAATCCACAAGATTAAAACTAAAACATTCCATGATGTTTGGAAATTAGAATACAACTCATAAGTTTGAAACTAAAACAAAATAAAAGATAATCAACAAGACTGAAGCAAATGCAGTGTGCACACAACACTCACTATGGACGGAGCACACAGAGATGAAGGACGGAGTACACAGAGAAGGTAGAAGGGAGATGAGGGACGGAGTGAGAGAGGAGTTTTGGACAAAGTGTGAGGGTCTGAGGGGTCTGGGTATTTAGGTTAAGACCTTAAGTCAAATGGTGCGTTTGCACCTTTTTTTTTTTTTTTTTTTTGAATTTCGGCCTGACTCGGCCGATACAGGCCGATACGGACCGAGTCGGCCCGATTTGGGCCACGTTGGCACCGATTTTGGCCACGTCGGCACCGATTTTGGCTGCGTCGGCCCGAGTTGGGATCCGCCACCTGGCGCGACGTGGCACGACGCGGGACGGACACGCGGTCTGCGGCGTCCCTCCCGCGTCGGATGCGAGTGCGCCGGCCTGGGAGCCACGTCCGTGCATCCTTGAGCATGAGTAATGGAGGTTGACTGTGTTCTTGAAGAGCACGAGTAACGGAGGCTACAATGAAGAGAGACTCCAATGGAAATAGAAGAGGTGGGCTCAACCCTCTCCTTCCCCCAAGGGTCCAGCTGAGCTTTTCAAGAGATGGACTATTATAGGGTCTAGCTAAGCTTCCAGCTTACAGGAATGCAATGGGGAAATATAAAATAGACATATGGGTTTTGGGTACTCTTGGTTTTTTGAAAAGGAAATTGAATGAGGAAAATCTATACTAATGTGATAAAACTATCTCTTAACTTCACCCTCTCTTTTCCCAAGCATCTACAATATATATATAGTATTTAGGTTTTTTGACGTTAAATTGAACGTAACTATATTCTATATATTTCTAAAAGCTGAACCGTAACATTTATTGTTATCATGTTCCAGTTGAGCCACATCAGCGTTCACGTCATTATCTTCTTCTTCTTTTTTTCCAAATTTTCTATAATTGTTTTTAACATTTATTTTTTTAATATTTACACTTCTCCAACTTTTCTCCCTCCCCTACCTTTTTATCTCCCCATTACTTCTCCAACATTTCTCCCTTCCTTACCTTTTCATCTTCCCACTACCCTCTAAAATAATATCATTCTTCCTGTTTCCCCTCATTTTCCTTTATTTTTGTTTTTTCTTATTCACACCCTCTTACTATAAATTTGTCGTTATCTCTTCCATTCTATGCATAGTTTTCCCTCACAACAAAAATGTTGTTTCTCTCTCTCTCTCTCTCCCACACACACACACACACACACAAATTTTTGGTGGATTTTTTTTCTTGCATATCTGCTTTAGGTTGATAATTTTTTATATTCTTTGAAACTCTACTTTGGGTTAATGCGATTTAGTTTTGTTTTTTAAATTGATTTTTTTTTTTTGTTCTCTTTTATTGTTAAATGTTATCTTATTGCATTATAAAGAATTAAATATAACATTTTAAAATATAATATTATTCTATTACATAACATGATTTGGATAATTTGTTATTTATTGTAAATTGATGTTTCTTCTATTACATAGTATGTTTTTTTTTATAGTGCTCAATTTAGATGTTAAACTATAAGACTTTACTAATTTTGTTTATTCTTCAATCCGGTGGACAAAATACTCTTAATAGTTGTATTAGAAGTACACTATAATGCCATTTATTTAGAAAAAAGCAAAATTTGACGAAACGAAAATAATTGGATGGGTGACAAATTTTAGCTTTTGCAGTTTTATTTTAATTATTATTATTATTTTATAACAATGCATATATAGAAATTTAATTCTTAGATTTTGCTAATAATTTTTTATTTGATAATATGTTTTGGGTGGATGAAATTGCAACAAATTGTTTTCCTAATTGGTCCAATTAATCATTGTTAAATTTTATTAATTTTCTTAGTTAGATTTTTCTGTGTTTTGGATTGTAGGCAGAAAAAAAATAAAGTTTGAGAAAGTTTGTTTAAAACTAAAAGAATAATTTCCAAATTTTATATTCTTTTTAGTGATTCACAAAATGTTACAAACAACTTTTATTAAAAAATGAATATTTTCGTTAACTTGCCTTTTAAATTTCTGAGAAAAATTGTTTTGTTTTCATTTTGGTATGACAAAATTTATATTTATGATTTATGATTATTCCTATAATAAATAAAAATATGATTAGCAAATACATTACTCTTTATTAAATTAGTTTAAATTGTAAAAAAAAAAATAAATAAATAAAATCACCATAATATAATTATCAAGTGTAACGCGCGGGTTCGCAGCTAGAATATTTAAAACTAAAATCGTGTTTGTAAGATACAATTTTTGTATAACCTATATTTAAAACTAAAATTGTGTTTCTAAAACACAAACCTTAAAGGTTTGGATATCTGATACCAAAACTAATATGTAGAATTGAAACAATGTTTTTAAGACATGATTTCTCCATAACATTAATACTATGAATTTTTGCCTTAGAAGGGAAAAGAGTCTCTTTGAGATCCAATTCCCCTTACCCAAAAAATAAGAAAACCCAATGTCACAAAACTGAAGCAGAACCTAAATAATTAGAGCTTTCCCATACCTCAATACCCTCCTATATAATAGCAAACCCAATTATAGTACCCTCCTATAAATCAGTTCCTGAGTTATGGTCCCTCCTCTTTTCATTCTTAAAAAAGCCCTTTTAATCATTTCTTATTACGTTCTTTAAGAAAAAGAAAAGAACGACTTAGAATTCAAGGTCAATTTCAATTCGTGTGGTCTGGTGAGAAACATTAACAAAAAGGGTTTGAAGGAAAAAAGGGAAATCTCAGCAGTTTCATTAAATTAAGCTTCTTGCTACATTGCACTTGACAAACGTCAAGGAATACAGAGAATACTGCCACATTGAATTGGAGAATACAGGGGAATGCATGTAAAAAGAAATTCTTCCAAGCATACCAACCACAGCAACAACAACAACAATGCACACCATCTTCCTTGGGCTAGGCAGATCCTTCATTCTTTGTTGCTTTATCGTCATCTTCATTTGGTGGGTCTTTATAGGTGTACTGCGATGCCACCAAGATGTACAAAATAAGATTTATAGAACTCAACACTGTCAGTGTCCAATAGTAGTTATCCAATCGACTTTTATTCAGTGTGTCCTGAAACCAATTTGGTCTTCCTCCCCTTTCACTGACCTTACCCACAACATAAACTGAAAGGACACTACCCACAGTTCCTGCTCCAATAACACCGTGGGTGAAAAGATTCAAGTAGCGCCTCATTGAGGCAGGAGCTTGATTAGTGAAGAATTGATCAATGCTGAGGTTAGACATTCCTTCAACAGCACCAAGAAGGAGAAACTGTGGAAGAAGGCAGAACATGCTCATTGGAATTTTCTCCTTGCTGTCATTAGGTTTGTCAAGCAACCCGTGCCTTCTAATCACGTCTAGCCTCCAGGTTTCCACTTCTGCAGCTGTGATACAACATAGTATAGAAAACAGCATTGCTACTATGATTCCAAAGGGGGGTACATATTTTCCTGGAATTACTTTTTTAGTTACTTTGACATACAGACCTTTGAAATGGTCTTTTACAAGGTCATAGAAAAATTTTAATATAGGAAGAGGGACCTTCAATTTTCCAACCTTGCGATTCATATCAGTTGCTTGCTCTAAAAAATAAGTGCTGCCTATGGAAATCACAACCCCACACATAATGAATGTCATCCACATGGGTATCATGCGTATAACCATTTTAGTATCCTCCACCTCTTCTCTGTTGCAAACTTTCCATCTATTTTGCTCTTGATTTTGGGTTTTGATTACAGCCTTGTCAAGGCACCTGTATTGAAAAATTATGTTTCAGATAACATAGTAGGAAATATGTGTACAGCTTGATAAAAAATTTTGTAACCTGTAAGTCATTAGTCAAAACTAACAGCTGATTAAATATTGTGCTGTCAACTATTAGAAGTTAGTAAATTGGAAAATAGTTACAAGCATGTATCATGAACATTAGTGAGGACATTATACTTTCTAAACTCTGTTAAATGCAAAAATGTGGGTACTTGGGTTTCAAAATAAATGACTTCATATCATCAAGTTTCTAGAGAGAGAGAGAGAGAACCTGAGGCTCCGGGTGTGAGGCAGCGGATAATCATCTGGTGGGAGATGACGAAACATATTGGAAGCAGAGGCTACAAAGACTCTACATATAGTTGTAAGAGGACTCCCCTCTGGTCTAGAATGTTTGTATGAACGGCCAGTTGTGAATAGAAAAGTTGCCACTACAGTACATATTGCTGGTATTCCAAATCGGACAGACCATGGCTTTATGTACGGAAGTGCAATACATCCAACAATTGGAAAAATAATCACACTAAACATGCCTAACGCTTGACATGGTGTTGGCTCTAGCTTTTCTGATTCATCTTGATCACTGTTTTGGTTCTTTTTTATTTGTTGATTTGTTGGCTGTTGTTTTTCTGAATCATCTTGATCACTTTTTTGGTTCTTTTTTATTTGTTGATTCAGGAAATACTCTAAGGATGTGATATGACCAGACATCCCAATAGCTATGAGTGCCAACGCTGTATAGAAGAGAGCCTTTTGGGTATCACCAATGCAATCTGGCTTGTATGCACCACAGTTTCCTGCAGCATTAGAAAGGACAGGTGGTGTTGACATTGCCAAGAAGCTCACCCCCTGCAGTGACAACCAATAATTAGTACATCTTCTGGTAAGTTGCATGACTTTGTCAAAACCTATACAGCACAAAAGAATGAATTGGGTAACATTTTTGGATCAACTAACATTGTCACAACAGCATTACAAAAATTGATAAACATAAGTGGGTTATCTCATTGCAGACTGCAGAGTACAAAAGATAAAGCTGGTTAATAACCAATATCACTCCAAAATTACAAGAGCATTGCAATGTGCACAACTAAATACATTATTTTGCAATTGACACCCTTCTTTAATATTAATTTGTAATTTTCACTACATCATCCAAATCAATGTTTAAATAAACATATTTATGAGTAGCTATTCACTTAAACTATGAAAGCATTTGCAATGTGCAACCTAACCAATAAAATTTTTGCAATCAACACTTTAATTTAAGAGTAGTTTACCCACAAATTCATTAATTTACATAGTAATATGGAAGGTGGGATGAAAAATGCAAGTTAATCTCAAATTAAGTGTTGATTTCATTACTTTATAATTTAGGGTGGGTGTTATAAATGCTCCCATAATTTAAGGCAGAAAGCTGCAATTAATTCAAATTAGAAAAGAAGTAGAAGAAATAATCATGCAGCATAACGTTCCTCAGTTAAAATAATCCATGTGTCAATGATTTTTAAGTTATTCTATTTGGATGAGATGCCCAATGTTGCTCCTTGATTGTTCATTCTATGTTGTTGTGCCTATATTTCTATGATGTTTGAAGTGATGAATATTACCTTTTTTTATTATTATTTACTTTTTATAATTCTATTGCTACAACAAGTGGGGAGGAATCTGAACCCAAAGACCAGGCAATGTCATTGGGCTACAAGGCTCATGGAGAAATGATAAATATAACTAAAGCAGATTTGAACAACAAAAATTCGCAATATTCATAGCATAGCAGAGACACATAAAAAAATGACGGAAATTTTGAAAACCTACAATGCTATAAGCAAGACTGGAGAGCAAGAGCATCCTATAGTCACCAATGAAAGCATCAACAAGGAAGGCCATGCCTATAGGCATTATACTCGCAACACCATAAAACACATTCACAATTGCAGCAGCACGGGTAATGTTAAGATTCCAGACAGTTGTCAAGTATGGCATCATCACAAACAAGGCATAAGCTGTTAGTATATCAGCCCATACCAGAACTGCAATGGAAGAGGAAGAAAGTGCCTTTAGAATATACCAATAAATAAATAAATCTAAGGTGGCTTAATATATGGAAGAATAATTTGTAACCCTCTGGTTGAACTAACCTTTTGATGACATGACCATCAAGTAAAATAACTGCATTTAAAGCAGTAATCACCAATTGAATTCTTTGAAATCTTACAAATTTCCATAGGCATACTTGATAGCAAGGGTTAAAGAACTGCGTTTTTCATTGTTTTCTACAAAATCCTATCTACAAATTTCATGGTGAGAGGATAGGATTTTAAGATTTCACAGTGGAGTTATCCAAAAAACTCTTTAAGATCCTAGTCTGAATATTATAAGGATTAAGGATCTACGACCATAAATGATGGCTCAAAGAAATTACATTTTGTACTAATTATTTGTGAATGGCTTTTGGGAAGAAAAGAGCAAATGGAATATGCCAGATTTTGCAGATAGTTCCATATTACTTGTAAGGTAAGGAAAATACAGGATGGAATGCAAGGGACTTATTTATTTTCTATTAAAACAAAGAGCAATTAAACTCCTCTCCGTAGAATAATGCCAAATTTTGAGGGATGCATGTGTTCTTAAATCTTCGTAACTCTACAGCTATGATTAAAGATTAAGAAAACTCTGAAGACCCAAAATAAGTCAACAATCAAAATGAGATGCCAAGTGTGAGATTTCTCTATTAATTCATTTGTGTAACAACTTAACCCAATGTGCTGAAACTACTACATTATTTATAAACAAGTGCAAAGTACCTGTTATTCTGACAAAGGATGCCATGTTCACCAGTTACTTCAGCTTTCTGTAATACCAAAAAAAAAAAAAAAAAACCTACAAAATCAGTTGGAACAAGAATAAATTGTGTCTACGAAGGTGAGCAGAGCACATATGGTTGAAAACCACAAAGTTAAAAAAAAAAAAAAACATGTTTACCTTCAAGAAATGGTAAGCTTTAGGACCTCCTAAGATTATATAAATAAACTGTTTATTGGAGAAAGCCAGAGAAAAGTTATAGAAGATGTTACCTGGAAAGACTAGTGGGGTTGAAAGCTATATTGTAGAAACCGTAGGAGGGAACTTTCTGGGAGAGACAATGTCAGAGACAAACCATCACCGCGTTGACGACATTCACCATACAACTTTCCCAATTCCTTGTAACTTCGGTCTTTCATTCTACTCGAGTCAGTTGACTTCTCAAGTTCTTAGTCTATGAAAAAATATATTCTATCATTGTGTCTTCAAGTACCTAAACCTGAGACTACCCAATTAATTATACAAGTACCTGTACTTTTTCCACTTACATAGGTTTCTGTTTGACTGTTTGACCGTTTTAGGCTAAGCCCATGTGATTTTGCAACAACTACTTAAGCTTTGTTACTTGTTCATATATAATTTTTTTAATTAGTGAAATACAAGCTAGTAAGCACGAACATGGATACAATGGTAAAATATGTGTAGATCATCCCAAATGAGGTGTTAGTGCTTCTTAGAGGGACACTTTCTTATCTAAAGCTATAGAAGTAGTAATTTTCAACAAATGGATTGCTTGAATTCCAGTTGGGAAAAGCCCAAGAATGGCTATATAGCCCACTTAGGCTTCTGCCTTTGTGTGAACACAATTATTAAGAGTAATTTTTAGGTATTTCAGTGCATCAATAGTGTTTTTTCTTTTTATATTTATGGTGGAATCCATCATAAATATAAGATGAGGAAGCACAAAAAAAGGTCCAAGAATGGATCAACCATAGACTGAGGACACAATCATAGTCATTCAAAAGCTTAAATCAAATTACATTACAAATTATACGATGCACAGAGAGAAAAGAGAGCCTCTTTGAGATCCAATTCCCCATTTACCCAAAAAAATTATACACAAAACCCAATTGTCACAAAGCTGAAACAGTACCGGAAGAATGAGAACTTTCCCAAACCTCAATACCCTCAACATTTTCTCTACTAACAAACAACCTATCCCCACCACCTTCAATTCTTGTAATAATCCCTCTCTCACAATCCTCAACTTTGTCCACAAAATTCCTCCTATGTAAAAAACCCTCTTCACTCTCATTTTCCACTCCATTTTCTCTTCCTTCCACTCTTGACCAAACCTCTAAACCCCCACCTCTTCCCACAAACACTTGCTTCTTATAACACTGAATTACGCTATTGCCCCCACCTCCTCCACTTGTTGTGTTTCTCATACTTGGGTTCCTATCTTTCAAATATACCCACGGATCGTCCCCTAATTTACGAACATCTGCCATTCCCAAATCACCCGATTTCGAACATATTTTGTACAGAGTTGACTCGTCCGTGTCAACCGCCACGTCAGCGAACGAGTCTCCGTACCTACTGCTGCGACCCGAACCTGGCTCGCTCGTTTCCCAAACCACATCGCCAGACCTCGCGTCCCACAATCTGATGTACCCTGAGTAGCCGAAAGCGCCGCCAGTGACGGCGGTTCCGACTAGAAGGTTTTTCTCCGGGATCCACGTCAGCTTTCCGGGGACGATGTGTTTTGCGGAGTTTCCGGACCGGCGGCCGAGCTCCGACGCGATCTGGAGCGTCGATTTGTCGATCACGAGCACGCAATTCTCTTTGTGCGGGCAATCGAAAGAGGCGAATATCGAATTCTCTGAGTCGGCGATTGCTGTGACTCGCGCTTTGTAGATACGCGTGTCGGTCGGGTCGGTCCACTGCGTGGTGCCGACGTGGCGGCCGCCGGAGAAATTGTAGAAGTGAAGTCCGGCGGCGGATTGTGATCCTAAAACTGCGATCTCCGGCCAAACTCTGCAGATCGAGGTGATATATTCCAAGTGAGTCCGAATCGTCGCGGTGTGGTAGAGATTCCAATCGTAGCTCGAGATCTGACCGCCATGAGCGATCCAGATCGATCCATCGCCGGCGGCGGCTGTGAACGCCGAGGGAAGTCCTTCGGAGGCAGGACGGATGGTGGAGACGACGGAGGCGTCGATTCCGGCGAAAGGAGGAGGAGACATCGCCGACTTGAGATGCGATTCGATGCCGTAGTAGAGAGCTTCATCGGCGAGCTCTTGTTTGGAGAATCGGCGAGACGTGGAGGGGAGGCGATTCGATCGGAGGAGAGAGAGGAGGACAGAGAATATCTCCGGGTCACGGTCTATGAAAACCGGGCTCGGGTTCGGGTCGTCAGTGGTCCGGTTCGATAAGGCGGCTAAGAGTGAATCGGAGCCACCGGACTGTATGGTTGAGAGTGTGGTTTCGAAGAGCTTGCCACCAACGTTGAGCTTGATACGGTCGTTGTGGTGGGGTCCAGGGGCAGAATTGGAATTTTCGTCGCCCATTAATGGAAATACTGTGAAAATTGACGATTCCGAAGAGATTGGGAAGAAGAAGAAGAAGAACAACAACAACAACAAGAGGATGAGAATTTTCTGTGGCGAAAATGGCTGTTATACCCTTGTCTTTTCCGGAAATCACGATGAAATTGCAGATAAGGATTGGTACAATCAAGGGTGATGCGGTAATTGTCTAAAAAAAAATCAGAGGTTTTCATAGGAATTATAATAATAAAATATTATTATGTCGGTTTGGGTTTTAACTTTTATCAACTATGGGCTCGACTTGGGCTGACCCAAGTAGAGCACAAAATTACAGACATTTATGGTTTGCAAATCACAGTAACCCAAGCCCAATAACTTACTTGGGGTCAGGAGACTCAGGACTTGCTTATGGGGAAGAAAAATTATGTAATTCTTCTACTATTGGTTCATGGGGCCGTAGATGGCTTTAAAAAAAGAGTAGGTCAAATTAATATGATATATAATTAAAAAAAATAAAATATTATACATGAACCTACCGCAAGGTCCACAACTCAAAACAAAAGTAATTTGAAAATGTTGTGAAATTTTGTTGTGTTCCCAAACTTTCACTAATTGAAAATATAAGATTTGAGTAAGGTTTTATTCAGTTCTTAGAGTTTTAAAAAGCTTAGTAAAAAAAATTGTAGATGTTCCAAATTAGTTCTATTTAGTTTTGTTATTATGAACTATGGCTTTTGAGTGGAGGGTTTTTTTTTTTTTTTGAGAAAGGTTTTGAGTAGAGTTTATAGTGTGTTTTTATGTTAAATTTAAAATCATTTTCCTTATGTATGTGTTCGTGTTTGTTTCGTAAAAGAAAAAAAAAAAGTTATGTCATTATGACAGAGCACCATGTGGCATTGTAGATATTTTTTTCTTGTAACCCAGAGTTATAACGACAATTGAACAAGAATTGGATGGATTAGGTTAATATGTTTTCAAGTGAAATAGAATTTGACCAAAAATACGTTTTTACCACCCAAAAAAATAAAATACATTTACTATTATTGAGAGAGAGATGACGGCTGAATAGTTGATAATGTGGGCCTTTAGTGGACCTTGGTAGATTTGTGTAAAGTACAAACTTAAACCTGATTTATAGGGATGAATATCTAGCCTAAATATGAGTTATGTCTGGAACTCTAGGCCTCTACAACCTGGCTTCAGGCTTTAGGCTAACTGAAATGTTTGAAATATCCGGACAAATTCGGTCTTTTAAAGTTTTTCTTGGTTCACCCCTTTTATTTATTGCTTTTTTGGTAAACTTTTTATATTTATTATTATTATTATATATGTTATAAGTTATTAAAGTTTTTTTTTTGGTTCAAAAAGTTATGTTTATTCATCCATGAAAATAAGGCTCAAAAGGAAAAATAAAAAGCTACAATTATTATTATTTTAAAAAAAAAAATTTTTGAATCTTGCAATTTACACTATTGACTATTATAATAATATGAATTTGCCCTTTCAATTATGTTCCATGGTATTTTCATTGTTACTCCGCTTAAAAACAATGTCGCTTTATCTATTTCATGTTCAAAACAATAATTTTTGGTGGATCAATGATAAGATTATAAAGAAAGTTAACGGAATGTGCATATTGACATTATTGTGATAGTTGACAATGTAAATTACAAGTTTTCAAGAGACCTATTTAAAAATTATCCTCCAAAAGAGACTAATTTAGATGCAACCCTAAACTTAAAGAATGTAAATAATATTTTGGTCTATAGATTGAGATCTATATAACTTGTGGTTGCACAAAGGGTTGGGTTGTATGCAACTTATAATTGTGCACCTCCTAAATGTTTTAATAATAGGCATGTATGAAAATACCTCCTCACTTTAAATACCATAACGTAACTCTAATTTATGCAAAAAGTACCTTATTCCAAAAGATACAACATTATTATTACATGCATATGAATTTATGAGATTTATAGACTTAGAAAACCCATATACATAAAAGAGTGATATTATATGTGCCTAGCTATCACACAAGATACCACCTCCAATTTATGCAAACCTTTAGTTTTATTTATTTATTTTTTATTATTATTTTTTTTTTTGGGTTGGGCTAGAAAAGACCTTTATATAACAACAAAAGGACAAAAGTCCATCTCAGGAGCTTGTTCTAGGGCCTTGGAGAAATGAGTAAGATTTACCAACCCATAATAATATAATACAAAGATAGAGAGGATGTTGACCCAACTAATGAGAGGCAGAGTTTGCCAATCTACCAACTTTAGAAAAATTTACAACTAACAAACTCTTTGAACTCTATCACATCTCTAGCAATTGTGGCTAAACTGTACGATCGATGCTTCAACCCCACCCTTTAATTAAGAGAGGATCAAGTTAGCACCAAGCAATTAAGCAAGCATCACCTTCAACTAAAATTTTCCTTCACATCATCCTGCAGGGAAGGGCTAATGCCCATTTCACTATCAAAGCCAATAAGGATGTTAAAGAGAGAGGGGGTATACTTATTTAAAGGAATGGGTCCATGCTTCTCAACAACAAAAAGTCTAGAACAAAATTTTCATACTCCCTTTTTCCTATGTGCCCAAGCAAATTAAGTGAGGTACCAACCGCATTTGAGGCAGATTGGAAAGAGGGGAGAGTAGGTTTAAGTCGTGGGGCAGCATATCTAGTATTTCTAACCAAGCTAAATAGATAAATAAAAAAGATAATCAAGTAAGGAGAGTAGCATGTCTATGTGAGAGCGTGAAATTTTCGGTGCCTGTAATTGTCTCAACAAAATGGGCAAAAAGGGATTGAGGGGTTAAGGTGGGGATCAAATGGAAAAGAACTAAAAATAAATTTAGAGATACGAAATTTTTTTGATTTATCGCAAAACTATTGATTTGATATGTTGTTATTGTTACTAATAAAAATAATTTCAGTAGTCAGATTCTATGAAAATGATATTACTCTAATTTCAACTTACCTTTTAAAAAATAATGGTAAAATGAGGTTGCAGTGTTAAGGTGTGGACAAAATGGAAGGAAATAATAATGAATTTAGGGTACAAAAATTTTCACAATCTTTTTTCACAATTGCCAAGATCGATGGTATGTTGTGATTAGTCTTATAGAAAAAGTGTTAGAAATGAGCCCATTTGAAAGTGATGTTGCTCCAAATACAACTTATTGAGTCAACATTAATTGTAAAAAAATATTGTTACAATTTTTGTGTTTTTAACATTACTCAACAACTAATAAACCCATCATTGGCAATGAGTACAATGGTAGAGTTATAAAGACATCTTTTTCAGTGCATCATGTCTGATTCAAACCTCACCTCCCTCTTCCAAATTCCAATTATCTACCTATGAGAAAGAGTAACCAAGGTTTTATTGCAGCGGGGCAAGCCCTACAAATCACAGTTTTTTTTTTTTTTTTTTTTGAGAATCTACAAATCACAGTTAATAGCATGTTGCTTCATTAAACGATTAGGGTGCTGTGCTATGGACCGCGTTATAAAGAATTACTGCATGATGTAGAAATAGAATCCTAGATAAAAGTTTTCATGAGGTAGATCTCATTTGAGTGGTGCTGATTTCCCTGTTAAATTAAGATAGAGCATTCAATTAAGTGGGATTCAAGACTAAATAGACTCATTTCTTTAACGTAGTTACATTTAAATATTTCACGTATTCAATTGAAGGTTACTGGTAGCTTTTGTAAGTTCTGGAGAATGATAGTGGGATTTTTTTTTTTTTTTTTTTTTTTTTGAAAACGTACTAAAATATCATTTAAGAAGCAATATGAGCTAAATCAAAATACAATCATTCCAGGATCAGAGGAGGAGAGTCCTCAATCCATACTACATCATGAGAAATGTGCCTAACATATCTAGCTAAAGAATGAGCTACATTTATTAGATAAATGGCAAACTTAGGTATAGTTTATTTGGTTCATCATAACCAAATTCAAACACATAGACCATACAAATGATATTATCTTTTTTAAGAATAATTAAATTTAATACATCTATACATTTATGTATATGAATTTAATTAAAAAATATAATGTACTGTATGTAAAGAACGGTATCAAAATTTTACCCTTAAATTTTTTTTTGAAGTATTTATCTTTAAGTTACGTAGTTGGACCTTTTTGCTAAGTATGGTTGACCTGACCAGTTACTAATCAAAAAACGAAATGTTAACTAATTATGACCTAACACTAAAAGAGAGTCACCAACCCTTTTTCTTTTGTTTTTTTTTTTTTTTTTGTTGAGAAACAAACACACACACACAAGGGAGAAAGAAAAGTTGGACCTTTTTGCTAAGTATGGTTGACCTGACCAGTTACTAATCAAAAAACAAAATGTTAACTAATTATGACCTAACACTAAAAGAGAATCACCAACTTTTTTTTTTTTTTTTTTGAGAAACAAACACACACACACACACAAAAGAGAGAGAAATGAGTTCTAACATAAAAGTACACCACAACTCCACTCAGAAGTCATGGGAGAGTCACCAACTTAGCTTATTAAGTTTATATATATATATATACTAGCTTCTGAGTATGTGCTCACACGCGTGCTTAGAGATTTCTTTTTTTTTTTTTTTTTTTTTTTGGTAAAAGTTAATAATTTGCATCTATTATAATTTAAAAATATATTTTTCTATTTTTCAAACAAATAAAAAAGATAAACTTTAGAGATAAGAAATAACTGTAATTTCTTTTTTGAACGTGAAAGGAAAAAATCCTAAATTTTTTTTTTTTTTTTTTGATGAGAAAAAATCCTAAATTTTTTATTTGAAATTTATGACTATATTTCTAAATGAAGTTTACCCTTCCTTAATGAATGTATTTTTGAACCACATAAACGTTCAGTTGAAAGAGGAGAATTCTTTTATATATAATATAGATATATAAGGGTGAAACTAGCCAAATACCACGTTTTGGCCAATTTGTGGCAAACTAGAACTGTTTTGGAAATATTTAGTAATCTATCACTTTTTTAATACTCGAGTTTCATAAAATTGAGTTGTAAATAATACTCGAGTTTCGTAAACTCGAGTTCCTAGGTGAGTCGCTAGCATGACACTACTGACCTGGAATATGTGTAATTAAAAAAACAATATGGTACTCGATATTATGAAAATTGAGTACTTATTTATAGTACTCGAGCTTCACAAAGTCGAGTACCTTGTTTTTCTTTTTCTTTTTTCCTACTTTTTGTTTTGTACAAAACTTTTGTGAACTAAGTACCTACAGATTTTTCTATGCTCTATTGCGTTAAGTGTAAAAAGAAGCTGTAGATTTTTAGGCTTTTGGGTTCGGTTTTGCACAAGTTACCAAAGTGTGAATTTGGGTGAATAGGAAAGGTCAAATAGACTAGGCTTGAGGCTTGACAAGTTCTCAAATATCACATGTGGTGTTGTCCTCATCTCAAAAGAAAATTAATGGTAGCAAGTGGCAGAAAAAGAAAAAAAAAAGGGAAAAAAAAAAGAAAAAGAAAAGAAAAGAAGACCGTATAGAAGAAGATGGGTCTAGGATGGATCTTCAGTAAATTCTGCAACAGTGCCAGCCTTAAACCTTGTTAGGAAGTCAGTAAGATCCAAAATGACCCTTACCTTGGATAACACCTAAACAAAGCATCGGATGGCAAAGGTCTCATTGAGTATACTGTTGTAAATGTGTTGCACAAAAAAAATGATTAGAGTTGGTAATTTGATATGATTCTAAACAAAAAAAAAAAAAAAAAATGATAAGAGTTGGTAATTTTATCTGATGGACAAGCTAACAAGGAAGGAAATGGAGCACTGAGCCATTACGTAATGGGCAATATGGAACGCCAGAAACAAGTATTATTTTGAAGACACACAAGAGCAACCTGAGGCTATTTTATGTGGGGCATCTTCTTTACTTGATAAATATCAAACGCTAGTGGCAAATCAAAGAACTATGTAGCTAGTGCTAGGTTTGTACTACTGATATATGTCTTGTCCATGGGCTTAGGATAGCTGTTTCAGCCTATGTTTAGCTCCTGGACCCTCTTACACATGTATTACTTTATTCTTTTAATAAGATATTCTACATATTCAGTCAAAAAAAGAAAAAAGAAAAAAAGATGAAATAAGTAAAAATTTGTACAAAACAAAAAAGTAGGAAAAAGAAAAGAAAAATAAGGTACTCGACTTTGTGAAGCTCGAGTATTATAAAGAAGTACTCGATTTTCATAATATTGAGTACCATATTGCTTTTTTTATTACACAAATTTCAGGTCAGCAATGTCACGTTGGCGACTTACATAGAAACTCGAGTTTACAAAGCTCAAGTACTATTTAAAACTCGATTTTGTGAAACTCGAGTACTAAAAAGGTAATAGATTGCTAAATATTTCTGAAACAGTACTAGTTTGCCACAAATTTTGCCAAAACGTGGTATTTGACTCTTTTCACCGACATATAAGCCTAGATGTACCATGCTTATATAGTCTGACCTTCATTTAGCTTATTTCACATATTCAAAGAATATGATAAATTACAACTGGATCAAGAAATTTAAATTGTTAAGAAATAATGAATTTAATATTTTCAAAGTAATGTATTATTATTATTATTATTATTATACAAATGATCAATTTTGAGATGATGAACATATAGGAACAAACTAAAAGAATGTACAGTCTGTGAAGGTTCGGCTAGAGGAATAAATAAATTTGTTGACATTACAGTCTGTCTCTTTCTTTTTTTTTGGTTGTATTTCTTTGGGTCTTAAATATTACACTGTCCTACCACGTGCTTTACATAAAAGGCCTGAGAGTGTTTTTTTTTTTTTTTTTTTTTTTTTTTTTTTTTTTTTTTTTTTTTTTTTTTGAGAAACAAATACACACATGGGAGAGGGAAAGTGGTTCTAACACAAAGACACACCACAACTCCACTCAAAAGTAATGATAGCTTATTCAATTATTTGATTACAAGAAATTTTCTCAAAAAAAATTAAATTAAAAGAAAGAGAGCTTAATAGCTTATGGTCCCACCTTTCCATCTAGTTCATGAAGAAAGAGAATGGAAGAAAAAAAGAAAAGAAAAAAACTCATAATGATTAATTAATGGGTAACCAAAAATAAATCCATTTAAGGCCAACAATTGTAGTTGGGACTTAGAAAAAGATGCAATTTGTGAGTCCATAAAATGAGCTATTTGGCACATCCTCTGCATTTTTTTTCCCAATTTCGTAAACTGGATTTGATTTATGATTACAAGAAAATAGCTTTCCACTTATGGTGTTGGTCCCCACTTCCCCTCAAATTCATGAAGAGAATGGACCACAAATTAATTAAAATCCAGAATAATAAAAATTGATAGTAAGACCAGAAAAAATGGAACTGCCAACTCAAAGTGATCCTATTTCGACCCTAAAAATGGTATATAGAACTAGGTGCATTTATGAACCTACGTTGGCTATTTGGCACATCTCCTTGCAAATCTGTAGATGGTATTCACTATTCACAATTGCAATGCAATTGGACTTGGTATTGTTAGTATCAAAGTGACAACATATTGCAATTTCAAATGTACATCCACATAGTAGAGATGCCAATTTTTAATGAGTTTGTTTGTGGCTATGGATCTCCTTTAGTCGTAAAATATTTATTAGTATTTTCAATGTAGATGTATAAGATTTAAATCTTCCTTCCTCCATTTATTATACTAGCTATAGTTAATGTATGGTTAGTCTAGCCTCTTATAAATGCTCATATGAATAAGGTTTTTCTCCAAACCAATTTGAAAGAATTTCCTCTAACCCACTACTTGTTAGTTTATAAGAATATCAACATTATTATATAAACTAGCATGTAACCCGTGCTTACGCACGACACAAACTTATATATTAACAGAAGCCCATCAAGTTTAAAAGAAGAGAAAGAAGATAATGTGTCATTGACAATCTGGCAAAGCACAACCCAACACAACCCAAACCACTTTTTTTAATCTATCTAGTCAACATACAAATAAGTCAAAAAAAAAAAGTTACCAAAATACTACGTTTGGATGCTAGAGTGAGACCCAAAAAAAAAAAAAAAAACACAATGTTTACTCCAAAATATTACAAACTTCTTTTCATATTCCGTGATTCTTAGCAACCCAAAATATAACATAAAACCGAAAAAGTAAATGTGGATATAAAAAATTAGGTACAAATTTATTATGTTAACGTTTCAACCAAGAATAAAAAGGAACTGGAAAAAAAAAAGGGCAAAATGTAACTTTCTAACTCCTAAGTCCTCAATTTGACACTAACAATGGCATGCCTTCAAAATGTGAGGAAATGGACTCAAAAGTGTTTTTTTTTTTTTTTTTTTTTTTTAATATATCGGCAACAAATGTAATATTGAGTAAATAGCAAACATTACATAAATAATCAGATTGCAATTTTCTCTTCTTCTTCTACAATAGCTCAAAATTTTATAAAATAAGAACAAAGTACATAATAAGTGTCTGTTTGGTTAGCTTATTTTTTGCTAACTTATTTTATTATTTAGCTTATTTTTGCTACTATTCATGGGTTCCATTACACTTTTTGATACTATTCATGAGTCTCACTGAACTATTTCAACTAATATTTCCCTTTATCTAAAATATTTTTAACAAAAATTTTTCAGTTTCAACAAAATAAGCAGATCTCAAACAGACCCTAAATGCACCATCTCTATCTCAAACACACTCATTTTTCAATTCCATGACATTATGTGTCTCTTAAGTATATATGTTTACATTCTCAAAAAAAAAAAAAAAGTATATATGTTTAAATTTTTTCAAGAAAATTGTGCAAGAAAAATGCATCAAAAAAAAAAAAAAAAAAAAAAAGCATCTAGCAATGAAAAGAAATGATACTGAAATCAATTTTCCACTATATTTTAAAATGCTAATGAGTGCAAGTGCAGATCTCCAATGTGTATATGCAAGTCACTTGAAGTAGCAGAGTAAATGATAGAAGATTTCAAATTTTTAGAGTTAGGGATACCCCATATGTATATATTATTATAGGTATAACTATTGTAGATACTGTGACTACTATAAATCCCTATCCAGAGTAATAATTGTAGAATGGATATAGAACTATATCATTGAAGTCAATTTCATGTCCACAAAATACCTTTCTCTAAAACTTGATCCTTACAGTTACTTTCAAATGCATAGTCCCATGGAGAGTCAAAAGGATAAGAAGATATCAAACTGAAATTCATAACCGCATATGTGTAAATCCAACTGAAATCCATCAACAATAAATGGCATTACATCCTTTGCATCAAACTATTTTCTGCTAACAGCTAAGTTGTGCATTTGTCAAGACAAGACATTTATATTTTTGTGGTTAATTCAAACGAAACAGAAGAAAAATTAACAATGATCTAGTCGTGTAAAATTAGGAAATCTCCTCAAGAGTCAAGCATTAGTAAAGGAAACTTCAGCTTTTGTAGAAATCCATTTAATGTCAAATTTCCTAAATAAAAAATGATGATACATAAGCCAAATTGAAGTACATAGTTTTTATTTTATTTTATTTTTTTTATTTTATATTTTAAATTGAAGTACATAGATATCCAAAATGCAAAAACAAAACAAATCTTAATCAACAAAAAAAAGGGGACCTATGGATCTTACGGTCTCAAAAGAGATCCAGATGTTTTTGTTCTTCCATTCAAATCCCCTAATTTTAGTGGGTCTAGATGAAGATATCCAAACATAATTATATCAAAAGACACATATGGAGAGAGTCAATTTGTAATGGCAGAAAATATCTTGAAATGCTTGGAAAATAATAAAATGGAGACAAAGCACCAGTAACAATACTCTAATATAAAAAAGTAAATTTCATATACTCAATTTAAACCCACAAAAAATGAGAGGAAAACATACATAAAATACAAATTTATAATAAAGGATGGAGCAGTTGATGATGGTTTTAGGCCATGTATGGGCTCCAATATTGACGATGGTGTTGTTTTCCAAGGATCTATAGTCTTTTTGGGCTTATATCGGTCCTTCCATTGCGTTTAATGTCTTATATCTTTTCATATTAAAAAGACAAATTCTATTAAATTAAAGAAAACCTTCAAACGCATAACCATTAAAAAGAACAACCATAAGCTAACAGCGTGCTCAAAGGTTTGCAAAATTTTTATTAAACAAAATAAGGTTTTTGTTTGATGTACTGTTTCGTTGACAAACTTCCACCAACAATTCCAAATCCTTCAACATAACTTTGAACCCACGTAATCTCAAAATCATTTTAATGGTCACATTAAAATTTGAAAACACAAGAGAGAAAGATTTACCAGAAGAGGGCGAAGAAGAAAACCTAGAATAAAAATTTAACCTATGCCAGAGGACCCAAGCACTTCAACTCTTCAAGTTTATGTGAGAATAACTGTGTATGCTAAATTGCTAATGGGGTGGTAGGGTCGTGTGTAAGTTAAACCTTCAACTATATACATTGCAAACTATAAAAACCTAAGATCAATATTCATAGAAACTGTACAATAAATAGAAGCGCTTTACTTTCCATTGATTAGTAAGGGGTATGGCAATAAGTATCATGTCTATGGTTCATTACGTGCATATCCTCTCTCTCTCTCTCTCTCTCTCTCTCTCTCTCTTAATGAATAGCAAACTCAGTGCATTTCATCCCTATAAAAAAAGTCATGTGTTACCATCTTAATGGCTGGATGCATTGTACCCAAGCAAAGTTCTTATGCTGGATGCATTATACCCGAACCAAGTTCTTATTATAATCTCCTTGGTTTTCACATTTAGCAGCAAAATTAAGAAAACTTAATTGATACAATAACACACTTAGCACAAAAATTCAAAAACTTATATGAAACACGTGGCGCAAAATTAGACTTTAATTGAATTTCAATTTGAAAATTCATTGGATTTTCTCTCTACTTTACCTATTATTATATATATAGATAAGTTACATGATTCATTAGAAAATTCATGCGATTAAAAGTATTTATAGATAGTTTTTTTAATCGGCACATAGAAGGTTAGAAGAAGTCTCTTCCAAACTAGTAACTTTTTCCAAATAGATATACCAATTTTTAATGAGGTTGTTTGAGATAATTTATAGGTCAAATTATATAATTTTATATATATATATATATATATATATATATATATATATATATATATATATATATTAATAATTCTAAAGGACCATTTAAATTATGTAAAATTAAAAAAAAAAAAAAAAAAAAAGTCCAAAAGATTTATGCTAAGAAGGAAATTGTACTTTGTTAGGTTCTAAGGAATTAGGAACTAATGTATTAGAACTTTAACGTGTAATGTTGGCAAACCATGATCTAAACATTTAGTCTAGATTTAGGCTGCTCAAAGTATGTTTTTGTGTAAAATTAGAATCGAGTGTACTGCAGGATTTATTATGTAAATTTGCAAAGTTCGATCGATTGAAAATTAGACTCGATCGATCGAAGCTCATGCAAATTGTCTTTCTATAGAAATTTTCAACTCAAGTTCAAGCCCGTTTGATGTGTAGGGTTTTATGTTTTGCCTTAAGTATAAAAGGAAAAACCCTAACCATGTTTTACTGTTGTTATTTATGTTGTGTGTATAAATCTCTTGTGAGATCTAGATGTATTTGCCTTCATATATACTTAGGATTATCAAGAATCAAGATTCATATCAAGAGCTTGATGATCGTTTTAGTTGCTGCATAAAGAGCTTAAAGAGAAACACAAGTGGGAGTACTTGTGGTTACTGTGTATCTAAGAAAGAAGTAGTCCGTGGACTCAGAGCTGTCACATGGTCGTGGTAATAAGTTTCCTACTCAAGGTAACAATAAGAAATTAGTAGTCTAAGTCGCTATTATGTAAATTTCAATTCTTTCATAATGGATCTGTTTTACTTTAAGAATAGCTAAGTTAAATCCTTTCCAAATTTTTTATCGATTTGGTTTTTCTGGATTATCATATCGTTGTATTTTTTATTTTTCGCACTGTTTCAATGACATAATATATCTGTGTTAACTTAGAACTGTATAATTAACATAAGTTAATCCATTGGTTAAGAACATTTGCAGCAGTGTAGCTATATTTCTATATTTTAGCTACACTGCTACTAAAATGATGCTCCAGCAGTGGAGCTAAATCTAAAAATTTTAGCTCCACTGTTCATGAGGAGCAAAAAAAAAAAATATAATATATATATATATATATATATATTTTAATCACTCCCGGGTTAAAATAATCCTCTCTCTCTCTCTCTCTCTCTCTCTCTCTCTCTCATCTCTGAACATCACTCTCTCTGTCTCTCCGGCCTCTCACTCCCTCACTCCGGCCGGCCTTTCACTCTCTCACTTCGATCTCTCACTCTTTCAACTCCGATCACCCAAGCCGCCACTGTCACTCCGATCTCTCACTCTCTCAACTCCGATCACCCAAGCCGCCGATCCACCCCTTGTGCTGACCCAGCTTGCCGACGTGATCGGTGCTAGCTCGTCATGGTTTTTTTTTTTTTTTTTTTATTTTATTTTTTGTCTGCTGTGGACTGCTGGTGGTGTTGGTGGTGGTTGTGGCTGTAGTTGTGGCCGTGGCTGAGGAAAAAGATTGGAGATTTGGATTTTTTTTTTTTTTTTTTCCTTTCCTGCTGTGGACTGCTGGTGCTAGTGGTGGTTGTGGCCATGGTTGAGGAAAAAGATTGGAGATTTGGATTTTTTTTTTCCTTCCTGCTGTGGACTGCTGGTGGTGGTGCTAGTGGTTGTGGCTATGGAAAAAGATTAGAGAATTGGTTTTTTTTTTTTTATTTATTCCTGCTGTGGACCAGTGGTGGTGGTGGTGGTGGTTGTGTCTGATGGTAGAGGTGTTTGTGGTTGGTTTTTTTGGTAGTAGGATATATTATTTTATTGTAGTGGTTATATTATTTTATTGTGATATTTATATTATTTTATTGTATTGAAAGTTAAAATAGATCAGCTGCTGCAGCATGCATGTAAATAAAATAGATAAAATAAGTTTTGATAATGTTAAATAGTTAAAATTATATCTCCACTGCTGTGGATACTCTAAATAACTAGGTTAATTTGTTTTCGGAATCTAAAAATGTAAATACTTTAAAAAGGTCGGTTTGAAACTGCATTCTTATCAAACAGACAATTACTATTAATCTATTACTATTAGCATAGTGACATTTCATCGCTTGTTACTCTCCTATTGGGGGAGACGTTCCTGTCCATTATAAACCCCATATTAAGACAGAAATGGTACATATATTACTATTAGGTGAGTTTGACTTTTTTTATCATAAAATATTTTTTCCTCCCTATATGTGACCTCTTGATTCAAGCCGGTCCCACAATTAATGGACAACAATAACGAACCTTTCAGTCCCAACCCAACCAAACCTTCAAAAGAGACAACTACCAATTCTTTTAATTTGGGGTTGGTCTTCTAACATGCATGTTAAAACAGAAATGCCATTAATGCCATAAATACACCGAGTACCTAATTTTTCCACGCTTGTCACATCTCACCATCACCATTGTTGCTGCTGTCTCTAGAACACAAAATGTAATGGGGCAAAATACAGTGGATTTGGGCACTGACCCAATAGCAGAAACTAAAATATATTTTGTATACATCAAACTAAAAAGTATACAATAACATAAACGGCTACTCAAAAAAAAAAAAAAAAAAAAAAACCATAAACGGTCATTTTGCAACAATCATCACAATCAATTTTATTGTTATAATAAAACGTTTTCTGACATTAAAAAAAAAAAAAAAAAAAAAAAAAAAAAAAAAAAAAAAAAAAAAAAAAAAAAAAAAAAAACCCAATATAGAGAATGATTGGGATTTGCTTTGTCCAAATCTTAAGCCTTTTCCTTCTTAGATGGAACCTTGCCATCTGTTCCTGCAAGCATAGCATACTTGTCCTTCCTAGTCAAATTTGTGCACTCAAAGCCCAATGTTCCACCAAGCACCCTTTGAATGTAATTTGCAACTTCAATGGCTGATTTCCCACCTTTGCAAGTGAGCTCCTTTGGAAGTTGATTCAAGAAAGTGATCTCATAGATTGGCATTGGATTCATGAACACAAAATAAGGGTCCAACAGTTTATGCCCACGTACAGTAGTCCCATAAAACACAGTTTGCTTAGTGTTAATTGCAACAGGCACAATCCTATCAGTTAGCTCAGCAAATAGTGCACTAAATCTCAATAGGAATGGCTCTCTACAAGTGGTTCCCTCGGGGCAAATAACCAAGTCTCCTTCTTGAAGCAAGCGTTGAATATTAGCCGCATCTTTCTCTCTTTCCCTTGACAATGCAACTGCCTTAATTGGCGAAATCAATTCGCTAAATTTACTTATACTATATGTGACACAACTAATTTTTCTTCCAAGGGCAACAGCTATAACAACTGGGTCTAAAACTGTACGATGGTTGCAAACAAATAGGACACCACTTTGTCCTTTCTTAGGTGGAGGTGGAGGGGTACCCTTAACAGTGAGTTTAATGCCTAGTACCTTGTAGTTGTAATAGACAATTCTTTCAGGCAAAGGGATATTAAGGTAGACTCTGAGGATGGAGAGGACAATACCAATTGGCATCCATAAGAAGCTTAAAAGGGCAACTAGAGGGGTGGGTCTCTGAACTAGCCTGCCATCATGAAAAATAATTGGGCTTAATAGCTTGTTTCTTGGTAGTGGCTCACATTTGGTTTTTGGCACCATGTAACCTTCCTGCACTTGATAAAAGATAAAAGTCAAAATTATGGGCTATTCACATACTTAATGAACAATTATAGAGTCGAACTCAATCGCATTCCTAATTTTACAATTTGTTGATTTGTGTAATTGTAAGTGGTTGATATTTTCTACCTATTAATGACTTGTGTGACTTACAACTTTTCGTTAATCCACTTACAATTACACAAGGCAGTAAGTTGTGAAATTTGGAGTGTGAATGATTATGTATCCATAATACTGTTGAAATTTGCATACTTGATTTAATGGATTTAGATAAGAACAATTCTATGAGGACACGCCTCTTTTCACAATTTTTTATTTTTATTATTTATAAATGGTAAAGTTATAATTAAACTAACATCAATTTTATGGACCCATCACTTAAGCCGCTTTTAATATGCATTAATTGTAACAGACTACATCTATAGTTATGAAAATAATTTATGATAAATTTTGCTTCTTTAGACTTTTTGTTTAGATAATTATCACGGTAATCTTCCTAAGTTCTAACTATTCAATTAAAGTACTAATTAATTTTATCTACATAAACAAACAAACAAACAAACAAGATTTGATCAGTTGATTGAATTAAAATTACTAAATAAACCCTTGGATATGGTGGGCATTTTCTTTCTCTAACGGTTCACTGGAACTCAACAATTATTGGGTAGCATCCACAACAGGAGCACACTTTATTTTATAAGTCACACATTTGTGTATTTATATAAAAAGCAGAAATTCTGTTTTGATGTTATTGGTTACACCTAATTGACAGTTTGTAAAGAAGAGAGAGAGAGAGAGGTCACAAGGATTGTGCCAAGGAAATTAATGATGAGATCCACATAGCAACACGTAAATTATTGCTTCATAATTCTTTTATGAGGAGATGCATAAAATTTAGCTTGGATTTAATAAAAAGAGTGGGTTGTACATGAAGAACTTATTGTGGGTGTCAGTTGTCTTTATAGTTTGAAATAAATGTTCTTTGTAGTTCATTAATCACAAATTAGAGGCAAGAATCATTATTATAGAAAGAGTTACATCAAATAAGAGGGAAATATTATTTTATACTAACTAATAATTCAAATGATACAAAAAAATTTCACAATTTTTTTCATGATGTGACATATTTTTTTAATTGATTTATAATAAAATTGAAGTTTGTGTTTAGTTCTAGTGATGTGTAACCGTTAGAGAATTCAAATAAAACCATTTGAAGTTTATTTACAAAAACATTTCAAGATAAGATTTTTTTTTATTTTTTTTGGTTTTAAAAATTTCAAGAACAAGACATTATTGCCATGAACGCTCTCACCAAACCTGTAATAAATTTAGATAATAATGAGTGTGTTATAATCTTAGCTAAGAAAAAGAGGAAATCATGAGTGGTTGATTATGAGAACAAACCTTGCAAAGAGACATGAAATCATGGTCAGTTTCTCGATCTCCAAGACCCAAATCGGGACAGTCGTTGGTGCCAAATTCCTTAACAATGGCTGCTTTTTTGTGTTCACCAACAAGAATTCCTGGTCTCTTAGCAAACCCAGTTGCCCTCCCAGATTTTGTTACCTCCAACTCTGTACCAATCACCTTGTCAGCCCCTAAAAAGGTCTTAACAAATGGTTCCACCATGATTCTAGGATTGGCAGTAATAATGTATCGTTTCCCAAAGGAATTGAACACTCTCCAAGTCTCTGGGTGCACATCCTCAGCATAAAACTTAGGGAGGACAGACTTTGAAACAAGGTCAATGTCCTTGATTTTCAACCCCGCAAAAGTAATGAACACAAAGGTTTGGATTGCAATAGCTTCAGAAACAAATAAGTACGTGAAATATACGAATGGAACTGATGATAAAAGCACTAGTGCCCTTACAAGGCTACCAGCTTCAAGAGCAATAAGCATGAAATATGGGAAAGCACTACGTGACACCAAAAGTGTGCCATCTAAGTCTGAAGCCACAGTTTGATTTGATCTCCCTTCGGAGCTACATTTTGATATTGGTTCAAATCGACGGTGAGCCCCCATGACCATAAGATAGTAAAAGAAAAAAGAAAAAATGAGAGAGTTTATGGTTTTTTTTTTTTTTTTTTTTTGTTGGTGGGGGTGAGTGTATGAACAAAGTCTATGTTATGAGAGGGGGTTTTAAAAGGAGTGGAGAGAGATGGGAGTTACTAATAGCATGAAAAATATTTATGTGGTTGAGAGGGAGAGAGATTGTAGTATTCAAGTTATTAGGGCTGAGAGGTTACTTTAGACAATTGCTAGAAAATTTTGTCGTAGAAATTAGGGCAGTTGTGAATGAGGGGTCGTAGTAGTTGGAGGTCAATACCAACACCAACAATTCATTCAATTAGCCTACATATTAGTTAATAGGCGCCGGCCACTCAACTCATTAAAGCTTGGCTAAGCTCATCAAGGGCTTTGTATTTGCCTCAAGAACTTCATAGTTTGAGCTATATTTTGCTTGTGTGTTTGGGTAGAAGTTTATAATTTTAGCTACATTTTCTGGTTTTATATATATATATATATATATATATTTTTTTTTTTTTGGGTTGGGGGGGGGGGGGGGGATAGGTGAGCTTTATAGCTGTTTTCATTGGCTATATAATATGTAAAATTCCTTATTTTTCTTCATCAATGCCATTTCCTTGCATCAAGGGTCCACCAATTCAGTGCCATCATACATGTAGAGCTTTTTGTCAATCAAGAATGGTGATAATTAATGGTAGAAAGAACTGTGTGCTCTATTGATTGAACAATGGGGAAAAATAAGAGCTTTGAATGTTTTAACTTTTAACCCTTGAGGGTTTAAATGCAAGGCTGCTAGTGATCATGACAACCTTTTTAGCTTTGAATTGTTTTAACCCTTGTGAGGTTTAAATGCTAAACTGCTAGTAATGACAACTTTTGAGCTCCCCTCTCTCTCTGAAACTACAGTAGTGGTTGGGCTGTTAATTTCGGTACTGTCCTAATAAATCGGCTATTGCATTTGCTAACATGGCCATCGGGTGTGGTTTGAAGAGTGTCCACAGTTTTAGGCAGTGGCGCCGAGTTGAAGGCAGGGTGGTCACAGGACCACCCTGACCTAAAATATTTTTTTTTTTAAAAAAATATTATATATAATATATTTAAAATTTTATGATTTGTATACTTTAAAGAAAAAAAGTGACCATCCTAAAAATATATATATATATATATATATTTTTTTTTTGACCATTCTGAAATAAAATCCTTTAGACGAAATTTGGTCAGCTTCTTCTTCAGCCCTTTATTGTCATCTTCTTGCTCAGTTCTAGTGCTTTGTATTCTTCAGTTCTGTCATTTTTGTTTTTGTTTTTTTTGTTTTTTGTTTTTTGTTTTTTGTTTTTTGTTTTTTTTCTCCCTTGTTGTTCGGCCCTTTACCACACGTGAATGAAGTTATTAGAATTTGAAATACCAATAGATGATAGACTACTGGATAGTACACTACTATTAGATAATAAATTGACGAAACAAGTTACTGACTTCACTTTTTTTACGGGACCTTGGGTCTCGTGTAAAAGGCATTAAAGCTCAAAATTAAAATTATAAGTTATATTAGTTATTGAATTAGAGTCCGTTTAAAAATAATTTATTTTATTAAAAATTAAAAATACAGTAATAAAATAATTTTTAAATGTGTAAATAGTATTGTGAAACCAATTTTTAAAATTTTTTTTAATAAAGTGATTGTAGGTCCCGTGAACAGTGCGTGAATAGTGCATAATACTCCTGCATAGTGTAATCTACATGCATGAACAGTGCATGTTACTATTTATAAGCCTAAATGCACTATTCATGTTCCATGAACAGTGCAAGAGGCATTGAGGGAAAAAAAAAAGCAAAAAACACAAACGCAGGAGCTAGACGCAAAACCCAAACGCACACTTATCGTGATATTCGTATCAACGTGAAATTTTTTTTGTCTATTTTAGTATAAGAATGTATCCTTTTTATTTTATACAATCATTTTTCAAAATACCTTGTATCAAATTATTTATTTTATATTACAATCATTGGAGTAAGGCAATGTATTTACAGCTTTTACACATTGAATTGTTAATAGAGTAACACTAGTTACACAAACAAAATTAAAGTATTAAGAAAGATTTTTTAATGATATGCATACAACAAAAATGATGCAACAACAAAAATTAAAGTTGAGTTGAATTTTCATCTCAATTGAGTAATTCTACAAACACAATATTGGATGAATGATTGTTTAGTTATGTATATTAATGAGATATAACTTATAGCATTGGTGATGAAACTATTATGTAACGAATTCAAAATATGAAAATTTGTAGAATGAAATTATAAAATTTTATGTATTTGCATGCATATTTTGTAATGTCAATATATTCAAGTTTTTTATTAAATTTTGTATAATTTAAATTTCTTAGTAACCACTTTAAAAAAAATTTCTGGAGCCGCCACTGGTTTTAGGGTTGTAATATAAGGTGACTTCAACATTAATGAAATAAAAATGAAAGAGAAAATGGAAGGTAGCTAAGAGAGTGCCAAGAGAGAGATAAATAACAAATATTATAAGTAAGATACATATAAAAATTAAAAAAACTAAATTATAAAAATACATAAATTAAATTATATATATATATATGTATTTATTTATATACACTACAACCTCTAATTAGTCTAACCAACTGCATATTATTAAGAGAAAATTATATTTTTTTCACTCTAAACTATACTTCATGTTACACTTTACTCCATAAATTATTGAAATACAAGTTTGACTCCCAAAATTATATATTTCTAACACTTAACCCCTTTTCGTTTGTTTTAGGGTTAAGTCTAATGAGATTTAATATTAAAAGACCAATTTACTTCTCCCTTCAAAACAGACGGTAGAGGGTGAAATTATAAAATTTTATGTATTTGCATGATATTTTGTAATGTCAATATATTCAAGTTTTTTATTAAATTTTGTATAATTTAAATTTCTTAGTGACCACCCTAAAAAAAATTTATGGAGCCGCTACTGGTTTTAGGGTCGTAATATAAGGTGACTTCAACATTAATGAAGCAAAAATGAAAGAGAAAATGGAAGGTAGCTAAGAGAGTGCCAAGAGAGAGATAACAAGTGTTCTTGAGATGGTAATAAGATATATAATAACAAATATTATAAGTAAGATATGTGGGGTCCAATAACTGACGGGCCAGGCCCATTTGCTGATGAAGGGTCTAAAGGCCTGAGCCGAAAAAAGGTCATGGCCAGAGTTCAAGAATAGTATGGCCCAATTGGCCCAGAGAAGCAGCCGAGGACAGTGCAGTCCTCGGCTGACCCAAGAATAAGGGCAGAAAGGTAAAAGGACGGGCTTGAAGGGAAATCTAAAATATCTAAGAAAAGCTTCCTTTGCCACCTTCCCCATGCATATCTCTGCGCCTAGCAGAACCTTATCCATTAACCTTATCAACAACTCTCTACGACTTAGGCCTGGGACTGATGGGACAAGTATCAGTCTTGGAAAGGTCGACCCTACACGTGGACGAAGGAAATTGAACGCATGCTAGTATAAAAGAAAAATATGTAACCTAAAGAAGGGGGGGGGCCTCCAATCCTACGGAAAAAAGGGAGGTGCTTCAAAGGAAAATTGGAACCATGCATAAATATCTTAAGAAATCCACAGCCGGGTAAACATGACTTAGCCTTTCGATCCCACTCTCTACAAATGATATTGTATGGGCCCATTTACGTGCGAACCCAACTCAACTGCGGTTCCACGCAAATCGTGTGCTTACAATTGGCGCCGTCTGTGGGAATGGCTTGCGTGTTAGCTCGAGCGGTGGCGAGGTTGAGTTTCTGTCGAACAAGAGACTATGAGGATGCCCGTATCACCGGCGACGCATTGTTGTTATTCCCAACATAGGCTCCTGCTAGGGGCTACGTTCCACGGTGTCAACGACATGGGCAAGCTTAGGGGCTTCAAACATCAGGCCGACTTCTTCCACCTTATTCGAGGAGCAAAACCTTCGGAAGAAGAATCATACAAGTTTTGGACAGAACCAAGGCCTTGCATGGTCCTCGGACCCAAGCCTCTGGGGAAACCAACTACTTAAAAAGAATCAGACAAGTTTTGGACAGAACCAAGGCCTTGCATGGTCCTCGGACCCAAGCCTCTGGGGAAACCAACTACTTAAAAAGAATCAGACAAGTTTTGGACAGAACCAAGGCCTTGCATGGTCCTCGGACCCAAGCCTCTGGGGAAACCAACTACTTGAAAAGAATCATACAAGTTTTGGACAGAATCAAGGCCTTCCATGGTCCTCGGACCCAAGCCTCTGGGGAAACCAACTACTTAAAAAGAATCAGACAAGTTTTGGACAGAACCAAGGCCTTGCATGGTCCTCGGACCCAAGCCTCTGGGGAAACCAACTACTTAAAAAGAATCAGACAAGTTTTGGACAGAACCAAGGCCTTGCATGGTCCTCGGACCCAAGCCTCTGGGGAAACCAACTACTTAAAAAGAATCAGACAAGTTTTGGACAGAACCAAGGCCTTGCATGGTCCTCGGACCCAAGCCTCTGGGGAAACCAACTACTTAAAAAGAATCATACAAGTTTTGGACAGAACCAAGGCCTTGCATGGTCCTCGGACCCAAGCCTCTGGGGAAATCAACTACTTAAAAAGAAGCATACAAGTTTTGGACAGAACCAAGGCCTTGCATGGTCCTCGGACCCAAGCCTCTGGGGAAACCAACTACTTAAAAAGAAACATACAAGTTTTGGACAGAACCAAGGCCTTGCATGGTCCTCGGACCCAAGCCTCTGGGGAAACCAACTACTTAAAAAGAATCAGACAAGTTTTGGACAGAACCAAGGCCTTGCATGGTCCTCGGACCCAAGCCTCTGGGGAAACCATCTACTTAAAAAGAAGCATACAAGTTTTGGACAGAACCAAGGCCTTGCATGGTCCTCGGACCCAAGCCTCTGGGGAAACCAACTACTTAAAAAGAAGCATACAAGTTTTGGACAGAACCAAGGCCTTGCATGGTCCTCGGATCCAAGCCTCTGGGGAAACCAACTACTTAAAAAGAAGCAGACAAGTTTTGGACAGAACCAAGGCCTTGCATGATCCTCGGACCCAAGCCTCTGGGGAAACCAACTACTTAAAAAGAGTCAGACAAGTTTTGGACAGAACCAAGGCCTTGCATGGTCCTCGGACCCAAGCCTCTGGGGAAACCAACTACTTAAAAAGAATCATACAAGTTTTGGACAGAACCAAGGCCTTGCATGGTCCTCGGACCCAAGCCTCTGGGGAAACCAACTACTCAAAAAGAAGCATACAAGTTTTGGACAGAACCAAGGCCTTGCATGGTCCTCGGACCCAAGCCTCTGGGGAAACCAACTACTTAAAAAGAAGCATACAAGTTTTGGACAGAACCAAGGCCTTGCATGGTCCTCGGACCCAAGCCTCTGGGGAAACCAAATACACAAAAGCGCCATCGGAGCTCCCTAACTCCCAGTCGACTGCTCAGATGGATTATTTATAAATCATCAGCCTTGGACGACATTCACGCGCTTATCACAGAATGTCCAACTGATATCCCGGTTAGTTTCCTAAGTTTAACTTACTATGAGTTATTATTATTCTGCCTGATAGTGTCGGTAGATTAGAATTGGTTGGATCGTGTTTCAAGAGTTCTTGCTTTAAATACTGCCAAGGAGAAACACACACATGGAGCACATCAACTCACAAAGTAGTTTTATCAAAGGAACAGCATTCAAAACAAGTAAAGAAATCGCCATTTTTTAACTAAAGCAAAGAGATAGTACAGTGTACAATGAAAAACTAGAGTCAGTTTGTGTCAAAGCTCACTACATAACCAAAGAGAAAGGAAGATGCAAGAGAATAAAGTAAAAGCCGAGGAAGTAGACCAGAGGAGAGGTTGGTTACAGCTCCAAGACGTTGTTCTTCCTCAATGCTTTCACTTGCCCACAACTCAAACAGCAAAAGAGACCCAACTTGAGCCTGACACCGCTGAAGGAAAGGTGCAGGGAGTTGGAAGCTGAGGGGCTTTCTCTAAATATTCGCCCGCCACAAGGCAGAGGCGCTGATGGCGGAGAATTTTTCTTCTGACACACCAAAGTTCTGGCATGAACAGAACCTGCTTCGGATTTTGACTAAAAGAGGGAGAGACATCCTTTCCCCTCGATTGAAATGGAGCACTCTCTTGAACTTATGCTTTCTGTGCCCATACCTCACCGTTTTTAGTCTCATAAGGGCACGGCGCTCCTGTGATGGATGGAGTTCTTTCTTCCCAACTCTCGCCTCAAACATGTTGTGCTAAGGGAGGACAGCACTGAGTATAGGAGCTGTGATTTGGGAGAAAACTAAGGAATTGGTGCGAGGATGAAGTAACTTTCTCTTTTATTTATTTATTTAAAGAAATAAGGTGGTGGCATTTAATGCACGCAGCGCCCCCAGGAACGCTACGGACAAGATGGCTTAGGCTCAATCTCCAATGCCACCTGTAACCAGGGGATTAAAGGAGTCTCTGGAAGGTGCACCTCGAACATTGGGACGCTAGAAAGCACCACGTAACCATAAACTACGTAAATACCCTTAAAGTTATGGGCCAAGTAAATTCGTGGTCCAGGCCTGTTCTGCATGGAGGCCCAGGGACAATGGCCCCCACCGAGGAATAACAGTTGCCGAGGACAACTTGCTGCTCGGCACCTCGTGAAATACCTGAGGAAGAGGAGAAAACTAAGCTCAAAGAATCTTGGACAGAACCTAGGCCTTGTTTAGTTCTTGGACCCAAACCTATGGGGAAACCAAGTACTGAAAAAATCTAAGTTTAAGGCAGAACCTAGGCGCTACGAAGTCCTCGGACTCAAGCCTTTTGGGAAATCAACTGCTCGGATGGAGAAGTTTCTCGGCTCAAATACTGGAAAAGGTTAATGCCAGTATGCTCAGGAGATGGCGAAATGGCCTGATGATCGTTAGCCCGAGGAAACTACTCATTATGAAGGTGACATATCCTCGGACAGCTACTTCTTACACCTTATCTAGCACTTAGCCCCCATCTCGGCTAATTTAAGTGCTACTCATATCAGGAGACGAACCTTTTTAGAAAAAGATGAAGGAGAAGGAAGAAGAATTGGAACACATGGAAGCACTTCAGCAAGCTCTTGTCACCGAAGAGTGCCGAGGAAGAAGAAGATGGAGGAGATGAATGAGGAAGATGGAGGACATGAGTAAGAGAAGGAGGAGAAGAAGAGGGAAGCAATGAAAAGAAAGTAAAAGGAGCAAAAGAGGGAGAAGGAAAGGCCCCGGGATGGAGCTGGTGGTGGAAAGAAGAAGAAAGAAAAGTAGAAGGTGGCACCAGTGAACAAAGAGAGGAAGAAGCAGGGACATTTAATCCCTGCCCCAATCCTGACTCCTAGCACACCGGAACCACATTAGATATGCTCATGAGAGAGCGGGTGGTGATGATGCTGTGTGATCTCGGCTCAGTCACGTCGAAGATGCAACGTGACGAGTTCCTGCTTCGGATTTTGGCTGAAAGGTAGGCGAGACAAATCTTGAGTCTCCGCCACCCTTGCCCCAATCGAGCCATCTCGAGCTTAGCCAGAACAAGGTATTTTTGGGACGAAGAAGGTTTCTTCATCACCTATGATTGTGGTGAACGTATTATGAGTCAAGGTATAATCGGAGGGAGAATGTAAATTCTGGAAGGAATCTAAGGATTTCAATTTTCTGGGGGATTAAATGATTCATATATGAAAGAAACAACTCATATCCACCCTCTTTATACAAGGGACGTAAAGGATGGCATTAAACATGTTCTGATCTTAAAGGAAATCTGCCAGCAAGAAGGTGACTGTTCCGCTCCCCCACGTTATCAGTAGCCATTGAATTCGAGAGGTCTCGTGAAGGAGAAACATTAAAGACCTACTTTGGGTAGCCAAACGGACAGAACGGATAAAGGATAAATCAAAAAGGATATCTCGTAGATAGGAGCGTTTCCTGGATATTCGGATAACTGCCAACGCCAGGGAAGGGACGAATTAAATGAGCCGTAATAAAGGCTCGGAGTCACCAAAACCCCCCTCTCCAACCAAGAGGCCGGACAGCAGGGTTTTGAGGGGCTATTGTGGGGTCCAATAACTGACGGGCCAGGCCCATTTGCTGATGAAGGGTCTAAAGGCCTGAGCCGAAAAAAGGTCATGGCCAGAGTTCAAGAATAGTATGGCCCAATTGACCCGGAGAAGCAGCCGAGGACAGTGCAGTCCTCGGCTGACCCAAGAATAAGGGCAGAAAGGTAAAAGGACGGGCTTGAAGGGAAATCTAAAATATCTAAGAAAAGCTTCCTTTGCCACCTTCCCCATGCATATCTCTGCGCCTAGCAGAACCTTATCCATTAACCTTATCAACAACTCTCTACGACTTAGGCCTGGGACTGATGGGACAAGTATCAGTCTTGGAAAGGTCGACCCTACACGTGGACGAAGGAAATTGAACGCATGCTAGTATAAAAGAAAAATATGTAACCTAAAGAAGGGGGGGGCCTCCAGTCCTACGGAAAAAAGGGAGGTGCTTCAAAGGAAAATTGGAACCATGCATAAATATCTTAAGAAATCCACAGCCAGGTAAACATGACTTAGCCTTTCGATCCCACTCTCTACAAATGATATTGTATGGGCCCATTTACGTGCGAACCCAACTCAACTGCGGTTCCACGCAAATCGTGTGCTTACAAGATAAATATAAAAATTAAAAAAAAAAACTAAATTATAAAAATACATAAATTAAATTATATATATATATATGTATTTATATATATACACTACAAACTCTAATTATTCTAATCAACTGCATATTATTAAGAGAAAATTATATTTTTTTTTCACTTTAAACTATACTTTATGTTACACTTTGCTCCATAAATTATTGAAATACAAGTTTGACCCCCAAAATTATATATTTCTAACACTTAACCCCTTTTCGTCTATTTTAGGGTTAAGTCTAAAGAAATTTAATATTAAATGACCAATTTACTTCTCCCTTCAAAACAAACAGTAGAGGGTGAATTAGTCTTTTAATACTATATTCCATTAGCCTTAATTAAGAAAGTGACCGGAAGGGGTAAAATGCTACACGAGTTTTAGTTTAGGGAGTTGATTGTGTAGTTCAAAGGGGTAAGTATATAATAGAATATAGTTTAGGGTGGAAACAAAATACAATTTCCTCTATTATTTTAAAAAATAAAAATAAAAACTGCATGTAATGTAAAATCAAATTAGTTCAATATGTTAACTAATTAAACCTTTTAAAAAAAATTATTAAGCATTTCACTTTTTATCTTGTCTCTGTTAAACTAAAGTCTTGTCCTCTCTCTCTCTCTCATATTAAATTTCAACATCCAAAAAAAGATGAAGGCAATAAATTATAAAGGATGATACTTGCTCATTGCCAGCAATGCCTTTTTAAGTAAAATCTCTAGTTGGAATTGTGAGTTGAAAATACGATTTTAAGTTGAAAATTATGTAATAATTTCTGTGGGGTCCAATAATTGACGGGCTAGGCCCATTTGCTGATGAAGGGTCCAAAGGCCTAAGCTGAAAAAGGTCATGACCAGAGCTCAAGAATAGTATGGCCCAATTGGCCTAGAGAAGCGGCCGAGGACAGTGCAGTCCTCGGCTGACCCAAGAACAAGGGCAGAAAGGTAAAGGGACGTGCTTGAAGGGAAATCTAAAATATCTAAGAAAGGCTTCCTTTGCCACCCTCCCCATGCATATCTCTGCGCCTAACAGAGCCTTATCCGTTAACTTTATCAACAACTCTCAACGACTTAGGTCTGGGACTGATGGGACAAGTATCAGTCTTGGAAAGGTTGACCCTACACGTGGACGAAGGAAATTGAACGCATGCTAGTATAAAAGAAAAATATGTAACCTAAAGATGAGGGGGTTCCGGAAGGGGAGACACCTGAACCATTTATGAGCTCCTTAACAAAACCACAGCCGGGTAAACATGACTTAGCCTTTCGATCCCACTCTCTACAAATGATATTGTATGGGCCCATTTATGTGCGAACCCAACTCAACTGCGGTTTAACGCAAATCGTGACCCTACAATTGGCGCCGTCTGTGGGAAGGCATGCGTGTTAGCTCGAGCGGTGGCGAAGTTGAGTTTCTGTCGAACAAGGGACTACGAGGATGCCTGTATCACCGGCGACACATTGTTGCTATTCCAACATAGGCTCCCACTAGGGGCTACGTTCCACGGTGTCATCGACATGGGCAAGCCTAGGGGCTTCAAACATCAGGCCAGCTTCCCCCATCTTATTCGAGGAGCTAAATCTTCGGAAGATAAGCAAATAAAAAGAAGCTTACAAGTTTTGGACAGAACCAAGGCCTTGTATGGTCCTCGGACCCAAGCCTCTGGGGAAACCAACTATTTAAAAAGAAACTTACAAGTTTTGGACAGAACTAAGGCCTTGTATGGTCCTCGGACCCAAGCCTCTGGGGAAACCAACTACTTAAAAAGAAGCTTACAAGTTTTGGACAGAACCAAGGCCTTGTATGGTCCTCGGACCCAAGCCTCTGGGGAAACCAACTACTTAAAAAGAAGCTTACAAGTTTTGGACAGAACCAAGGCCTTGTATGGTCCTCGGACCCAAGCCTCTGGGGAAACCAACTACTTAAAAGGAGATTACAAGTTTTGGACAGAACCAAGGTCTTGTATGGTCCTCGGACCCAAGCCTCTGGGGAAACCAACTACTTAAAAGGAGAATACAAGTTTTGGACAGAACCAAGGCCTTGTATGGTCCTCGAACCCAAGCCTCTGGGGAAACCAACTACTTAAAAGGAAAAGCTGTGTTACATGGACTCTCTAGTTTGCCCTCGGATCCTCAACACTAAAGGGACTAGTATGGAATGGAGTAACGTGTTTCCAAAAGCATAACCAAAGTCATGCAATGCTCGGTCGTGCCCTTGGATGAATTATTTAAAGTTTGTCGTCCTCAGACAATACTCCCGCGCTTATTACAGAACGTTCAACCGTCATCTCGGTTAGTTTCCTAAGTTTAACTTACTATGAGTTATTATTATTCTGCCTGATAGTGTCCATAGATTAGAATTAGTTGGATCGTGTTTCAAGAGTTCTTGCTCTAAATACTGCCGAGGAGAAACACACACATGGAGCACACCAACTCACAAAGTAGTTTTATCAAAGGAACAGCATTCAAAACAAGTAAAGAAATCGCAATTTTTTACTAAAGCAATGAGATAGTACAGAGTACAACGAAAAGCTAGAGTCAGTTTGTGCCAAAGATCACTACATAACCAAAAAGAAAGGAGTATACAAGAGAATAAAGTAAAGCCGAGGAAGTAGATCAGAGGAGAGGTTGGCTACAGCTCCAAGATTTTGTTCTTCCTCAATGCTTTCACTTGCCCACAACTCAAACAGCCAAAGAGACCCAACTTGAGCCTGACACCGCTGAAGGAAAGGTGCAGGGAGTTGGAAGCTGAGGGGCTTTCTCTAAATATTCGCCCGCTACAAGGCAGAGGCGCTGATGGCGGAGAATCTTTCTTCTGACACACCAAAGTTCTGGCATGAACAGAACCTGCTTCGGATTTTGACTAAAAGAGGGAGAGACATCCTTTCCCCTCGATTGAGATGGAGCACTCTCTTGAACTTATGCTTCCTGTGCCCATACCTCACCATTTTTAGTCTCATAAGGGTGCGGCGCTTCTGTGACGGAGGGAGTTCTTTCTTCCCAACTCTCGCCTCAAACATGTTATGCTAAGGGAGGACGGCACTGAGTATAGGAGCTGTGATTTGGGAGAAAACTAAGGAATTGATGCGAGGGTGAAGTGACTTTCTCTTCTATTTATTTATTTAAAGAAATAAGGTGGTGGCATTTAATGCATGCAGTGCCCCTAGGAACACTACGGACAAGATGGCTTAGGCTCAATCTCCAATGCCACCTGTAACCAGGGGATTAAAGGAGTTTCTGGAAGGTGCACCTCGAGCATTGGGACGCCAGAAAGCACCACATAACCATAAACTACGTAAATACCCTTAAAGTTATGGGCCAAGTAAATTCGCGGTCCAGGCCTGTTCTGCATGGAGGCCCAGGGACAATGGCCCCCACCGAGGAATAACTGTTGCCGAGGACAACTTGCTGCTCAGCACCTCGTGAAATACCTGAGGAAGAGGAGAAACTAAACTCAAAGAATCTTGGACAGAACCTAGGCCTTGTGCGGTCCTCGGACCCAAGCCTATGGGGAAACCAAATACTGAAAAAATCTAAGTTTAAGGCAGAACCTAGGCGATACGAAGTCCTCGGACTCAAGCCTTTTGGGAAATCAACTGCTCGGATGGAGAAATTTCTCTGCTCAAATACTGGAAAAGGTTAAGGCCAGTATGCTCAGGAGATGACGAAATGGCCTGATGATCGTTAGCCTAAGGAAACTACTCATTGGGAAGGTGACATATCCTCGGACAGTTACTTTTTACCTCTTATCTAGCACTTAGCCCCCATCTCGGTTAATTTAAGGTAAGCCTCGTTTCTCACTGGTCGGATTGTTATGTCGAATATTAATAACCTTATTAAAGTTGTGGTGGCGTCTTTTTATTAACAAATATTTCAGCCTTAGTTACCATTAATTCAAATGCTATATTATTTGTGCCAAGCAGCGTGTGTAAACTTATAAAACATGAAAATAGAACATGTAAAATAAATGAATAGTAACTTTTATTAATATGGAAAATTGTTACAACGTACAAAGAAGGGCTTAAACAAGCCTATACAAAAAATGAACTGTCAAAATAACACTAGCATCCGCAGTACAGATAAGTAAATAATCAGCTGCCTTTTAAACTCGCCTTCAAAGCTTTTCCAATCTCTGCCTCAGTGCTACTCATATCAGGAGACGAACCTTTTTAGAAAAAAAATAAAGGACAAGGAAGAAGAATTGGAACACATGGAAGCACTTCAGCAAGCTCTTGTCACCGAAGAGTGCCGAGGAAGAAGAGGATGGAGGAGATGAATGAGGAAGATGGAGGACATGAGCAAGAGAAGGAGGAGAAGAAGAGGGAAGCAATGAAAAGAAAGTAAAAGGAGAAAAAGAGGGAGAAGGAAAAGCCCCAGGATGGAGCTGGTGGTGGAAAGAAGAAGAAAGAAAAGTAGAAGGTGGCACCAGTGAACAAAGAGAGGAAGAAGCAGGGACATTTAGTCCCTGCCCCAGTCCTGACTCCTAGCACACCGGAACCACATTAGATATGCTCATGAGAGAGCGGGTGGTGATGATGCTGTGTGTTCTCGGCTCAGTCACGTCGAAGATGCGACGTGACGAGTTCCTGCTTCGGATTTTGGCTGAAAGGTAGGTGAGACAAATCTTGAGTCTCCGCCACCCTTGCCCTGATCGAGCCATCTCGAGCTTAGCCAGAACAAGGTATTTTAGGGACGGAGAAAGTTTCTTCATCACCTATGACTGTGGTGAACGTATTATGAGTCAAGGTATAATCGGAGGGTAAATGTGAATTCTGGGAGGAATCTAAGGATTTCAGTTTTCTGGGGGATTAAATGATTCACATATGAAAGAAACAACTCATGTCCACCCTCTTTATATAAGGGACGAAGAGGATGGCATTAAACATGTTCTGATCTTTAAGGAGATCTGCCAGCAAGAAGGCGACTGTTCCGCTCCCCCACGTTATCAGTAGCCATTGAATTCGAGAGGTCTCGTGAAGGAAAAACATTAAAGGCCTACTTCGGGTAGCCAAACGGACAGAACGGATAGAGGCTAAATCAAAAAGGATATCTCGTAGATAGGAGCGTTTCCTGAGCATTCGGATAACTGCCAACGCCAGGGAAGGGTCGAATTAAATGAGCCGTAATAAAGGCTCGGAGTTACCAAAACCCCCCTCTCCAACCAAGAGGCCGGACAGCAGGGTTTTGAGGGGCTATTGTGGGGTCCAATAATTGACGGGCCAGGCCCATTTGCTGATGAAGGGTCCAAAGGCCTAAGCTGAAAAAGGTCATGACCAGAGCTCAAGAATAGTATGGCCCAGAGAAGCGGCCGAGGACAGTGCAGTCCTCGGCTGACCCAAGAACAAGGGCAGAAAGGTAAAGGGACGTGCTTGAAGGGAAATCTAAAATATCTAAGAAAGGCTTCCTTTGCCACCCTCCCCATGCATATCTCTGCGCCTAACAGAGCCTTATCCGTTAACTTTATCAACAACTCTCAACGACTTAGGTCTGGGACTGATGGGACAAGTATCAGTCTTGGAAAGGTTGACCCTACACGTGGACGAAGGAAATTGAACGCATGCTAGTATAAAAGAAAAATATGTAACCTAAAGATGGGGGGGTTCCGGAAGGGGAGACACCTGAACCATTTATGAGCTCCTTAACAAAACCACAGCCGGGTAAACATGACTTAGCCTTTCGATCCCACTCTCTACAAATGATATTGTATGGGCCCATTTATGTGCGAACCCAACTCAACTGCGGTTTAACGCAAATCGTGACCCTACAATTTCAGTTTGAAAAAAAAAAAAAAAAGTATGTAATAAGTTGTGTGTAACATATAATAGCTAATATTCAAACCGTTATAGATTGTGATAAAGAAGGAAAAGAAAACATAATAGGCAGCAGGGGCGGAGCCAGAAATTTTTGTTTGGGGGGGCCGATTTGTGTTGCTAATTTATTAGTCTATACAAACTTTTATACACATACACAAACACATATATCTATACACACACAAAAAATTAGTATCTTTCATAATGAATCCTTAAAATTAAATGTTTCATAGAATTAAATTAATCTTTCACCATCTTCCATAGTAAAATCCTTACAATTTTCATTTTCAATATAAGTTACCAAATTGTCTACCGTTGTGAGTAAAAAGAAAATTCAATTAAATTAATGAAGTATTTAAAGACATAAATGATCCAAAACTTTAAAAAATACGAGAACACATATTACCATAAAAAATGAATTTGAGAAACAATATGTTCTCTAAAACTACTAGACAAATTGGACAATTTTTTTTAAGAACATTATTGGACCAACTCAAATAGTTGGGAGGGCCAAGTCCCATTTTTGAGGGCTAATTATTAAAATATTAAATATTTCTATATAGTAAAAAAAAAAATTCAAAATTTTGGGGGGGGCCATGGCCCCCCCCACCTTAACATGTAGATCCGCCCCTGATAGGCAGTAACAAATTTATATAAGGAAGAGAAAAAGAAAGCGACTTTTCATGTAAGAAGAGAAGCGTAGAAGAAAGGAAATTGCTCCTATTTCTTGTATAGTACTAGGACAATGCCCCCCCACCTTAACATGTAGCTCCGCCCTGGCCCCCCCACCTTAACATGTAGCTCCGCCCCTGATAGGCAGTAACAAATTTATATAAGGAAGAGAAAAAGAAAGCGACTTTTCATGTAAGAAGAGAAGCGTAGAAGAAAGGAAATTGCTCCTATTTCTTGTATAGTACTAGGACAATGCCCCCCCACCTTAACATGTAGCTCCGCCCTGGCCCCCCCACCTTAACATGTAGCTCCGCCCCTGATAGGCAGTAACAAATTTATATAAGGAAGAGAAAAAGAAACCGACTTTTCATGTAAGAAGAGAAGCGTAGAAGAAAGGAAATTGCTCCTATTTCTTGTATAGTACTAGGACAATGTCGAGTCACATTCTACACGTAGCTCATCAGTCGTACAATCATTAATGTAGGATAGGAACAGTTCGAAATTTTATTTTATTTTATTTTTGATAAACTAGAATTTTTTTTTAATAAACTACAAAATTTTTATTTGTGTTGGTGATTCTCGATCATGACCTTTCATTTCTGTAACATGAGTGGAAACATGCACGTCATCGGTGGTGGCATTGGCCTATTGGTCTACAAAACGTGGTACATTACCGCATGTATTTCTTTCTTTCTTTTTTCCTTTTTTTGATGGATTACCGCATGTATTTCAATTTTAAATATTTCATCAACTTTTGTGCCCTTTAGAGTTTCTGTAATTTTGATGTTACATACACTTTCAATTCTGTAACATCAATGGGGACATGCACATCATCGGTGGCATTGGCCTATTGGTCTAAAAAATGAGGTACATTAGTGCATGGCATTCTATTATAAATATTTCATCAACTTTGTGTACCGGGAGTTTCTGTAAAAGTAGGTAGATAATACTTAAGAAGCCTAGCTCCAATTGCGTATTTAATATAGCATATAAAGAGATATTATACTTAGTCGAAAAGTTTAAGCCTAATGAATATAAGTTCAATTGTGTTATATTAATCATTTATTTTTCCTTCGCTACTTGATCAGCCACATTTCTCACACGTGAATAGTCCAATACTTATAAAATAATGCATGATAAAGTATGAAGAAATGGAAAAGTTAATAGATGTCTTGAGGGCATTGATTTAGGAAATATTTTTAGAAATTTTTTATGGAAAAAGAAAAAAGCAATTAAAGTTATGTTTGGTAACTATTTGTGGGGCACAAGAATTCAAATAAGGTACTTGTGCCACATGTCGTATCCATGGCCGAGGAGCCCATTATCGTGCCCAGGAGGCCACACGCTTGGACAGTAAGGCCACGTTAGTGGCACATTGCCAGAGGAGGTCTTGCTATTGAGAAAGTGTTTCGGAGAGGGGGTTAGCCCTGACATAACTAGAAGGATCGTGGCTGCCCCCATATTCAATGCATCCCACCAAATCTCTTGACTGCATTTATGTGGAGAAGACCCCTGAATAATGCTGCCTTGGCCGCCACAACTCACAAGGGGTTGGGAAGGTGTCTGATAGGACAAGCACTCAAATGGTGGACTGGACAATCAACAAATGGAGAGCTAAGATCGCTTGAACTCAAGTAGTGGACTGGACAATCAACAAATGGAGGGCTAAGATCGCCTGAAGGGAGGTATATAATGTGAAAGACCCTCCAAAGGGCAAGGGGCACAAAATTGGTAGAGAAAACATTGTAGTATTAAGAAAGTAACTGTAATCAAATCTAAAAATATATATATATATTCAAGAACTACTCTCCTCGGACATTGCCGAGAAAGAATTTGTGTGCATCACATTTGTCTATTTATTACTTTTCCTTACTCTCTTACCATTCTTAGCCCATTAAGGGCGTCGTCCACTTCATTGAAGCCTAACTTTTTAGCTCATTCTCTACAAATTCATTGTAATAGGCTCTTTGGACCTTAATCCATTCATCTTTTGGACCTAAGAACCAAAACCCGCCTTTACAATTGAAGCCGTCTATGGGAAGGGCTTGTGCTTTAGTGAGTTCGACGTCCCACCATGGTAGGATCAAGGCAGGACTAGGAGGAGTCTATCGATTCCCAGCGTCAGGATCAGTTCCTCAACCTTAAGCGGAGGAGGGATCATGTGGTTAGTGTGCGCACCACACATACTAGTAGGGGCAAGTCTTGAGGAAGGAGTCACATCTCCCACGAGGAGAACACCAAGAGCTTGCAGTTGGAGATTGACCATCTTCATAGGAGGCTACGCCGCGAGCAACGAAAAAGGACCCCCTCAGATTCTGACCTTCTTCTGAGGACAAGGGAGATGGTAGCTACAGGCCCAGGTCCAGGACTCCTCCCAGTGAGTCTTTTTCGTACGATGAAGACTGTCATTATGAGCGGAGGAGTAAAAGTCTACCATACAAAGGTCTGGGCAATGATGCTATGAGCAGGGCTCTTAACCAGATCTCTAAATCACTATTTACATGTAGAATTGAAAGGGGAAAACTTCCTTAGCGTTTAACTCAGCCAACTTTCACCATGTACAATGAAATAACAGATCCCGTGGAACATGTAAGCCACTTCAACCTGAAAATGGTTGTGCACTTTAAGAGCAAGGCCTTGATGTGCAAGGTGTTCCCATTTAGCTTGGGGCCTGTGGTGATGAGGTGAATTGACGGTCTGAAGGAAGACTCTATCAGTTCCTTTAAAGAGCTTACTCGAGCGTTTGGGGCCCGTTTTGTGACTTGCAACAGGGTTCCTTGGCCTTTGGACTCTTTGCTATCCATGGCAATGCGAGAGGGGGAGATATTGAAAACGTACTTCGACAAGTACTAGGAGATGTTCATCGAGATAGATGGAGACTTTGATGATGTGGTTATAAGAACCTGCAAGGTCTGCCAGCTAGCCGAGCATGATCTGAGAAAGTCTTTGACCAGGAAACCGGTCAGGTGTGTGCGTAGACTTATGGATCGCATTGATGAGTATAAGCGGGTCAAGGAGGACCAATAATAGGGAAAGGGGAAGGCTAAGGTGGTCCTTCAAGACAGAAGGGATCTCAGGTCAGACACGTACAATAATAGCCGACCTCGAAGAGATTTTGCGGGGCACTTTGGATCAACTACTACTCAGGTAGTCAGTATTGTGTTTCGAAAGCCAGTACACCAAATCCTAGAAAAAATAAAAATAAAAATGAGCCATACTTCCATTGGCCAAGCAGGATGGAGGGAGACTCTACTAAGCGCAACCAAAGTCTTCATTACCAGTACCACCAGGAACGAGTGCATACTACCGAGGATTGCAGGATTTTGTGGAGTCACTTAGAACAATTAGTTATGGTGGGAAAGTTGAAGCAATTCTTGCATCAGCCCAACAGACAGGGCGGTCAGGCAGGGTTTGGGGCTTAGAGGGACGCTTCCACAAGGCCGCCTTTGGGAATAATCAACGTCATCCTGGCTGTCCCGGGAAGAACTGGTACTTAGCCATCCAGGGTGATGTTTGTGGCTTGGCCACCTACAGATGGCTCATCCCCTAATCCAAAGAGAAGTAGAGTGGAGGTCCGACCAGCATTGAGCTTTTCCGACGAAGAAAAAGTGGGAACCTTGCAGCCACACAATGATGTCCTAGTAGTTACTCTTAGGATAGGTGGCTACGATGTGAAGAAGGTGTTGGTGGATCAGGACAGCAGCGCAGAGATCATGTACCCTGACCTATTTAAGGGACTGAAACTGAGATTCAAGGACTTGACCTACTATGATTCCCCTCTAATAGGGTTTGACGGCAAGGTTGTCTTTCCAAAAGGCCAAATCCGACTACTTGTTCAGACAGGGATAGAGGTCGTGGAAGTGAACTTCATTGTGGTAAATGCATATTCCCCCTACACTGCCATTGTGGCAAGGCCTTTGCTTCACACCATAGAGGCCGTATCTTCTACCTTGCACCTGAATGTGAAATATCTATATGGGGGACGGGTTGAGGAACTGGTAAGGAGCCAATCCATGGCCAGGCAATGCATGGTAGCTGCAATTAGACATCAGGCTGGGGGCAAGTCCTCGGCCTTCGCAGTGAGGAACTTATAGTAATTAAGGGTACTAGAGTTGTATTCGGGGGCAGCGGCAAAAGGGGCTAAGTGTGAGCAACTGGAAAAAATTATTATTGGCAATGACAACGAGAAATTCTTTTAAGTCGAAGTTCAACTGCCTCCTCAGGAGAAGGAAGAGTTGATAGATTTTCTCAGAAAAAGTATCGATGTATTTACATGGAACGCTTACGAGGCCCTCGGGGTGGATCCGAACTTCATTTGTCACAATTTGAACATCAATCCCTCTATCCCCCCTAAAAGGCAGCCACCTCGGCTCTCATCCAAAAAACATTCTGATGTTGTTAGGGAAGAAGTGTTCAAGTTTAAGCGGGCTGGGGCCATAAAGGAGGTGTTTTACCCGAAATGGTTGGCCAACACGGTGGTGGTAAAGAAGAAAAGTGGGAAATTGTGGGTGTGTGTAGACTTCACGGATTTAAATAAGGATTGCCCAAAGGATCCTTTCCCCCTACCTAGGATAGATCAGCTAGTGGATGCAACTGCGGGTCATCCTCAAATGAGTTTCCTGGATACTTTTCAGGGATATCACCAGATACCCTTGGCTCTGAGTGATCAGGAGAAGACTTCTTTTGTTACATCCACAGGAAATTATCATTAAAAGTGATGCCCTTTAGGCTGAAGAATGCGAAATCTACTTATCAAAAGATGATGACCAGGATGTTCGAACCACAATTGGGCAAGAGCATTGAGGTCTACATAGACGATATGGTGGTAAAGAGTAAGGTGGAGTCCGAGCACATAAATGACTTGGAAATATTTTCGGGATACTTAAGAGACACAAACTACGCCTTAACACTGCTAAGTGTTCTTTTGGAGTGAGCACTGGCAAGTTTCTAGGATATATGGCGACCCACTGCGGAATTGAAGTCAACCTAGATCAGATTAGAGCAATCCACGACCTACAGCCTCCTCGGAGTCCCAAAGAGGTCCAAAAATTGACAGGAATGATTGCCGCTTTGAATCGATCCATTTTTCGATCAGCGGACAGGTGTAGGCCTTTCTTCTAGCTGTTGTATAAGTAGAAGGGATTCGAATGGACAAAGGAGTGTTTCTCGGCCTTCCAACAGTTGAAGGAATATCTTTCTCAGTCACCTATTATGTCCAAACCCGAGGAGGATGAGGTTTTGTTCGTTTAAATTGTTGTAGCCTCACATGTGGTGAGTCTGGTACTGGTGAGGGATAAGAATGGGATGCAAGGACCAGTTTATTATGTGAGCAAATCATTACATGAGGTAGAGGTTCACTACTTACCACTGGAGATGGCTATCTTGGCAGTAGTGTATGCTACGTGGAAGCTCCCACATTACTTCCAGGCTCATACTGTTGTGGTTCTAACCCAATTCCCTCTTCCATCCTTACTTCGAAAAGCTCATTACACAGGGAGGGATGCAAAATGGGCAACAATTCTAGGAGCCTTCGATATCAAATACATGCCTCGCACCTCTATAAAGAGGCAGGTCTTTGCCGACTTAGTGGCTGAGTTCGCTGAGCCTTTGTTTGAAGAAAGCAATGAGAGGCCGAGTATGGATGGAAAATCAGTTGGGATGGTCTCCTTGTAGGAGCCTCTACCTTGGAAGGTGTATGTTGACAGCACAACAAACCAAAGGGGATCAGGAGTGGGGCTGATTGTAGTATCTCCTGAAAGGATTATCATTGAGAAATCCTTAAGACTGGGCTTCTCGGCCATGAACAATGAGGCCGAGTACGAGGCTTTATTGGTAGGGATGACTATGGTTCGGAAAATGGGAGAAAGAGCAGTGGAGATGTTTTCAGATTCCAGGTTGGTTGTAGGCCAAGTAAAGGGGGAACTAGAAGCAAGGGATGTGAGAATGCAAGAATACCTGAATTAGGCTAGGCACTTGCAATAAGGATTTGACTCTTTTTCCTTAAACCAAATCCCTAGAAGCAGGAATACGCATGCTGATTCCCTTGCCATTCTTGCAACCTCCTCGGCGTAGAGTCTACCTCAGGTCATCCTGGTTAAAGATTTATGCAACCTTACCAAGATGGAGAAGGAGAAGGTTCAGATTCATCAATTGAGGGTGGAACTTAGTTGGATGGATCCTATTGTCCTATTCCTTAAGGATAACATTTTGTCTGAGGAGAAGGGGAGGCTGACAAAGTATGAAGAAAGGCTCTGCGATTTTGACTGTCCGAGGACCAAAAGTTGTACAAGCACTCTTTTTCTGGGCCGTATTTGCTATGCATTCATCCTGAAGCAGTAGAGCCTCTCCTAGAAGAGTTACACAAGGGGATTTGCGGAAGTTATACAGGAGGCAGGTCCTTGTCTCACAGGGCCCTTACGCAGGAATATTAGTGGCCCAATATGCAAAGGGAAGCGCAATAATACATGAAGAAGTGTGACCAATGTCAGAGATTTTCTCCCAATATTCACCAGCCTAAGGGCGTTCTTAATCCTCTGTCCAGGCCCTGACCTTTTGCTTAGTAGAGCTTGGACATTGTGGGACCCTTCCCCAAAGCACCGGGAAATAGGAGATGGCTTCTGGTCGACACTGATTACTTCACTAAGTGGGTTAAAGCTGAGCCACTAGCAAACATTAGGGATGTGGATACCCAGACGTTTGTGTAGAAGAACATTGTCACTCGGTTTGGCATTCTTCATGCCTTCATCTCAAACAACGGATTTCAGTTTGATAGCAAGACTTTCAGAAGGTATTGTTGTGAATTGGGTATCACGAATAGGTATTCCACTCCAGCTTACCCCTAGGGGAATGGGCAAGCCGATGTTGTTAATAAGATTATAATGAATGGACTCAAGAAGAGGTTGGATGATGCAAAGGGCAAATGGGTGGATGAGCTTCCACATGTCCTCTGGACATATCGAACTACCCCTCGTAGGTCAATGGAGGAGACTCCCTTTTCAATGACCTATGGGGCCGAGGTTGTGATTCCTTTGGAGACTAGATTCCCAATGTTGGAGACTAGCTTATTCACTATAGACAGCAATGACAACCTACTAGAAAAGAGCCTGGACCTGGTTGAGGAGTAGAGAGAAAATGCCATGGTTCAATTAACATATTACTAGCAAAAACTCAAATAAGGGTATGATTCCAGTGTGAAGTTAAGACCGTTAAACTCAGGGGACTTAGTATTGAGGAAGGTGGTAGGCACTTCAAAAAACCCAACATGGGGGAAGTTAGGACCCAATTGGGAAGGGCAGTACCATATCACCTCAGTAGTAGGCATAAGAGCATACTTTCTAGAAGATTTAGACGAAAGAGTTGTGCCACAACCTTAGAATGTAAATAACCTACGAAGGTACTATTATTAATGAAAGGCCGCTCTGCCATATTTTTATATATGACATTATGTGTTGCGTCTATTGTTTGTTTGAATATTAAACAGAACTTTGGTTATGCCTGACTCCTCGGACCACATACCTTAGGTAAATTAATATTCTTGATTACTTCTCTAAGTATTAAACAGAACCTTAGTTATACCTGACTCCTTAGACCACATGCCTTGGGTAAATTAATACTTCACATCATTTCTAAGTGTTAAACAGAATCTTGGCCAGGCCTGACTCCTCAAACCACATGCCTTGGGTAAATTAACACTCTCCATTATTTTTAAGTCTTAAACAAAATCTTGGCCATGCCTAACTCCTCAAATCATATGCCTTGGGTAAATTAACACTCTTCATTATTTCTAAGTGTTAAGCAGAACATTAGCCATGCTTGGCTCTTTAAACCACATGCCTTGGGTAAATTAGCACTTCCCATTATTTCTCTAAGTATTAAACAGAACCTTGGTTATGTCTGGCTCCCTGGACCATTGTTCTTGGGTAAATTAATATTCTTGGTTACTTCTTTAAGTATTAAACAGAACCTTGATTATGTCAGGCTTCTCGGATCACATGTCTTGGGTAAATTAATACTTCATATCATTTCTAAGTGTTAAAAAGAATCTTGGCCATGCTGACTCCTCAAACCACATGCCTTGGGTAAATTAACACTTCCCATTATTTCTCTAAATATTAAACAGAACCTTGGTTATGCTTGGCTCCTCAGACCACATGCCTTGGGTAAAGTAATACTTCCCATTATTTTTCTAAGTGTTATGTTTCTCTTTAAAAACTTAGACCTTCCTATCTCAAGTGATGGACTGTACAATCAACAAATGGAGGGCTAGGATCGCCTGAAGGGAGCTATATAATGTGAGAGACCTTCTAAAGGGCAGGGGGCACAAAATCGGTAGAAAAAACACTATAGTATTAAGAAAGTAACTACAATCAAATCTAGGAGAAATATATTCAAGAACTACTCTCCTCGGACATTGCCGAGGAAGAATTTATGTGCATCACATTTGTCTATTTATTGCTTTTCCTTGCTCTCTTACCATCCTTAGCCCATTAAGGGCGTTGTCCACTTCATTGAAGCCTAGCTTTTTAACCCACTTTCTACAAATTTATTATATTAGGCTCTTTGGGCCTTAATCCATTCATCTTTTGGCCCTACCAAAGTCCGCCCTTATACTGTTTTTTTCCTTTATTTTCTGTTTTCAAAAACAGTTTCCTATTTTTGAGACTAAAAAACTTATTTGACAACCCAAAAATGACAGAAAACAAAAATTATTCTAAAAACTCAATTTGTGAAGAAAGTTGAAAATATGCAAAAGACTGTTTTTAGCTTCTAATTTTTAAAAGTCAATGAAAAAACGTTTTTAATTTAATGAATCTGTCTCATTTAATGAGTTAGTATTTGAGTTCAAATCCTAGTAACAAAATATTTTAGTTTTTTTTTTTTTTTTCAAAAAGCTCTCTTTTTAATTTCAACTAACCAAACATATTTTTGATTTCAAAAATACAAGAGTTTTTTTTATTATATTCCCAAAAACAAGTTTTTGAAAATAGAAAACAAAAACTGTTACTAAACATAACCTAACTTTTTTGTCATCTTTTTATATTTCTCATGAAAGTAGTATTAAATTTTTTCTAAAATGATCTATTAGTAAATACCCTAAGGACACTCATTAATTAACAAGATCCCGAAGAAAAAAAAAGGTAGTTTAGATATTTATTTATGAGTAATGCTACAATCACAAACTATTTTACAACATTTTTACAAACTGTTGATGTGGCTTTAGCATTTTTCAAATAGTTATTGTAAGTAAAAATGTGATATTAGTGATGGACCCATATTAGATTTAGTAAAAATTTACCACATCAACAGTTTGTAAAAATGTTGTAAAATAGTTTGTATATGTAACATTACTCCTTATTTATTTTGTTAATTACATTTATTTTCAAATTAATAGTAACTTTTGCATTTTCTACCTAATTTTTCTGCCTCACATATAGTTTTTCCTTTCGCTCTCTCTCTTTTTTTTTTTTTCCTTCTTATATCTATCTGTAGTACGTGTTTATAGTTATGTGTATCTGTATGCTTTGCGTACTTTGAAATGTAGGAATAATAATAGTATATATACTCTCTGACCCTATATCCCATAGAACTATGCCATACTATCCGAAAGTCCAAATAAAAGCCAAGCCATACAGCTTGAGCTTTGGTTATAGCTAGGAGTGAGTTTGGAGGGTCGTAGTTGAGCTTTACACAATTTGCTAGACTTTTTAATCAATGCAAAAGCTAACAAATTTGGCGATTTATTTCTGCTTGATTCACGCTCCGACCTACTTAATTTAGACGATTACGTTGATTATTGAAGATAAGAATTTCCTTCTTTAAGTAACTTAATTAGCGATATTTCTGTTAATAATTTACTATATTTCTGAAAGACTTTACGATTCATCACTTCTTGCAAAAGTTTCCACACTGGTAGATAATCGTAGCTAGCAACCAACTTTTTCTCCTCAAGAAACTGTTAGCTTGAAAGGAATAAATTGGTAGAAAGCTATAAAAAAAAAAACATATAAATTTAATGCGCGCTGGTTGTGGATTTTGTTGTTGAAGTTAGGAACCTCTTGCCCCTCCAATTATCTACATTAAATAAGCTAGCTAGCTGCTGCCAACAACTCCAACGAGCACGTTTATAATTTAATTATGGTTTATATATGGTAATTAATTATGTAGTTTGAATCCTTTGATATGATTATTATACCTTTGCATATATAATATTGTCCTTCTATTAATCACTTGCTTGTGGAACACCACTTAAATTTTAAAAAGGGATAAGTGTTAGTTTGTAAGAGCTTAAATTCATTAGTTTATAGAATTATAGTTCTAATTTTTTTAAAAAAAAATCATTAGTTTATTTGGTGTAACGAATGAATTGAATACAAATATATTTTTACCTTTAAAAAAATAGGATTTTAATAAGCATATTCTAGGCTTATTCTCTAGAGTCACAATATTTTACCACTGTTAATATGGAAAATCATGAATATTTATAGTTGATAAAATGATGTTAGTGGTAAATTCAGATACAAACTAATAAAATTATAATAAATAAAAAAATACTTACTCAACTATTTCGATTTTTTTTTTTTTAATTTAGCATTATTGATCTGAATGATTGGGCCAACAATGATAATGAAAAAAAGGATGGCGTGGGTGTAATATATATATATATATATATATATATATATATATATATGTATATAGCAGTTTAAATTGCTGGTAAGGCCTCCTAAAAACACAAAGAAAGTGAAAAAGGGAAAACTAATAAAAAGATTATCAAATGTATATATCTTCTACAACTGCTTGCAAAGTATAAATACTTAAAACTCAAGCCTTCTAATTTTATTTTGATCGAACAACGTTACTTGTACACTCAGTTCTTGTACTTTCACACCCTCCAGTGAGATATGGTGAGACTCACAATATTTTAGAATGTTTCACGAATAAAGTTAGATGGTAGCTAGGCCAGAACAAAAGTTTACGACAATTTTACAAACTACCTTATTTGTTTACCACCTCACACTATGTTCATCACAATCTCATGATTTAATTTTTTTTTTAATGACTCATATATGACGTCATAGGCTAATAGGATGTTGAGAAAAATATTATGAACTTAGCTTTACTCATTTTTCTGATGATGGTGTAGTATAAAAATTTAAAAAAAAAAAGAAAAAAAGTAACACAAAATTGCCAAAACGTCATGAGATTCCATTTGGTAATGTTGTTTGTATTTTTTGAAAATACGTGTGGGTGAAAAAGTGTGAAAATACGTATAATGTTGTTTAAATATTGAAAACTGTTATTTAAACAATGATAACAAACGGGGTGTTGTAGAAATATGTATTGTGATGTTTAAATAACGAAAACTGTTGTTTAAACAACAATACCAAACTTGATTATTTCTAGAATATCGTAATGTAACACACCTTATTTTGTTAGATTAAGCTGAGAGGGGGGATTAAACCTTAAACTTCTCCATTAAAAAGACTTAAGTGATGCGGACAGAACTAAAAGTCATTGACATATTGGCGACATGCCTATTAAATGTGAACCATAACCATTTCAAATAGTACATTTGTATGTTCTGTGCCATAATCACTAATAAACCTCAATATAAAACAATTACAATCATGTCTATTATCTAGTTAGCTTGTGTTTTTGGATTAAGGTAATGGCTTGAATCCAATGGCCATTAGGATACGAAAACGTGTCCGCATAGCAACGTGTCCAGTGGCACTGACCACTAGACATAATGATGCAGCGTAGCGTGTAGAAGCAGAATCTATAACACACAATTACTACAATTCTTCCACAAAACTTAAGTTCCACAAGAACACTAGGCTAGTAGGCAAAATAATAGAGAAAACATCTCTAACAAACTTTTATTAATCAATGCATAACCATAATCAACCTCTCTATAAAGAGTATTTATAGGAATAGAATTTCTCCTACTCCTTTTAGGAAAAGACATAATAAACCTACGTCTACTTGAAAAAGGAAAAACAATTAAAACCCTAATTCAACTATGAAAGAAGAAAATAACATAAAATATTAAAATATTTTATTCTTCCTTAACGTATTTGCATCACATAAGCTCCACCCTTGAATTAATGGGTCAAGCTACATGAGCTTACAGATAGGAGCTATGGGAGAGATTAACACAATGATGAGAGCCTAGGCCTTAACTATGGAAGACAATGTGAGCCTGCTTGTCCTAGTACAACCAAATATGTAGGGTCATATAGTTGTCCTAGCTACAAAAAATTTCTCATATAGTCACATGTGCACATTTTGGTTGGATTCATTTTTTTTCTACATTGCTTTTAAGTGTATAGAAGTTACATTTGCAACACAATTAATACTGCGCCTATAGTTGATAAGACACACTATGAATGCACATGGCCTTACCTAAGTCTCACCTATTTAGTCGGTTTGAATCTCCCAAATTTTGAAGGCACTCTGACAGAATTAAACCAAAAAAAATATTCATAGAACAAACACCAACAGCAAATAAATACTTGGTGAATAGCATTTTATACTGTCACACTTCTTGTTTAGGCTATAATCCTATATTAGAAAGGGAATTATTCTCTTTTATTCCATTTAAATATTTTGTTTTACACAATATTCGCAATTGATATGCTGATATACATATTTTAGATGGCAAAAAAAAATGTTCATATTCAAAACATGAAAGCGGATGTAAAATTATTATAACCCATACTAGAATAGAGAATGGGAAAGCATAAAAGAAAGGCGAATGATGCTCAGAATATCTTCTAAATATACCCTTGAATTAAAAGGAACTCAAAAAGAAAATACTAAGTCATGATTCTCATGTTTGGTTTTATTTAATTTCATTCTTCGTTTCAAACAACATTTAAGTATTTCAAACTATGAGATGACAACAACCTAACTCAAAAAGAAAATACTAAGTCATGATTGTCATGTTTGGTTTTATTTAATTTCACACTTCGTTTCAAACAACATTGAAGTATTTCAAACTATGAGATGATCACAACAACCTGAATATGAAAATGACCTAACATATCATATGCAACCTGATTTATTGTACTATTTAACTTAGTGATCAGTTTAGTTGTCTCATAACTCCTAAAGTTGTGCAATAAGTTTATGCATCTCAATCACTTTCAATCAAGTTATCTCCCAAGAAGCTCTTACTTTTTCTTATCATAATTCATATGAGGCTTGGGGTAAAGCTAGAGATCGAGCTCTTTTTCGGTTGTGCGATCAAAGAGAAACAAGTACTTGATAGGTAACCTTAGAAATTGAGAGTTGTTGTTTTTATTATTATTTAAAAAAAAAAAAATTTAAGGGTGTTGGATTAAATTGAGTTAGAAAACTTCAATCAGGATGAAATTAATGTAACCTTTAAACACATAAATAAATAAATAAGACTTAGAATATATTTAAGCATTGCCTGATTTTCTTAATGAGAGAATTAGCTAGAGTCCTCTCCCAATATTGTCACTATTGAATTATATATATATATATATATATATATATATATATATATATATAGTGTGTGTGTGTGTGAGAGAGAGAATAGACATATTAATGCAAAAGCAAAAGATACTCATATTCGAAGAATAAGTACTCAATTATTTTATTTAATTTTTTACAAAAAGAAAGGTAAATTTTAAATATCATTCATGTGTTTACCATTAAAACATTGAGCTTCTTTGTGTTTTATTTTGTGACACTTATCTTTCATATGAATAAATTCAAATGTTTTATTTACAATTTTACCCTCATTTAACAAAAGCCCAAAATCAAAGTCATCAAAATTAATCTTAATAAAAAGTTCTCTCTCTCTCTCTCTCTCTCTCTCTCTCTCTCTCTCTCTCTCTATATATATATATATATATATAAATTATAATTGTGAATAACTTGGTATAAGGTTTTTTTTTTTTTTTTCTTTAGTGGTTGTGACCGCAACAATTTTTCTGGTTATGGATTTTTTATTTTGTGTTTATAAGGTGGTGTTGGTGGATATGGGTTTGTACCGGTGGTGGCTATCGGCGTTGTTGCAGTCGAGGTGGTTGTGCCATTGTTGTTGATGATGATGATGACAATGATGGGGAAGTAGATTAATATATTATTTTAATGTATTGTAAATATTATTTTAATGTATAGAATTGAATGATAAAACATCTGATAAATAAGATATTATAAAATAATGTGGTAAAATAATAAAATAGACTTTTAATATGTCAAAATGAAATTTTTTATAAAATATCTGCTACGGATGCTCTAACGTGATAACGCGGATGTCTTATAGAATTATTGGAGAGGGCAAAGAAATGGTATCCTGTCGGGTAGTTATGAAGCTTTTAATCAACTTAAACGTGCTTAATTAGAGAGTTGTCTTTCAAATTCCTGAGTTAACACTTTGATGTGTGACTTGTGAGACTACTATCAACAGTCCTACACCTTTGAATCACAATTCACGTCAGTCACCCTCATTATACAAAGATGGTTTTCATTAAAAGTTTGGCAAATGTTTCCCACGAAACAGCTTTCCTGGTCTGGCAAGAGCTCTAGGTGACCTAGGAGCTAGGGTGCAAAAAATGTTTAAACAACTGGTCATTCTATAATATAATCGCTTATTATTTTAAGGATTATGCTAATGAGTACTCTTAGAACATTAATAAATAATCAATTTTAAGAAAGTTTTGACACAATTTTTATGAAAAATAAAAAAAAAAAACTATCAAAACACTAATTGTTTTTTTTTCCTATAAAAATTTTCTTTAAATGGATTATTAACCAATATCCTAAGGCTCCGTTTGGGAGTTTATAAGGGAATGGAATAGAATGGAATGGAATGATTATAAGGGAATGGAAAGGAATGGAATGGAATGAACTAAATTTAAGTAAGGGAAAGGAATGGAAAAGAATGGAATGGAATGGAATTAAGTAACCTTATTTGGATGTTTTAAAATAAAGGAATGGAAAGGAATGAAAATGAATGGAATGTAACTAATCTTGTTTGGGAGCAACATGGAGAGAATGGAATGGAATCATTTTATGATAATATTACTATTAGACCCCTATTTTAAAATAAAGAGTTGAATATATAGGGGTATTTTGGGAGTTTTAGTAAAAAAATCATTAAATCTAATTTCATTCCCTCCCATTCCTCCCAATTTTGGGGGGAATGAAAATTTGAGATTTTAAGAGAATAGAGAGGAATGAGTGTTCCCTCCTATCAATTCCATTCCCTCCCACTTAAACTCCCAAACAAGGGAATGAGCTTTCCATTCTCTCCATTAAAACTCTCAAACAAGGGAATAGAAGAATATTCTAAAATGATTCTTTTCATTCCTTTCCATTCCATTCCATTCCCTCCTCCCAAACGAGGCCTAAAGGTATTCATTAGTATTTCCCTTATTTTAAGTGTATCATATCTATCTAATCTTAACATTTATTTCCCCAACCAAAAAAATAATCTTTACATTTAATAATATTATAAATTATATATTAAATAATTCAATATCCTATATATATATATTTTATAGAAACAATTCAATATCCTATATGAATTGTCAATATTAAGTAGATATGATGGTACATATAAAAAAAATGTATACCATAAAATTCTCCTTAAAACAAAGGCTCATAATAAATTATTCCAACCAATTAGCGACATAATTAAGAAAAATTTGATATGTTGGGCCAACGGGGATGTTTTCAAAAATTCATTTTTTATCATTGTTATACATTTAGAAATGGGCCAAATGGCTAACTTGCACAACATTCTGATATATTGTTTTCTGTGACACCTATAAAAATCTAATGGATAATAATCACTAACAAGTAACGACCCTAAAATTTATAAGGCCACAAATTTAATTGTTGAGTTTCAACTAGCTTAATTAGTAAAATCTCTTGTTATTAATTAAGTGATTTGAAATTTGAACCATACTTACACAAAAAACTAATTAATATCTTGATTTGAAGATAAAAAATAATTATCATGGAACAAATACCATAGATTAAAATTCTACATTATTTACTCAAAACAATTAATTGCTTTTTTTGAAAATTCTAGGGATTAGGTCTTTTTTTTTTTTTTTTTTTTTTAAATAAAAAACTGGATCTTGGAGTGGGTAGATGTGCTTCCGGATAGAGTTATTTTTGGTTTTTCGACAAAAATTACGTGGGCCAAGGCCCAAAGGAACTACTGAGTTTAAACACTGAGTTTGGGCTTGTAACTGTGTCCCAAAGAGAAAAGTTATTGTTAAGTGATGTGAGTCATGTGACCCATTTGTAATGATTAGCATGAACAAAACAAAACAATCAAAAAAAGAAAAAAAGGTCTACAGTCAACTTTACATATCTTGTGCTCTGTTTGTTTTTTTTTTTTTTTTGGTTGTTGTTGTTGTATTTTTTTTTTTTTTTTTTTTTTTTTTTTTTTTTTTTGCATAAGATAGAATGGCTGTAAACGAGCCAAGTTTTGTCGAGTTGTGCATGTTTGAGTTTGGCTTGTCAATAAAAATCAAATGCTCAAACTTGGCTCAAGCTTAAGACAAGCCTAAAAACAATGTTTGAATTCGAGATCGTGAGAATGTCAAAAAACTTGGGCTCGGCTTGGCTTGACTTGATTAATTAGTCAAGCCAAGCTTGAGCTCAAGTCAAGCTTTTTAGCTTGGGATCCAAAAAAATTGCATCATCAAATGCTTATATCACCAAAAATCAAGTAAACAAAAAACAATAATATACTTATTTTATCATGCTTCTAATTCTACCCATAATTAGAAATTGTTTAAATTACAACTTTACATAATTAAATCCATTCATTCATCATTCATTGTCTATAGCTTGAGTAATTGTTCAAAATACAATTTTTACATCCACATTTGTCATCCATGCAACCATAATCTTCACAAATCTAAATAAATTAACATTCCAAAACATAAATGAATGAGCAAACTATAAATTGACATTCTAAAACATATGTGTAATGTCATAATAATGAGTTTATATTAGTAAACATATATCAAGCTATAAATGAACCTAAGCTCGGCATGTCTTTATTGAGCCCTATTGTTCACAAACAATTTTTTTTTTTTTTTGGGCTCGGCTTGTTTATCAAACAAGCCTAAAACTAAGGCTCAAACTTGACTTATTTATAAAAAAAATGAACATAAACGAGCTTTTTATTGAGCCAAGCTTGAGTTGTTCATGAACAGTTTGGTTTGTTTACAGCCCTACGCATAGTTAGGGAAGAATTATCTTATGCATATGACATGAGTATCATAATTTCTCTTGCAATATGTTGAATGAGTGATAAAAACCCATTGAACGTATAGAATGGGTGATAAAAATGAGTTTGGAGGAAAGTTATATCAACCTATTATATGGCGATTCAAACAAGCATTCATATGTACTTTTAATCACGACTTATTTAATTATCATGTGATTAATATTAATATATATATTTATGATCTTATTAGCTTACTTTGATTAACATTCATGTAATTTTTTTTTTTCATAATAGCTTACTTTTTATTAGCCTCTTAGATAATATCCAAGAGGTGAAATTATTTAGTATATTTGGTATACTACATATTTCTTTCACATAAAAGTAGATTTCACAAGTGGGTTTCAAACATAGAATCAACATTTATGAAAGAGAAATGTGTAATACAACAAGAACAGTTTCTCGAATCCTAAACTCTTAGTGCAAGTTAGTGGTAGTTCCAAGATTTTCTTCTAGGGGGGTCAATAAGAAAATTAATCTTAGGTAAGAGATGAATCTTGCGGTCTACGTGGTTTTATTATTACAAATTTGTTCATAATACATACTAGCTAAATTATAAAAGATAAACTAAAATTTCATTTGGCATAATTTTTTTTCTTAATACAATGAATATACTAATTATTGTTGCTAAGATTAAATCTTGGAAATCATCTATTGCTTCTAAATTCAATAAACATATTAATTATCATTGTTAAGTGAACTTTAATTGTTACTGCTTAGAATACTTTTATCTATTAGTTTAGGATAATGTATATCTTATATTAATAGTACAATGTAAACTAAGAACTTTCCATTATTGTTCTAAAAAAAAAAACTTTCCATTAGTTTTATTTCAAATTTATTAAGATCTAAATGAGTTTTTTTTCTTGAGGTTTAAGATGAACAATTTCTACTTTTGTTGCTGGGCTTTTTCTATGTTTAAGCTTATTCAATTGGGCTTTAAAAAAATGATAAAATTTAGTTACAAAATTGGTTGTAACCTAAGGTTGCAATCTCACTCAATATCTTTTTATTGGAGGTGAATTTTGATAAATCTACCATTAGATTATATCTTCTTTTTATATCCTCCATACTTGCAAAATTTAAAAAAAAAATTAAAGATCAATAATTATATTATCAATAAATTGTTTAAATTGCAAGTTTTTGTAGTTTAAAATTATGCATAAAATATAAATTTATAAATAATATAGTAAATAATATTCGATTGAAACAAAATTTGACATGTGTATTAAAGGCGTAAAGAACATACAATTCGACGGTTAGATTTTCAAAATATACAATAATATTTATTTTATTGACTAAAGTTGTACGCTTAGACTACAATCAATTTTGTAGTTAGACTTTGTCCTTTAAAATATTTAGAATCAAGATGCTCAAATTTTTATTTCTTAGGAGGGTCAAATCAGAGTGCAACTATTTTTTGAGCAAGCAATAAACTATTTGTGATGTGCAACCCAACAACTAAACAAGGCCCAAGGGCTCTCTGGACTCTTATTAGGTCGAAAAGAAAAGCGCAGGGCACAGAAACAGAACCGCATGGTTTCTCCACCTTAAACTATAGGCGTTGAACACACGCACACTTCTGGTGTGGCTGCTGGAGACACAGGTAACAGCAGTCTTAGAATTAAACCTTAATCTCCTCCGAAAGTGCAGGGGCAATCTCTAGCAAACCGGACCAGAGTGATCACTGATTTGACAGAGAAGTCAGAGCCATGGAAACAAGGACAGAGTATTTGCCAGAAGAAATACTCACAGACATTCTCTTGAGGCTACCAGTCAAGTCCTTGATGCGATTCAGGTTGGTATGCAAATCTTGGTTTACCTTGTTGAAAAATCCAAACTTTATTGCCACCCATCTCAATCACTCATCGGCCTATAATTGCAATCACCTACTTGTTCACACTCAAGCCGAAAACCATGCCATCTCATTGCTATCAAACAAAACACTCAACGTTACACTAAAGATAGATAGTCCTAGAACTCCAAAAGTAGTAGAACGTGAAGTCATTGTTGGTTCATGTAATGGCTTAGTCTGTTTGTCCCGGGACTCAGAGATTGTCTTATGGAACCCTGCAACAAAAGAACACAAGGTTCTACCTACACCAAGCATTAGCACCGAGTGCAGGTCTATAGGATTTGGTTTTCATGTTGAGGATTACAAGGTTGTGAGGATGGTGAATTCTAATTACCTAGTTAGTGGTAAAATTACTCCCAAAGTTGAAGTGTACTCTACGAGTTCAGGTTCTTGGAGAGTGATAAATGCAATTATACCCTGTTATGTTGAACAGAGAAAGTGTTCGGTGGTCCTCAAAGGAGTGCCATATTGGTTGGGGTTTGGACCCATTTGTCCAAACACAATCTTTGTACCTCGAAGAGAGGTGCTTCGTGATGAGTTTGTCTTGTCCTTTGACATGGGCAATGAGGTTTTTCTACAGGTTGATGTGCCTGGTGCTAAAGATTATCACTATAAGTATAGCAAGAAACTTGGGGTATACAATGAATCTGTTGCTATAATGTATTATCCTTCCTATGAAAAAGATATCAGATTTATTGAACTTTGGGTGATGAAGGACCATGTTGTTGATGAGTGTTGGGTTCAAGTACTTAGAATTGGACCTTTCTCAACTCTTTGGACTCCATTGGGGTGTTGGGAAAATGGGGTGGTCATATTGCAGAATCATAAGGATGAGTTGTTACTATATGACCCCATTATTGGCAAAGCAGAGGCAGTTCCAACTAATGGAGCTCCAATGTTTTCTACCAGCATTGCAACTTACATGGAGAGCCTAGTTCCAGTGGATGGAGGAAACAAAGATCTGAAGGAGACTAAATTTGTGTGATGAGGTTAATTTGAATTTCAGACACTTTTATATTCAATTCTGTGATAGTTGTAAATGTTAGACTCAACCTAGCTTCTGAAAGCCTCTGGGAACCAATCTAATTCGTTGCTGAACTTTTTGGTGTGACCAATTCCACATTTGCATTAAGTAATAGCAGGATGCCAATATTGACTTAGAGGTCTTTAAGAGTTTAAGTCCATGGTGCTTAATTCGTCTCTCTTGACTCTTGTTACATGTTAATCATGCCTTAATATTGTGCTGTTTATGTGAGCCTATTATTAACATTTAAGAATTTGTTTCTTGTCATTTGATGCACTCTGCTTACCAAATCCTAATATCCTATCCCAATTGTAGTATGTTGTTTCAGTTAAATTGTTAAATGATACTTGGGAGAGAGAGTGAGAGAGCTTCAAAAGGATAAATTATTTTTGATTTCAAAAGGGGTAATTATACACATGCCATCATGAAAACATAGAGAACAAGCAATCCCAAATGAGAGGAAAAGTTGAGTAAGACTAGAACATAGGCCTCATCTTTTTGTTTGCTTGACCTTTTTCATACATGAAGAAGAAAATACAAGAAAAAACCATGGTAGAAGGAAAACTGATAGAGGGAGATTTCCCACTGGGTAGAATAACTACATATATCAACCAGTCATTTTTCAGGTCTTTGCTTCAATGATGCATCACTTTGACTTGAACGGGATGGCCCTGATCACTATCTGATGGTACAAAGCAGCAAGTGCTGCCCCAATGAATGGTCCAACCCAGAATATCCACTGCACCAGAACACATATAAACAAGAAACTGTCAGAGAAATTCTGCAACAAATATGTTATTTAAGTGTTTTATCACTGGCTTCATCTCTTAATTCCTATCTTTTGAAAGTTCTGACATGATAACTTATTAATATGACATTTTTACCTTTTTAAGATTTTTGGGATTTTTCGCGAAATTCAATTCTCAAGTCTTAATCTCAAAATTTTGGGGTTGGCTATGGCTATGGATAAGACAAGTCAGGATTGGCCACATTCTTTTATAGTTTTACTAGTAATAAAAATGATGATAAAAAGCTTACATGGTCATCCCAAGCAAGGTCCTTGTTGTAAATGAGGGCTGCACCAAGACTCCTAGCTGGGTTGATACCAGTTCCTGTGATAGGAATGGTGGCCAAGTGAACCAGAAACACTGCAAACCCAATAGGCAGTGGTGCCAAGATCTGAACATAGAGTTCATTGTTAAAGTCATGAAACTTGCAATCATTAATTGTTTGAAAAAGAAACACACATTATGTTAAGATTTTGCTTACAGGAACATGGGAATCCCGGGCATTTCGCTTGGCATCAGTGGCAGAGAAGACAGTGTAGACAAGCACAAAGGTGCCAACAATCTCTGCTCCAAGGCCATCACCCTTGGTATATCCATGGCTGATGGTATTGGCTCCACCACCAAGCCTCTCGTACTGGTTTTTTTGGAAGCCCTTTACCACAGCAGCACCACAGATAGCTCCCAAGCATTGCATTATCATGTAAAACACAGCCCTGGTCAGCGAGAGCTTCCTTGCCAACAACAGCCCAAAAGTCACTGCTGGGTTAATATGACCTCCTGCACAACACCAGTTCCACAAACAAATTAGTCCTCACAAAACAAAGATTGTATTTTAAGCTTATTATATGGAGCTTGTATAGCTTTGTTTTCGTTTTACATGTGACATTAAGTGTCACAACCTAAGTGAACGCTAGTCACAAATACTCTCTACCTCAAAATGATTAGTCAAGCTACGAATGGAATTACTTGTAATAGTTTATGTAATCCAATTTAGTAAATACCTGACGTGAGACTTAACAGTTAACACATGCCCGCATAACACATACTTAACTAATTCAGTTCATAAAATCCAAGGTATCATTTTAAGTCTTGGGGTTACCTGAAATGCCAGCAGTACAATAGACAAGAGCAAAGATCATCCCACCAAAAGCCCAAGCTATGCCTTGAATACCCACAGTAGAACACTTACTAGGAGATTTGTTCACACCCATCACTGTTAAAACAGTGATGTAAAGGAACAAGAATGTGGCCACAAACTCTGCTATGCCTGCCCTGTAAAAGGACCATGATGATAACTCCCCAGGCTCAAAGATAGGAGCTGGAGGTGGCTCCTGATAGTCCTTGGTGTCTTGGCTTTGAGCTGCTGTTCCAATAGGCTGCCTCTCTCTGTACCTATTAGCTCCCAACCTCACATCTTCTTCCTTTCCTTCCATTTGGTTTCTCTAGTCTTAGAAAAGAACAATGCTTGTGCTCTTACTATCTCAATGTGGTATACTTTAGGCTTATTTCAAGCGCAGGTTATTGAGTGAGTCAATCAAAAGGCTGATGAAGTCAGGAGTAAGGAATGGGCTATTTGTAGCGTGACTTTGGGACAAAGGTTGGAAGGTCCCTGTTGAATTCATTTTGGTGTTTTATCACTAATTGTGAGAGAGAATAAACTGTGCATTGTCGTGACTTCCAACCGACCACTCACTCATTCAACTCAAAAACTTCAAAACACAACATTTTTCACAGTTATCAATAAAATATATTATGATTGATACATATTAAATATGGGGTCGAAAATAAACTTAGGTGTAAGTAATATTGATTCAATAACAGTGGATTATATCAACTATTGTTATTGGAAAAAAAGTTGGGTACCTAACATTACTATTTTGTTTCTTTACTTGTAATCATGGAGAGACATGGGTGCCCCTGTCCTTGTCTTTGTCTTTCTCATTTGTAACTATCACTTTGCTTTTATACTTTGCAAACATTCTTGACTTTGAATTAAAGTTTTGAAATTGGAATTGATGGCAAAAGGTAATTGGATGAGCCACTTGAAGACTAGGAAGAGATAGTGGCACTAAAAGAGGGCACGCGAATGCACTCGAATGATGTTCTTAATTATTTCAAAGTTTGTAAAAACTAGTAGCATATACACATCAAAAGTTTTTAAAATGCTATTCTTTACATTTTTCTCTGTGACATTATTTTACAAACGGGCAAAACTTAGACTCTTCTATTATTAATTTAATTATTATTGAAAAAAATACTATTGTTTATGCTGTATACTTGTATTAACCAAAGCAGCCATGTATTTAAAATTTTGAATTATATTGAGGAATCTAAGGAATGGTACTTAAAGAAGAGTAACTAAGTTTTTAACCTTTAACTAACACCCAACAATGGACTAGTTTTTGTCATTTCCTGGAGTATAAATTTGACACATAAGGTGTTTGATGCTCTTAATTTGAATGTAATTTTCAGTTAGACACATCAATTGAAGGGTATTGATACAATTTGTTACATATAAACAAGGTGAGCATCCATCTTAAAACTTCTTAAATGTTTTTCTTTTTCTCTAGGCTAAATGTGATAATGTCAACTTCCTATTTTATGAAATCATGTTCCTGGAATCCTGGTTTAAGTTCATTTTCTTTATCAATAATTTATATATATATATATATATATATATATATATATATATATAATTTTCATTTTCATTTTTATTTATTTATTGTTAGAACTCATAGGGATAAGGTTGGTGGATTCTGACAGGAGCAGGAGTAGGCGAGTAGCTTCTTGAACTCATCATTTTATTATATTTTTCTGTTTCCATTCTTAGCATATGATTAATTAATAAGCTATGATAAGCTATTAAATCATAGATTTCTTTAATATAACTTTTTCCTATGATCATCGTAATCATTCGAATTATCTGCATTATTATTAGCATACCCATCTAGAAAATGAGCCACAGTTTTAAATAATAATAAAATGTTGTGGCTTAAAACAAGAAGATCAAGTGATAAAACTTACAATCCAATTAACATTTTTTTAAAGAGAAAAACAGAAATAAAAGGAAGAATAATATAACAGTGATTAACCTTTCAGCATAGTGCAACTTTTCCTATAAACTGTGCAATTTTACAACATTTATAAAACCCTAGGTGTGTGTTAATTCCTTGTATTAATAAAAGTTTAACCATTATACTGTGAGATTTGTGATTATTGATAATGATCATTGTCGTTGATATATAAAGTTTGGGTTTGGTCCCACAAAGAGAAATTAATGGCTCATTACAATAATCACGAGCGTCTCCATGGGAACCGACTAAGGAATTTGAGCCACAGAAATGGTGGTGGCAAATGAGTCATGAGGACAACCACAAGCTTAAAAGGACATATATATGTCAGGACGACCGACTTTTTGCCGTCCAGCTCTCAATGTTTCATGCACATGTGTTTTGTGAGCTTAATTTATGAACTACCTAACGGGTAGTCATATGGTTTTTGTCTTTGAATCTATATCAATATATCATTTGTATTAAAATAGTATAACTATATCCTTTTTTATATGTCGGATATGTAAAGTTTAATTTGTGTTTAATCTGAATTATGAACCGATTCGATATAAAAGTGTTACAGTTTTTAACGAGAGTTTCTCTGAGGTTTAATCAATTGTAAATTCAATATGTGGGATATGAATACCACAACTTCAAATAAGGATTTGGTGGTTTTAGGAAAAAAAATTATACTGCAGTATTTTGTATATATTTCTTGAAAATAATAAAATCACTGCAATTATGTGGGCATAAGCAAATTACCAAACCATGTAATTTTGTGTGTGTGCTATGTTCTTTTTATTTTTCGCATTTCTCTAAGAATTCGTTAAGTATTCCCAACATTATATTATTTCATTCTTAAAAAAAATCCTTTTATATTATATAATGAGAGGGGCTAAGTCTTCTCCATAAAAGGAAAATGAGAGGGGCTAAGTTGTTTGTTCTTTGTACTTCGTAGTCCCAAAAGAAATCAAAATTTATGAAAATTGGGTAACGGTCATAGACACAAAAAGGTTCCAAACGTTAGTCATCCATATTAGCTAGCTTACCGACATATTGATTTGCTCCAAGATATATATATATATATATATATGTCTAAATCAACGTTCGAATTTTTAGAAAGCGACTTCATAAAATTCAAAATTTACAAGGAAGACTAAACGGGCAGTGATTTTTTTGGGATCAATAACACCACTCCCACCAGCTTCTTCAAAACAATATGCATTTTTCACCGCCAAAACTTACTTTATTTATTTTAAATACCCACTCCTACAGAACCCTACATCCATTCTTTATTTTGCATTCCCCATACATTAAGATAATATACTCTCAACATATTATAATTATAACAGCCTTTGAGAGAGAGAGAATAAAATATGAGATTTCAATGTTTGCATAATGCTACAATAACATCTATTTTTAGATTTTAATGTTTGCAATTTTTAGCTGTAGTTATTCACAAGCCATTGCAAAGGTATCTAATCTGTGTTTTTTTGCTACAGATTTTACATTTTCCAATAGGAATGCTCTAAAGTATTTGTTTAGTTGGAACAATCATGGTAGTTTGATTCTAAAAGAAAATGTTTTAAAAAAATAAATAAATAAACAGTACCATAAATGAACAAAGAAAAAACACACAAATAAGCGAGAGAAAATGAAGTTCTAACACAATGGGCACACTAACCATTGTTAGAGTTAGATACTTGTGTATTAAAATTAAGTGTAAGCTTTCAAAATGAATATTTTCTACTTTTGGAAAATGAGTCAGGATAGATATGACTTTGCCTCAAGTATAACAAAAGATTCATTTGGATTCTATTAAAGTATGTAAAAAGGATCTGTTGGTGCAAACACAATAATAATGGAAATAACACAAAGAAAAACTGAGTAGTACTTCTGAATATTATCAATTTAAAGAGAAAAATTACACAACACTATTTGGACTGAAGCACGACACTTGCTCTTTTCAAGGAGATTCAAGCTCTTGGTTGGCTAAACTTTATAACTGATGTAGACATTTTCTGACTTGTCTTTCCTAAGATACAACAGCCTAACAAGTGTCTTATGGCTAGAACAACTTTTGCACAAAGTGTCCAAAGCTCCACCAGAAAGAATACCCTTCCTTGCCAAAAACCTCTCTATTTGTTTTAGTGTGTATTGTAGTAATTTGGATTGGATCTGAATGAGTCTATTTATAGGCTCAATAGGCCTCACGAAATTACTACCCTAATTAATCTGATTAATTAGGTCCATTATTCTGATGTAATGGGTGTTACAAAATTAATTGCTGGATATTAATCTGATGGGCTGGAGTTACACAATTAATGGTGAGATAAGGAATTTTTGAAGAATGAAAAGGCCTAAACGGATAGTCCATTAAGTGTGTTAATGACTCTTCATTTTTCCATACCAAGAGGCTAATTCATTTCCATTTTTGATACCCCCGTCCTTCACCTCCCCCTTCCACACATATCTAACCCAATATATGAGACAATTCATTTTAGCCCATTAATCACCATAATTAAAAAGAATAAAATAGTTTCTCTCCTTTTCAATGTGGGATTAAACAATTTCACTAACTCTTCATCTTCCATATTCACTCCCCACATCTTTTTACATTTATGTTGTAATATTTATTCATTTTAGTTGATTAATATTAAAATGCTCAAACAATCCACCACTCATTTTAATATTAAAATTTTTTAGTTAAAGAGAAATTACCAAGCAAAGACGGGTCACTATGCATCATGAAGGTGTGCTTTGCATTGAACTTTCATTTAGTAAAACAATGATTTCAACTCCAAAGTTGTAGTGGTCTCCAACTTGAACTAGGACTGCTTTAAGGAAATTAAGCGTTACTGCTTACACATAACAACCTAGGTGTTGACATGAGTTTTTATAGTTAGCACTTTATAACCGTGTGCTGATCCCAGCTTCATGAGTATATTTGAGATTAAGTCCAAATCTCATAGGGAGTGCCTCCACCCCCACACTCACATAGGTGAAATTTTTGTCAAGAGTGCTCCTGTATTTCTGACACCCCACTCATACGAGCTACAAATTTCATTAAGAGTTTGTTACTCAACCTCTCCACATTACAAGATAAATGCACTTACATCATAAGGATGAACAATTAAAAAATTCTTTACAAAATAAATAATTAAAAAAATAAATAGTGCATTTCTTACTACCATCATATGGTTCATTTTTCCCATTGAACTCAATTCTTAGGATCTCTGGTCCTTAGGTTGGGTATCCTTGTACATGGCTCATGAATCTATGAACTTTAGTCCCATCCCCCTCGATGTATTCTAGACCCTATCTTTTGCCAAGGCCTTGGTAAATGGATTTGTAAGATTATCATTAGATTTAATATAATCTACAGTTATGATGCCACTACTCAAATAAGATTGCACGGTACTGTGTTTTCTTCTTATAAGTTTAGATTTACCGTTGTAGTAACAGTTTTTAACTCTACCAATTGCGGCAGTGCTATCACAATGAATTAATATAGGTGGAATTGGCTTTTCCCAAAGTGGAATTTCATATAAAAAAATCTCTAAGCCAATTTGCCTCTTCACTAGCTGAAGCTAATGCTATTAATTTAGCTTCCATTGTTGAATTAGCAATTATTGTTTGTTTTTTAAATTTCCAACAAATAGCACCACTACCTAAGGTAAAAATATAACTAGTGGTAGATAGAGAATCACTTGACAAAGTATTTCAATCGGCATCACTAAAAACTTCAATCATAGTAAGGTATTTTTTATAAAATAAAGCATAGCTTTTGGTACCAATTAAATATCTCATGACTTGCTCAATAGCTAGCCAATGATCTCTACTAGGCTTGCTAGCAAATCTGCAAAGTACTCCTATTACATATGCAATGTTAGGTTTAGTACAATTAGTAGCATAACGCAAACTACCAATGATACTAGCATAATTCTTCTGTTTAAAAATCTCATCATCATTATTTATAGGAAATAAATGAACACTAGAATCAAAAGGAGTAGCTACACTTTTGTGATCATGAAATTTATATTTTTTCAACATTTTCTCAACATAGTGTGACTGATCAAGAAATATTCCATCACATGTTTTTGTAATTTTCATGCCCAAAAAAAAATTAGCCTCTCTAAGATCTTTCATATCAAAATGGCTTTTAAGCATATTTTTCGTCTCATTTATAACATGCATATTTGAGTCCAAAATCAACATATCATCCACATAGGGGCTAATAATAATATGTAAATTATTCCATGATTTAGAAAAAATACATTTATCGCATTCATTTGATTTATAACCATTCTAAATCATGCGGGAATCAAACTTTTCATGCCATTGCTTAGGTGTTTGTTTTAAGCCATATAGAGATTTAGTTAGCTTACATACCTTGCTTTCTTGTCCAGGCTCTACAAAGCCTTTGGGTATCCATTTAGAAAAACAGTTTTTACATCAATTTGATGAATTTTCATATAAAAAATTGCAGCAATAGCAATTAACAATCTAATAGATGTAATTCTTGTTACTGGAAAAAAAGTATCAAAAAATCAAGATCAGCTTTTTGTTTAAAGCCTTTTGCAACAAGTCTAGCTTTAAACTTATCTATTGATCCATCCGGTTTCAATTTTTTTCTAAGGACCCATTTACAACCTATGGTGTTACAACCCGGTGGAAGATCTACTAATTTCCAAGTTCTATTAGAAATTAGAGATTCCATCTCATCATTTACAACCTCTTTCCAAAATATAGCATCAGGTAATGTTAAAACCCTTTTTAAATTTTGGGGTTTTTCCTCAATGTTAAAAACATAATAATCAGGACCAAAATCTTTTTCAACTCTAGCTCTTTTACTCCTTCTAAGTTCCATTTCAAAATTTTTTTGATTTTGTAAATGAGAAGTAGATGAACTATTGTGACAAAATATTTTCTTCACCCCCACTATTTTTCAATTTAAAAGGGAATTTTTTTTCATGAAAAATTGCATTACCAGATTCAAAAATTATTTTGTTTTCAAGATAAAAAAAATCTACAGGCTGCACTATTAATCGCATGACCAAGAAAAGCACAGATAGTAGCTCTTATACCTAATTTAGACATTTTAGGGTTAATAAGCCTTACATAAGCAAGACAACTCCATACTCTTAAATATCCCAAATTTGGCTTATATCCTTTCCACATCTCAAAAGGTGTGGTGTGTGACTTTTTATGTGGCACCCTATTCAAAACATGACATGCAGTTAAAATAACTTCACCCCAAAAATGTAAAAGTGCACTAGATTCAATTAACATGGCATTTGTTAACTCAATTAGAGTTTTATTTTTTCTTTCAGCCACACCATTAGAAGCGGGTGAATATGGTGCAGTAGTTTCATGGATAATTCCCAAAGATTGAACAAATGAGTTGAATGCACTTGATTCATACTCACAGCCTTTATCACTTCTTATTCTTTTTATTTTTCTACCGAATTGATTTTCAACTTCTTTTAAAAAATCTTGAAATTTTTCAAAAACATCACTTTTATTTTTCGACAAATAAATAGTTGTATATTTTGAGAAATCATTAATAAGAGTGATAATATATCTATTTCCTCCACGAGTTTAAATTCCCTCAAATTCACATAAATCAAAGTGAATTAACTCAAGCAATTTAGTATTTCTTACAACACTTTTATGAAGCCTTTTTGTAATCTTAGCTTGACTACAAGTTTCACATTTTTCAAAATCTTTTGACAGTCTTGGAATTAATCCTAAACTACTCATGATTCCCCCATATCTACTATTTATATGACACAAACGAGCATGCCAAAATTAATAGAAGAAAGCATATAAACTGAATTGGTAGATGTTTTATTATTCTCAACATTCAATTTAAACATTTCATCACAAGCATAACCCTTGCCTACAAATAATCCTTTTTAAGTGATTACATAGTTATTAGATTCCATAGTTTGCTTGAAACTAGCCTTGTTAAGCAAAAAATTTGACATCAAATTCTTCCTCATGGATGGAGTATAAAGTATATCTTTTAATGTTAGTACACGTCCAAAAGTGAATTTCAAATCAATCTCACCACTCTCAAGAACCTTGGTTTTGCTAGAGTCACTAAGTATAACAGTTTTTTCTTCTTCAAAAAGAGTTTACAATTTGAACCAATTTTTGTCATAGCAAACGTGCCTATTAGCACCAGAATCAGAATTTGCCCACCACCCTTCAACATATTGCATCATTTTGATGTCTGTAATCATAGCCACTAAAGGCTCTTCGATTGCGTTAGCTTGCGGGATAGATTCACGTCTTCGAAATTTGCAAAATCAAGCAATATGCCCACTCTTGCCACAGACAAAACAGGATCTATTAAATTAATCTTGTGAAAGGGGTCCTTGGTTTTTATTGTAATTTTTATTTGGGTTTCCCCTTCCTTGAGGTTTATTATTATTTTTAAAGATTCTCTTTTTAGGCTTCAATTGACCATTTCTAGGAAAATGATTTTTAGGCATATTATTATTGGCTGAAATAAGGTTTACCTTTGTGGTGGAATTACCATTGCTCTCTTGTGTCATGAGTGCATCTTGCCCTCTAACCTGCTCCTCCACACGGATGCGTGTGATCAAAGTCTCTAAGGATGTCTGCTTTTGTTTGTGTTGCAAAATCTTTTGGAACTCCCTCTAAGATTGCGGTAGTTTATCAATTATGCTAGCTATCACTAAATTATCTCCAATCTTTATACCTTCGGATCTCAATTCTGTCATGATCATTTGGAAGTCTTGTGCTTGATCCACCATCGGTTTTCCATCCACCATTTGGTAATGGAAAAATCTACTAGCAACATACTTCTTTGCACTAGCCTTCTCAGTATCATACTCACTTTGTAAAGCTCTCCAAATTTTCTTGGTAGAATTATAAGTTGTATCATAATAATCATAAAAATAATCGGCAAGATAATTCAAAAGATAAGAGCGACGATTGTATTCATCTTTTGTATACTTATCTATTTTTTCTTGATGGAGACTAAATTTTTCCTCACTCATCTCATTGGTAGAAACCTTTGATGGATTCTTGTACGTGAGGATGTAGGCGACTTTGAGAAGACTCAAGTAGAAGAGGACTTTTCCTTTCCACCTCTTGAAGTGGGCTCCCTTAAAGTGAAATGGCTTGTTGAGATCTCCAACAGGTTCATTTGGTTTCTCTTGTGTAGGCTCCATGTGTTGAATTTTCTTAAAATTATTGGTGCAAACACGATAATAATGGAAATAACACAAAAAGAAACTGAATAGTACTTCTAAATATTATTAATTTAAAGATAAAAATTACACAACACTATTTGAACTAAGGCACGACACTCGCTCTTTTTAAGGAGATTCAAGTCCTTGATTAACTAAACTTTGTAACCAGTGCAAACCTTCTGACTTGTCTCCCCTAGGATACAATTGCTCAATAAGTGTTGTATGGTTAACGAAATTACTACCAAAATTAATCTGATTAATTAGGTCCATTATTCAAGGAGTTTTTGAAGAATGAAAAGGCCTAAACGGATATAGTCCATTAAGGGGGTTAATGACTCTTCATTTTTCCATAATAAAAATGAAGTACTAATTCAGGTCATTTACTCGCCAACAAATATGGTAAGTATTTTGAATGAGCTGTCACCCTTCACCTCTCCCTTGCACGCGTATCTAGTCGAATATCTGAGACAATTCATATTACTCCATTAATCACCATAATTAAAAAGAACAAAATAGTCTCTCTCTCATTTTCAATGTGGGATTAAATAATTTCACTAACTCCTCATCTTTCATATTCACTCCCACATTTTTTTTACATTTATGTTGTAATATTTATTCATTTTAATTAATTAATATTAAAATGCCCCGACAGGATCAAATTGTTGCTACTTATATGAATTAGCTATGGATTAAAATAAAAAAAATAAAAAAATCATGCGCAAAAGGAAGATAGTGATCAAACTTTCTAAAGTCGTTATAGTGGCAGATTTTAAGTTATTAAGGCTAGAGCAGCCACCATTATAAGTTACAATAAATTTTTTTCCACTAGAGCTCATAGTTTACATGCAATTATCTATCCAATGTAATATTTTAATTTCATTACTCCACATATGTTTTTGAGGCTTATCTTACGGACCTATTTTACTGACTTAATTTTCGAAATGCTTTCGATCAATCCCACTAGTTAGTCTTTGGTCTTTTGGTATGGTGAGTAGGTCTTTTTCTTTCAGTAGAATCTTGTACCAATGAGTTCCAGGACACCAGACCTCTTCACTCAGCCGCCGCTGGAGTACTTACTATGGTTCCATTTTCTCATTCCACCCATCTACAGAAAGTGGTTTGAATGACACCCCCACCTTACACAGTAAACTTCCATACTATCCAGCATTATGGTGGGTTTGAATTTGATCCAAGTAGGCCACTTCATAGAGCCCTCTAACAAGGTCTGGCTTTTGTGCTCAAAGTAAATCTTCACCAGCTGGGCCAGATGATACTAAATTGATGCTCATAAGCACCTTATTTTTTAAGTGTGGGGGAATTGTATATGCATACATGGCATGTGCCAGGTTAGATGCAACAAGTTCTCTTTTCAAAGCTAGTTAAGCTCCTCTGCTTGGGCCTGAGGTGGCTTATGGTGATTACTAAATCCAGACATACTCTTACCATGGTCCATGGGAGTTCAAACATTCCATTTGAAAAAGTAGGGCCTTGTGATTGGCAGCCATGTCCACTCAATCAGGTCCAATTAGCTATTTCTGAGTCTTGGGCCTGGCTATTGTCGTCGTTGACTGTTTGGGCCTGTAAATCTTTTGGAGACTGTCTTCTATTTGAATTACAGCGACACTGCTTGCATTGGATCTTGTCCCGGAAAAGAGGGGGGGAAATTGATGAACATTCTTATTCTTTTTTGTTTCTAATGAGAAAGTCATAATTTTCACCTAATTCTAACGTCTATTTGGAAAAAAAGAACGACCAAATTCTTCCTTTTTTCTCTCCTAGGTTTGTGTGGAAAGATGGTTTGATGGATCCATTCAGTCTCAGTCATTAGGCAACCTACTAAAAGGTATGCAATTTGACTATCATGGAGTATATATTCCTTTCGAGGCAGGAGGATGGGTTTGTATGTCAAGTTATTATTATTATTATTATTATTAAAGTAATTTGAAGAACATAGTGAATGGATGAGATCTATTACTTTGGTGTGGTATTTCAAGTTCCAATTAAATTCAATCACATGATATGCAACACAAATGAAACTATCTTCTCTTAATGATAATTAAATCCAATTACATGTCCTATTGGTTAATGCAAGTATATGGTTGGATTCAATTGAGAAGCTTAGGTACAACAGCTAAGGCATTTTATTCAAGTTTTACTGTTTAAAGACAGATAGTTAGGAAAATATTCCGACTTAAGTAAAACTTGGGCCGTGAATATCCTAATTAGTTTGAGAGTGAAAGTGAAGTAATTAAAAAATAAGTCAAAGAAATATCCCTATCTACCTAATACAATGACATTGACATTATCGAAAGATGTTTGTGCCAAATGGTAGAATTAAATGTGATTCGTTATAGAAAATAAAGGACATGTTAGTGTAGAATGACTATGACCTTAAAATAATTTTTATTTTTATTTTTAAAAAACTTTAATCGTATCTAGGATTGAGCATAAGCCCAAGCATTCTTATATAGTACTTGAAGATATTATCTTATTTGGGCGTTTATTTTGTACTGCGTTGGCCCAAGCTAGACAAGGTCCAGCCCAACACATAGTCCAAAGCCCAATATGCATAGTGCCCTATGGGTTCATGGGCCACGACCAGCTCTTAGCCAAGAACAATGGGTCCAAGCCTTGCACTCAGAGATTCCCATTTTTCATTTAACAGCTTAAGAAAACCAAATCAAACACATTGATAATCTTGTCCCTCCCATACTTCCTCCTCTACCACACAAGTTTTAATTCCATTTAATTTTAACAGTTTATAGTCAATAAGATGCTTGAATTTTTGGTCTTGACACTTGACTAGTTTTAAGTGTTGCAATGGTGACTTTGTTGAGCTTAAATTGGATCCCAAAGGTTGTTGTCATCCTTATAACAACATTGGGAAAACTAGGTCAAATTTTAAAGTTAGGTTGGCCAATTCTTCTTTGGGTTTTAATTATTTTTCAAATATTAAAATATGGTAACTTTAAACGTTATTGTTGTATTAGTGCTTGAAGATTTTAATATTTTATCACCTAGTCCAAAGTTGTAAAAAACACATGTGCAATAATGGTAGGACTAGGTAGGAGAATCCACTAAGAAAATTTTGCTGTTGACTTTGCTTGGAATCTCTTTTTTCATACCCTGAATTTTCAATGTGGATCCGTGTGGGTTTGTTAATGTCGACCACAATCGATCTCTCCAATCCATTCGTGCAATAGAGAAAGGAGGCAAATGATAGTGGGAAGGCAATGAGATATAGAGATGGGGATGGAATAAGAAACACTTCAACACTTAGAGCCATTTTTTAGTTCTTAATTCATATCATACATAAAAAACAAAACCATGGAACGAAAGGGACAAAAGAGAGAAGTTATATATGCCATGATTTTAGCACAAAATTTAAAAAAAAAAAAAAAAAAAAAAAAAGGAACTTGCTGACTTTCATTTTGTAAATTTGCACTCAAGTATGGGGTCCAAGTCCTAACCTAAAGGGAACCGAGTGGAATGTGGAATCCAACGATGAGAGTCTTGAAAATAATGAGCTAATAGAGTTGTATTATTCCATCTTTATTTTCTTTGAACTATAGGAAATGAAGGAAAAGAAAATTTGTCAATTTGTTTGGAAGTAATGACTAATTGACTAGTTCCTATACCAATTGGCCAATTGCATTTTTATTTTCTTTCACATTTCATTTTCTATGATATGACAACCTAAGTGACAAAGAAAAAAAAAGAGAGAAAGAAGTGCAATGTCATCACATGAGGCGGGTTAGGAAATTTAGGTAGACAACCACTATACAAATTTATAATTTCCATTTGAACCAAAGTGAGAATATTCGAACATAGTAAATATGACTTGAGTCACATTTTGCATGATAACTAATAAGTTAACATAGACTACAAAAAATGTATAAAATCTTGACCTAGGACATGATATATTGTAGGATATTAATTAAGATAAGAAGATCTGTTTAGAATCTTTAGATATATTTTGTTTAGACTAAAGGTTTGTTTAAGTTTTTATAATAACCCCTAAATTGTAAAAATAAAATCATTAGTTCACTATCATAAGTCGTAACCATTTTGGTCTCTATTTTTCTTTTTAAATGTTTAGAATGCAGATTTCTACCTTGAAGATTTAAAGTGTTTTCAGGGTCTAATCGTGTGATTTTTTTTTCTTACACCATCGCATGCTGTGTCAAGTCTAAATTGACCTAATACAAATAGACAAGTTTAACAAAAAAAGCTAAAGGGAGAGAGTTTTTACACGTGTAAAGAGCAAGCAAAGTTTGAACGTTTTATTCCCTTCTTTCTTTTCTTCTTTCTGATCTAGGAACGAAAATTGTACAACTTTCAAACATTACTTCATTAAAGGTCCCATGAAGTAAATAAAGTTTAGATTTTGCATATTTAGTACGTAATAAACTTAGAAAGGACTAGTAAAAGTTTCAAGCTCATCCATTGATTCAAAAGCTAGCTTTAAATAGTATTAGATTAGTATTACATGAATGATAGTATGTGGCTAGAAGCTGTCCTCTACTATGTTTATATTTCACGTGTGGATCGAGTGGACACATTCTTAGTGCTTCTAAATTTTGCAAAAGGTTTCTATGAGGGCTCCTTTTATGTCAAGACTCAAGAGATATATATCTATCTCCAAGTCAAAAGATTCGCCCAAACTTGATTGCTCTTATCTTTTTGAAGGGACAGATCGTTTCGATTACTTTCATCTATATATCAATCGATGTTATATCACACACTAAATTAGGAACAAAAGCAAGACTCATATGTAGAGAGAAAAAAATGACCCAAAAAAAGGTTTTATTCCTTTTCTTTTTTTTTGGGCCAGAGAGACCAATAGTGTAGAATCATATTTTTAACAATGCCTAAATTGTTCCATCCTTTTTTTTTCTTTTTTTTTTCTAAAGGGTTTAATTGTACTTTATTCTCCCAAATTATGGGGTCAATCTCAATGTTCCTATGAAATTATAAAATTGAGTGTCTCCCTCTGATTGATTGGTATATGCTTATTACCATTTGTCATTAATAAATTCCTTTAACTTCAACATTTTTAACTGAATATCCAATTTATTCAAAATCCATGATCCCACCATACTTTACACATATATCATTGTACAATTCCAATTTTACCCTTAAGATCAAATGAGCGAAAAAAAAAAAAGAGAGAAAGAATTCAACATTCAAGAACAGACAATTCTTTTAAATTTGCATCCTTAAAAAATGAATTTATAAATATAATATTAACGAGATAAAAAAGAATTATGATTTTACAATATCCAAAAAAAGAAAAAAGATAAGAGTGGTTGTCACTAAGGGTCCGTTTGGATAGAACTTATTTTGCTGAAACTGAAAACACTGTAGCAAAATAATTTTTAAATGCGTGAATAATATCGTGGAACCCATTTTTAATGAAAAAGTTGTTAAAAAGTGAAGTTTGTGGGTCCATGAATAGTATACCCATGCACTGTTCATGGGAGAAAAGTCAATATAAGCGGCTAAAAAAAAAAAAAAAAAGAGAGAGAGAGAAAACGCAGCCGTGAATTAAGTTGGATCCAAACAGATACTAAGTGAGATAGTGACAATATCCTAGATTGCCAACATATCAAAGCACAATCACTTTAACCCTAACTCAGATTTCATTTCCAATCTCTAAACTTGACTCCTCTTCACGTTTTTCACAAGTAGTTTTCTCTTTCTACAAAATAAAAAATAAAAAATTGAAATAAAATCTATCCAAGGAAGATCATTGACAATTGGAATTTGCAGTGTTATACCAACTCGTGAATAGTTTTCATTCAACGTGAATCATGAAGCTTTATGATGTAGGTCAAAAGTTATAAGAAATAAAACATGTTCCTATTAAGAAAATAGCTTGAAATTCATAAAGGATACCTTGAATCTATAAAAAGAACCATTGGAATCCGCCAAAAAAAAAAAAAGAAAAAAAAAATGAGAATAACCTCTCTAAAAAATTTATTAAACAAGGTCTTAATGTCTTGTAAAAAATTTAAACTTGACAAAATTTACTAATAGCAAGGAGTAATTTGTGTATTACCAATCAATCAAAGGGACACTCCTTAGTTTTATAGTTTAGGGGGGCTTGGGGAAATTGAGATTGTCCCCATAGTTTATTGGAGCAAAGTGCAATTAACGTGAAAAGGTAAGAAAGAAAGATCATATCCATACCTACTCTACCTAAAGATAACCATATTAGTGCTTTTACATGTTGAGGAACTGATATTCAAAGGATCTAGATGATTGCGAGAACATTTTCAGGTGGGCTAAGTCATATTCTAACCCAAGTCCTACTCAAAACACTAGTTTTTTTTTTTTAAGCAATAGAAAGTCAGTCTTTAAACCAAATTAGTGTCACGTTATCATCTCCAAAAAGTTAAAACTTAGGACCTATCTCAAACCAAAATCCTAACAAAGAATGTCTTTTTCAAGATTTGAAACCCTAACAACCTCTATAGAAAGAGACACAAAATAGTGAAATACTACGGTTAGATCTAAATATACATATCTATATATTATTGGTGACACAAAAATCAAAGTTTATAAGATCAAATTTTAGCTTTTATATACAGTTTTTCAAAACTTTACTTTTTGTTACTTTTTCTCACTTTTTCAGATTAGAAATATACTTTAGCATGTTTTTAGCATAAAGCTGAATAAACTATTCTTAATTAAACGGGCTTAGTTGATAACAATCATTGGGCACCGATTCAAAACTGTTAAGTTTTTCACAGTGAATACAGCATCACGTGAGTGTGTGAAACTTGGCAGCACATGAGGGGTTGAGAGTTAAGAAGGTGTGTGGGGAGTGGGTGGGTAAGGGAGCATGTGTGAGAAGGCATGGATTGTTGGGCAGCTGTCTTTGTCATAGGATGGAAATCACGTGACTATCACGAGGGTCCCTCTCGAATGTCTGTTCCTCCACACAATTAATTCTAACCCTCTCTCAAGTCTCTAAGTCTCTGCCACCTTCTTTTTTAGCTCCTATTGTTATCAGCTAGTCATTGAGGGCACCATTTAATTCTTGACAAGCTTGATATACTATTGGGTCTTAGAAATTGCCTCTCAAATGTACATAGAATTACACACACACCACACAAAAACAGCACATTCCCACTTTTATCAATTGTAACGGAAAAATTGTAAGATAATATGAAATAACATAATTTTTGTCACAATTGTTTACATAGTAGACGGGTAGACTATGAGCAATAGAAAAAAGGTAGTGAATTTATATAAAAATAATAGACAATTATTTTCAATTTAACACATACAAATTGTGGTAGTTTATATAGTAATAGAATTACGCAATATAACAACTTTAAAATTGTGATTTGATGTGTACAATGTGGAATGTGGTACTTTGGTCTTTCTTTCAATTGGGTTTATACGGGGAGGGAGAGGGTGGGCTATAACTATCCCTTCACAGCTAAGCATGGACCAAAGGTCCAAAACTCAGTAGGAAAGAGAGTGTGTCAAGTTGTAAGCATTTAACTCCAAAAATATCCCTTATCTTCCATATCTAAGTGGACCCACTTTATATTATACCTCCTTAAAATAATGGGTTCCACCAAATTTTACTTAGTCCTTACCATTCATCAATTGGGTCCCAATTTTGACAATGCCCATTGGCCACTCTTCCTTTGACCACAAAAAGATCCAAAGCTTTTTTTTTTTTTTGGCTGAAAGATCCAAAGCAAATTATACACCCTCTACATCTACACTACATGGTAATGGACCTTTAACAACCTGAAAAAAACCCCATTTATGATTTCAAATTGGAGGGGCTTCTCATGGCCACAAAAATCCAAAAAAAAATTTTGCTAAGTGTTTTCAAGATCCATACATATAAGATATTATTAATAGCAAGAAGAAGCATTGAAAAGATTGATGGGAACAGAAATCTGGGTATTTATCCCATTAAGCCTAGAGAATTTTGTTAGCTTCTCACCACCATTGATTGTTTTATCAAATGGACAACGATGTGTAATGAATTCTCCTCTAGCCAGACAGGTGAGAGACAAGCCCCATTGCTATTGCAATTTGCCAGATGAAAGAAAGTGGATATTGGTAAGCACCAGTGCACCACATCCTCTGAAAGGGGCTGTTTTTATTACATTACTTCATGTAGGGACTGTATGTTCCTAAAGGTACCTAATGTAAGACTTACAATTATTCATTTCATTTTATTTTAGAATACAATACCAAGTATTTAGTACGTCATACGTGACGAATTTCACGTCATTTTTGTTTTTTTACAAAACGGAAAGTTAGTATTATTGATGTTATTTTAAGAGCTTTGTAGTTCAAATAATACTTTTTCCTGTATCTAATCGAGACTTTCGGAATTTAAATGCTCTTCTCTCAACTATCAAATTATAAAAATTAAAAATTAATCACATTAGTTCAATATACACAATCAGTTTTTTTCATGTCAGTTATTAGAATAATTCATTTACATTTCATTTTATAAATTATAGTTAAAGCAAAAAAGCTCTATTTATTTATCATGATATTTTCTTTTTCTTTCATGAACAAAGGTCACTAGCTCCATTTTCTTTTTCTTTTTTTTTCTTTTTCTTTTTTTCATTCACTTGAGGCCAAAACTCATTTGAAAAACGATGCATGAATGTAAACGAAGCTTGATGCCGAGGACCATTTGGCAGCACGAATTAGGGGCCGTATCTAGAAGTAGCATGTCTCAGAAAGAACATGACCACATGGGTTACAACGTGACCTATACATCAGTTTGAAGATATAAGCACATCAATATATGATTCTCAAAAAAAAGAAAAAAAGAAAAAAAAAAAAGCACATCAATATATAGTACAATTATAATAGCCCTTGATTGATTTGAGTTCTGGTGGTAACAAAGTTTTCTATAGTCTATGTATGATTCATGTGCATCGTACTACGTACGTATATTTTCTCTGACAATCTAATTGACCCACAAAATTAATGCCCAAGAAACATTTCTAATTGTCAATTGTGAATCCTAGGTTAAAATGAACATTTGTCTATTTTGCTAAAAAAAAAAGTAGTAAAATACCTTTATTTTGAAACTATTTAGCTATATGTTCTTGTCTTAAACTTGATTTTATAAAAATCGAGTTTCATTGAAAAACTTGATTTTTAGAAAATTGAGTTATAGGCAAAAAACTTAAATAAAAAAAAAAAAAAATTACATGAAACTCGAGTTCCATGTAACATTTTGCAAGTAACTCGATTTTCATTAAATCGAGTTTTTCATTGAAACTCGATTTTTTAAAAATCGAGTTTCAAAACAAGCTATTTTACTAGATAGTTTCAGAACATGAACATTTTCTACTTATTTTGAGCAAAAAGGACAAATGCTCATTTTCGCCATGAATCCTAATATAAATTTTCTTTTGGCTGAGCAAATAATGTTGTTGCATACTTACTGAAGAGCTGGAGATTCTCAGTTCCCAACAAACCCAGGTCGTGATTTTTGTAACACAAAGATTGAATTGCCTACTAATTTGCATTATGAACATGAATAATTTATGAATGTAACTCATAAAAACGAGAATTTCCTGTACAAAACACGATGCTTATTCTGATTTCCATTAATTAATGTTAGTGACATTATTAGTATTGGTATAGCAATATTTAAGTGCAACAAGTATTGGGTGACTAGCTCATCATTAGTGATTTAGAGGCAGTTTGGATTCAGCGTTTTCCGCTGAATCCAAGCTGCATTTTCTGAAATTTTTTTTTTTTTTTTTAGCCGCATATTTTGACTAAATCAACTGTGAACAGTGCATTTGTGCACTGTTTACGGACCCACAAATTTCACTTTTCAGCAACTTTTTCATTAAAAATGGGTCCCACGATACTATTCACATATTTAAAAATTATTTTGCTACAGTGTTTTCAGTTTCAGTTTTTAATTTCAGCAAAAATAAGCTCAATCCAAACGGAACTTAGTCTACTCCAAATCATTTACCATATATGTGTAGATTAGCAATAATCAGAAACCTGACCATAGAGAATATCTCAAGTACCCAATGCCCTTTTTTTTAAGGGACATATGAAACGGTTTTCAGTTAGTATGGCAGGTTCAATTATGATTTTGCTCTCAGATCACATAGCATGTGACATTAATTTTTTATGTTGTGGTTATAGCTGGCACACGATAACTTTTTGATTCCCCAAGATATAGAAAAATGGAGAAATTATGAGCCTAGACTTAACAAAGTTAAATGCATTATAATAAGAAAAAGATGAAATATATATGTCTAAGAAAAATGTTAAATTATATTATTTTATTATAACATGTTTACAAATTTTTTTATTATAAGAACATGTTTACAAATTGATACATGATGATAATGAATGTGATTGATACAACTTCAACACATTAGCTTATAAAGAATGTGAATTGTGAATGTTGAATGTTTTGATATACATGCCTCTATTTACCAATGAATTAAAATTTTGGCCTATGGATTATATAGTCTATGCAACTATTGAAACACCCCCTCTCTCACTTCTTAAAAAAAGAAAAAGAAAAAAAAAATGAAGCCTAACCAGGATATATGGGATGTGACTAAAAGAAAGAGTGGCAAAGATCAACACACACAAACACTTAAATTTACATGATTCAACTAGCAGTTTAGGGTTATATTTATGAATCGAGGTTGCTACAATTTTATTATGATGGCAATAGCATGAGTTGCATGAATCATTAGCAGATATATACCGTTCTATTACAGTATTACTTGAACTACACGCATGTGAAAAATTGCAGTAAAGGGCTTAAGATATCTTAAGTATACTCAAATACTAGAAATACTTCAAGTAATTATACAAACACTAATTTTGTTTGTCTTGACTTCCAAAACCCTCAAATAACCATCATAAGTAGTACATTAGGCTTCAAATTCATCCCGTCAAAACCATCATAATTATTGGGGAATATTAAAAATGCAATTATCCAAAATTTTCCTTCATTATGGTGTACTGACCATGAAGTTAACAATACAGATCAATGATAGAACCTAAGAACTATGGTTTTTCTTATAGAAAGATTAGGATACAACTTTTAATAAAATTATATAATATTCAATGTAAAATATTAAATACAAAAGGTCTACAAATTCTTAGATAAATATTAATAGGGTAAATGACACCAAAATCTATTGAGGTTTTATGAAATGACTCTATTCCCCAAATATTGCACGAAATGAAACTCCAGAATTCAGGTTTAGTTAATTAAGTTTTCACTAATACTAGTTTTCTTTGTAAAAAGAAATTTTAGTAATAGAATATTCTATTTTTAAAATAGATTCCTAATAATTTATACATGCCTAAGTATCATGTATGATGTATCCACAAATTTCAAGGGAATAGAGTGTTATTTCTTTCATAGTTTGCTTAGATATATTTTTTGAAAATGAAATATTCTACTAGTTTAATCATAGTTTAAGAGGACATAAATAAACTTAATTGTTGTATTTATAAAAACACTAAAAGAGGAAGTGTCATTTATATAAAAGTTTTGGGGAAAAGGTTCATTTTGATAAACCTTAGGGAAAGGTAATGTAATTTACCCATATTAATATCATCATATGATGATTAACACATCAAAATAAATAATAAAAAATAGGCAGTGTCTTTTTCCTTTTTTGTTTTGAACTAATGTGTTTCTCATTTTGGGCAAGTAAATAGCTAATCAATGCATGAAGACAAGCGAGACAATAATCCTATATAGTCAAAATACATAATTACATATATTGGGAATGGGCCACAACAACGTAAATGGAGAGGCCATTGACTCGTTTTGCATGAGATAAAAGAAGGTGATCGATCAAGTGGGCTGTATAGATAGAAACCAACGTGGATTTAGTGCAAAAGAAATCATATTGAAACCCCAATCGAACAACTCGAAAACCATATCTGACTAAACCCACTACTCGATCTCTCTTTCCTCTCAAAATTCGAGTAATTATAATCTATAAGAAGTTAAGAACAACAACAACTACTACAACTAAACAAAGAAAGAAACACTCTGAAGTGTATTCGAGATATGGCAGCCTCTTTTTCGGCGTGCAAAGAGGGCCAAGCTTTTTAGTTTTCCACAATCTCAGGCTCTCTCACAGTCTCTTATATCATATACTACTTTTACAAACAAAAACACACAACAACAAAAAAAGTAACAATTACTTAATAATAATTTTAATCAAGTGGTACAGAACTAGTGCCATGCCACACTCTCCTAGAACCATCACTTGATCACATGGATTTGTATCCATAAAGTTAGGCATCTGACATTTCTCCTAATCCAGCGCCAGATTATTTACCTTCTTTCAAAAAATTTGTGTTACTGTAAAAATAATATATACTATAAACTTGTTGCCTGTCTTTCTCGTATTCTCACTCAGACTTGGAGGCTCGAACCCCTTTTTTTTTTTTTTTGTCAAAACACTTTGTCAGTACCAAAGAAACTATAAAAGTCAACTTTTTCCATGCACGTTACCATTTTTCATACTGGAAAAGAAAATTGTGGTTGAAGTTTAAAACACATGTATATATTCGATGATTGTGTATTTTCCAATCATCCATCCACGTAGAAAGAATGTGATTGTCTAAGGAAAATTAATATTTTTAAAATAAAAAAAATAAAAAAGAGTTTTATATATGGACAATAACAATCCAATTTAAAATTTCTTCAGATGTTGATATTGTTTAGTTGTACATAGTTTGGAAAAATATAATACTTTAGAAAGTTATACATTCTTTTTTAAGATGAAAATAAATAAATAAATTTGAAAAGCCGAGAGAATCACCTAAATAATCAAAATGTTCATCACAAAACCCATGTGAAACTTGGTTTCATAGGTTTTTCCCGGTCTAACAAATTTTTAAATATTACATGGACGACAAAAATCCAATTTAAAATAACTTTACAAAATTTCAAATGCTGTGTGCCGCTGTTTAAACTTATTTTTATTAAGTTATAGTTTATTATGTGAAAGTATATTTATATCTTAAAATTTATGATATTTTGCAAGGATGTACATTCATTTTTTAGATGAAAATAAATTCAACAAAACATACTATAGTTGATTTTTTTTTTAAAAAAAAATTTTTAGAGACAAACTAACTGTTTAATACATACACTTAATTGCACTCTCTCATCAAGCTCAAACATATTACTTAACCCTATTATAAATGGTTAAATTCCTAATTAATTAGGTTGGTCCCAAGTCAGATACTCATCACCAAAATCTTTATATGTTCATCTGAAACAAAAACTATGTGAGACCATTTATGTGTATATACATAGGTCGGTCCCATGTCCGACAATTACTTTGAGCATAAGAGTGCATTCAGGTGAAAATATTGAATTCTTTTCGGAATAAGAGTTATAGTTATTATATACTTATAAAGGTAAATAATGAAAATTTATTTTGTTCTGTACGAGCCAAGCTAGATTGATCAATTCACTGTCCCCTCATCAGAGGAGCAATTGCACTGATCTCATACAGACCATTCTTGAAACTCTTCCATGAATCATCAATAGGAACAGTAGTGATTAAAGAAACTGAGCCCCCCACCAGAGACTCAATTTCACATTGAGTTTTTGGCAGTGGTTGGTACGTATATCTGTGTTAAACTTGAAAGTCTGAATATGGAGATTAATTTAGCCTGCACTGCATATACAGTACCATATTTATTTAATAATTTGCAATTATTACTCCATATAAACTGTGTTTCACTCCAGCCATGGAAAATCTCTGTACGTTTTATATGGTGGTTGAGATTGCCGTGTCCAATTAAGTTTGATATTATAGAGTGGAAAAGGTGGCCCACGTAAATGCTTGATTCTAAACAGTGATATCTGGATTCTGGAAACAATGTTGCATGGTTTGAATAACGGCACCATAGGTATCAGCCTCAATGCTTCCCAGCTTTCAACACCACACAAGCTTTCTCCTGGCCTTGCTTCTGTGCACGGTCGCCATTGCAATGTACACAAAAAATTTATGGGCCCCCTGCACCCTAAATGGGCCAATTCATCCCTCAATGTTGTGAGCGAGCGCTCTCACATTACTTTGTAGCAGAAAAATGTATAATTCTACATGATGGTGCTTCTAGTACAACTACTCCAATAGAAATTGAACACCCGTGCCCCCTTGGACTAGGGGTGGTAGACACTGAAAAGGGTAGTAGCCTAGAGCAAGACTTCAAAATTCAAACATAGGTATACATTATTTTTTGAAAAGATCCAACAACTCTAACGACTATAACATTGGACTAACCCAAAAAGATTTGTAACTTGACTGTAATATTTTGGCGTTTATAACGAAAATGTTTAGGGCTTAAATTCTCTTTTCCAATTTAACCATTAAATTTTTAAAAAAAAATCTCAAAGTGTGTTTGGATTAGATTTTTGAGCCCAATTAATGGGTTTCTTTAGGAATTTGTTTATAAATCATGTTAGAAAAGTTTTGATAAATGTATAATTCTACATGATGGTACTTCTAGTACAACTAGTCCAATAGAAATTGAACACCCATGCCCCCCTGGACTAGGGGTGGTAGACGGTGAAAATGGTAATAGCCTAGAGCAAGACTTCAAAATTCAAACATAGGTATGCATTATTTTTTGAAAAGATCCAACAACTCTAACGACTATAACATTGGACTAACCCAAAAAGATTTGTAACTTGATTGTAATATTTTGGCGTTTATAACGAAAATGTCTAGGGCTTAAATTTTGATTTCCAATTTAACCATTAAATTAAAAAAAAAAAATTAAAAATCTCAAAGTGTGTTTGGATTAGATTTTTGGGCCCGATTAATGGGTTTCTTTAGGGAATAGGTTAATAAATCATGTTTAAAAAGTTTTGATATTACTTTAATAGGAAGTAAAAAATAAAAAAATAAAAAATTGACATGAAAAGTTTCTAAAATTATTTTCTTATGAATGCCCTTAGTGCATCCATTAACAAAATCCTAGTTTTTTTTTTTTTTTGTTAGCTTATTAACTTATTTATTTATCAATATTTTTTTAAATCCACATTTTCTAGGTGCAATTTAATTTTTATCAACTTTCAACAAATAATTAAGCAAACAAGTTTTTCAACAAATTAAGAGGTAATCCAAATTCATGTTTAATCTCATTATTCCAAGTTAAGCATGTTTTTCAAATAATTGTTTAATTCTTGGCAGGATATTATTACTCATTGCAAATGAACTGTAACTCCTTATGAGTTAGTCCAATAAGCAAACAATAAGTCTAGGGAAACAATATTAACTAATCACATTTTTTTTTCATAATTATTTACATTGCATGTTGTGATATGTGTATAATAAAAGTAGTATTAGAGATCGATTCAAGTGAAATCGATGTTGTTTCAATTAAAAAAAAAATATCATGTTAGCAATTATGAAACAAAGTTAGGAAAAATGATGTGTCCTTACATTAATAGCAAGTGAAATTGCAAACCTTTAGCCTAAATGCAAATGACAAAGTTTTGCTCCTAACGTGTTTAGGACTATATTTTTCAACTCATTATGCGACAAATTATATGACTATTCATAAATATTATATAAACAAGTACATAAATCATTAAAAATGCCATGTAACTACACAAATGATTGCTTCAGTTGTCACATAGTAAATTGGAGCAAGACAGCTCCAATAATTTTTTTCCAGCTAAACTTTTTTCAAACAAAAATTAGAAATATAACATTTTTAATTTCTCATGATTAGGGACAGATGGTTGACTATATTCTGTGGCATGTGAACTCTTTTCTCTCTTTTTAGGTAAAAGACGTGTGAAATCTTTGAGATCTATAATGTTTAGGCAACCGCAATGACCCTCATGAAAAGAAACTTAGAACCCCACTTAGAGAATTAAAAAAATGATGCAATTTCTAAATATACTACTGTGGGGCCCAACAATATATGGGTCAGGCCCACTTGTTCATGGGAAGCTTTAAGGCCCAAGCCGAAGAAGGTGGTAGTCCAAGCTTATTAGCGCAAAGCACAAATGGGCCCAGAAAAGTGGCCGAGGACGGTGCAGTCCTCGGCTGGCCCAAAGCTCCACCAAGAAAAGGGGGCAAAAGCGGCATAGGGATAATCTTAAAAGAAAATCTGAAATATCTAGGAAAGGCTGCCCTTACTGCCTTTCCCAGACTGAGTTTTGCACCTAACAGAGCCATATCCTTTAGCTTTATCAACTACTCCCAACGACTTGGGTTTGGGACTGATGAGACAGGTATCAGTCTTGGAAAGGTCGACCCTACACGTGGACGAAGGAAATTGAACGCATGCGAGTATAAAAGAAAAAATATGTATCCTAAAGAGGGGGGGGGCCACTAGGAAAAAGAGGGTTCCTGAGGTGAATACACCTGAGCCATGTAAGAATACCTTAACAAAAGCCACCGCCGGGTAAACACGACTTAGCCTTTCGATCCCACTCTCTACAAATGATATTGTATGGGTTCATTCACGTCCTGACACAACAACTATTATGGTTCGTTTCGGAACGTGACCCTACAACTACATTCCAATAAAGTTCAATTTCCGTTTCCAATATTTCGGCTGCTAATAGTTGTGACTCTCGAGAAGAGGAAAATTTTCAAATAAATCGATCGATAAACTAATTATAGCTGCAAAGTTTGACCAAATGATTTACACTAGATCTTCTCCCTTAATTTTTAATTTTTTTAATTTTTTTTATTTTATGAAATAATTATTGGATTTGAGAGTTAGGAATAGATTGCATAAAAACCATGAAATTTTTTTTTTTATGAAATAATTATTGGATTTGAGAGTTAGGAATAGATTGCATAAAAACCATGAAACTTAACAAATGGGATTGGAGTTAGTGGGGTTTGGATCCCAAATTAAATTGTGCTAAGATCAGAGATTGATAAGCAAAGGGAGATGAACTTCAACGAAATCGAAAATCGAGGGATAATAATGACAAGTCAAATGTTACTTTGTATTTAATCGAACTTGTGACATATTGGTACCAATGAATTCTAGTTGTATTTATTTATTTAATTTTTTTAGAAAGAACATGGTTGATTCGAATTCAAGAAAATCAAAATAGATTTTGTCGGCGTTAGTTTAGCATGGGAAATGGCTTGCATGGAGGTGACAGAAATGGTGGCAGTGCCCAACGTTGTCGTAGGGTCCAAACTAAGTAATCCACAATTTCTTTACTGTAATAATATAAACTTCTTGGCTCATAAAAAATCAATATTAAAAAATTTCTTAAATTTTCCGTACATGTGTTTGGTTAAATTAATATTACTAATATTAATTTGTTTTTCAATTCCAACTTCTCTTCTTCTTGAAGTCACACTTTTTTTTTCATGTGAGCGTGTAAACGTTCACATTCTGAGCTATAATGAGATGTCAATTTTTTGTGAACGTGGAAGTTTTAATATATCCATCAAATAATAAAGCCTAGCAAACATGAAAAAGCTAGAGAAAAATTTTTAAAAAGCCAAAAACTTTAGCTTCTCTTCTAGGGTGGTCCAGCTTATAAGTTTATGGAAAACATGACACGGTGAAAGGCAAAGAAAAACATATCAGTATTATCTGTCTTCAATTTGATAACACCATTATTGGCATTATTATAAGCTAATCACACATAAGAAAGAAGAACCAGAGGAGCAAAATTGATAAAAACGCCTAAAGCTTTCTGACTTTTGCAAAATACCACGGCCTAGCTAAAGCTATATACTACTAGTGTTATAGTAAAGTAATTGAGTACTAAATTAAGCCAAACGTAGAGTAGGGTAACAATTATTTAGTGGGCTATTCCCAATATAATCATAATTTGCACAGAAAGTTGGTAAATAAAAATTGCATGAAAGCCACTCATATTGCATGGGACATCAATGGTGCTCTTGATTGTGTATATTTTTTTGTTTGCTTAGCTATCATGATTACTTAGTAATTAGTAGTACTCGATAAGACATGAAAATTGCTATAATTTATATCAGTCACGCACCCTCTTAATTAGCCCTACATATCAAAGACCCCCCCTAGTCCACCTGATGCTTTGATGAGCTACTTTGTATAATATAATGAAATAGAGAGACATAGAGTAACATACCAGCATAGTTATATATCCTTACAATATATGTTAATTTTTAAACCAATTTTTAAAGATATTTAGCTGGATTAAGAAACTATTAAAGTAGTCTCTTATGGTGGGCAAGACTTGGGAGAGAAATTATGTCATAGGGTTCTTGTTACCCCCACCAATCAAAAAAGATTCTAAAGAGAGAGAGAGAGAAAAAGGAAAAGGAAACAAAAGGAGAAGCCATTAAAGAAGAAGAAGAAGCCTCTCTCTCTCTCAATGCCTTCACTTTATTTTTCTTTTACTTATCCAAACCATCATATGACAATTGGTTCCAATACACCTAAGCAGCAAACTTTTGGGGATCTGGAAGCCCACAATTTGCAACTTTTTCGTTCCACTTAGCACTGTTTTTTCTTTCTAATCAATTTCGTCTTTGTTTCTTTACTAATAAATTCGGATCGTATTTTCATGATTTCACAACTTACTATAGTTGATTGGTACAGAACATAGCACTTCACATTGCCTAATCGTCATGCTGATGAACGCACTAGCCTAGAAGAGAAAAAAGAATATGGAATTTTATTTTTTGTGAAGTGGCGAGTGGGTACCTTTCAATTGAGGCATTCACATGCTAGTTTTGAGGGATTTGGGACCCCCATTGATGGGGCTAAGCATAAACACTTGAAATTGCCGACTTTGGAAATGCGTGACATGATATAAACTTATTATAAAGTTTAAGCTACAAATCCATAGTACCTAAAAAAATAATGTATGAGAAAAGAATATCCACCTAGAAAAAAAGAAAAAGAAAAAAGAATGGGCTAATTAATTAACATACATTACATGTTCAAACGTTCAATCTTTGTTAGTGTATTTGATAATTATGCTTCCTGTTTTTTTATTACACAAATTCCTTCTGTGTATAAAGTTTTTTAGGGAGCCCATTATGGGAAATTTCTAATGGGGGCAAATGGAATAAATGTCTTTGTAGCCAGCTTAAAAGGGTAAAAATTTTGACAAAGTTTTGGGTCCTGGTGATATCTTCCACGAGCCAAAGCCAAATGTTTTGTGGGGGGCCATGCCAGCATCGATATATGCTGACCTATTTCACTGTAAAATCTATCCTTGTTTGTGTTCAATGCTTTAGCTTGATAGGAATGGTAAAGAGAGAGATTATGGTGACTGATTGTTTAATTATGGGTCTAAACGGTAGTGTTTTTCCTAGGTTGCTTTAGACTAGGTTTGGATTGCGATGAAAAGAAAAAAAAATGCGCATCTGCGTTTTTTCTGTGGGTTCCGTGCATTGTTCACGGGACCCGCAAGTACGGATTTCAACAAATTTTTCTTTAAAACTGGGTCCCATGGTACTATTTACATATTTAAAATTATTTTACTACAGTGTTTTCAGTTTTTAGTTTTCAGCAATAAGCGGTATCCAAATATACCCTTAATTTCTTTTTCGTTGTGCTTTTTCCCAAACCTTGGCGATCCCAACTATTTCATATTGGAACCAAAAAGATTCCTATTTATGTGAAAGATTCCTATGTATGTGCATGCTTTGATTGGCATTATTAAGAAAGTAAGAGGCTATTTGGCAGGATGTTTTGAGTAACAATTTTTAGTGTTTAAACAATATTATATGTATTTTTACACTTTTTCACTTATACATGTTTCTAAAAAATACAAATAACATTACTAGAACAACATTACCAAACAACTCCTAAATCTCTTTAAAAGATGCATGGGATATATATAGATATGCAAGTGCTAAATTTGACTAAAATTTTAAAGGTAAAGAAAAATGCTAAAAAAAGTGAGATTGTAATGTATAATTGGTATCACATCAACAACATAAAAAATAAATTTTTTTTAAACTAATTTTTTGTCTTGTATTTAGAAGTTGACATAGTGAAGTTATTGTAATTATTTTTTTGGTATCCTAAAAACACATTAGTTTTTTTTTTTTTTTTTATAATTGAAAAAAGTATTCTATCATACTAGGTAGACCTCTGTAGTGAAACCTAGACACATGAAACTCAATAATACTCTCAAGAAAGAAGTTAATGAATTAATTAATAATGTTAGCTTCACTTCCATGTGATCATGACATAAGAAGATCACATACATAGTACTATTTATTTTCCGAATAAAACAATTTAGAACATCTATATATTCTGTTTCACTAGCTAGGTTAATTATCGGAGGGGGAAGATCAATCATTTCAAATGTGCTGGAACAACATCAAAGTTAATGTAGGACAAAGAAATTAGAAGCTTATTAAAATTTATTGCAAATAATTATACCCATTTCTTATTGGTACATAGGTCCTAGCTAGCCTCTTGGGGAACATGTGTTATACAGTGTATGAGCATAATCATTCACTAAAAGCAAGAAATTTGAATCATGCAGTAATTGAAATAGCCTTTTACTTGGACAGTTTTTACAAAAGTAGGGCATGCAAGACAACTAGACAAGGCAACAAGATGTTTACCAAACATGGTAATTAATCTACTTTTCTTTAGAAGACAAATATTATGTTATGAGAACTTAGTCATCCCCATGCAAAAAGATCCTCTCTAATAATGATGCATATTTAAGCAACTGATAAATGAATTGATAAAAATGTTGTGAATCAATTATGTTGATATATATTTTTTTCAACACCTACATCTACTCAGGTATTGATTCCACGGCAGACTTGAAGCCAAATCAATTATAAAAAAAAAAGCTTTAATGCTATACATATTGGTTCAGTCAAAGAGACCGTCAAAGCTAGTTTTGAACCAAATACCAATCTATGCGATTAAACTAATTAAATCTAAATAATTAAGAAATGAGAGGTTCAAATCTCAAACACCAAGCATCCCAGAAGATACCGATATTATTGAAAGCATCTCAAAAGATACCGATATCATTAGACTAATAACTCGAACCACGAGTCCTAATTCAACCTATTTCAACATCAATGAAGTTGAACATGGAAACTTGAAAAAGAAGCACATAGTGAATCTTAAAAATTTCCCAACCCAAATGCCAAGGAGACCGACACCACCAATGCTCATTCTTGAAATTTAGTGCAAGTATCTTGTGTAAGTGGCCATTTATAGCTTTGATGGCACGACTCCTACGTATTTTTTTTGGGGGACCTAGATTTTATATATAGTTTGGTGACTTTGGTTCGAATAGTATATGAGGGACCTCGTGACTCATGAGAGGTCAGTCTCTTCAAAGCTGGGTCCATACTAGCACTGGTTCGTCTCTTATCCAAATTCGCTTTATCCGTGTGGTCATTTTCCACCAATTATTAAAGCGTAATATTCTTCCTAAGGTGCAAAATAAGCTTTGGATCCTTAACCCCCATACCTATATACATTCCTTCTTCTTTTTATTTATTTATTCATTTTTGGGTGACTCTATGAGGTGGGGTTTTTTATATTTTTTTGCATCAAAAAGGTCGAATATTTATTAAGATAACAAGAACAATTACATATTACACGTATCTTTTTAGGGGAGATTTGTTTGAGGTGCCATATATAGTCAAAATATTGTTAGGGTTTCAAAAGTTGGAAACCCATTATATTTATTGACTTCTTTATATGTATGTTTTATTCTAAGCTATCGATTGTGAGCTCTTTGTTGGATGTGTTATTTGAAAACTACGTGAAAATTGGAATTTACTTCCTCACTTTTTCTTGATTGTTTTTGTTCCAAAAAATATGACAACTTAGAATTATCCAATTCCACCATGTTGACTATATGAGACAATTGCCGGGTCTTTAATATGTACAAACGACTAAAATTCATTTTCATAGAAAGTCCAAGAGAGGACCATAGACACCTGAGCTGGTAGGTAAGTTGGATCTTTCTTTCTTTCCAATTCTCTGTCTCTTAATATGAAATAGAAAGATTATTAATAAAATATAAAAAGCATATAGTCATCTTCTTGTTTTTTTGTAATTTTTTGTTTAATTTTATATCATAGGTGAGATAGTAAGAAAATCCTGTTTATCTTCCAAAAACTAAATTAAAAAAAACTAAGAAGTGGTAGAAAAGTAAGATATTTAAATTGAAAATGGAGTACGGTTATTAATTTATTATAACTGGTCAGAAAAAAATTACTCAATATCACCACCATGTTGTCAATTGACAATTTGACAACAAAAAGAGTAAAAACTAGGTATCAACTTTATCAATTAAATTAAACATATATATATAGCTAAAGCCTAAAGCTCAAGTTTATCAATGTCATTGAACATGTCGTTCTAGTTGTTTGTCCCTATCAATCAAAGCTCGCGTGCGAATTACAGAAACTCCTTTTCATCATTTTTTGGGCTTGTTATTGCGCAAGCATGCATTTCTAGTTTTCTCTGTTTCCTATATGTTATTTCTATTTTCTACTAGAAAATTCCTTTTGTCCTATGCATAGATGGTGCAAGAATAATTTTGCTAGGGTTGTGTTAGAGATATTATCCCTCAATACGCCCAAATATGTTAAAGCTTCATATACATGTAAAGCAAATTAAGTAATCTTAATTTTAGTTTTAGTACAAGTATTATAACTCTATTTTTATTTTTTTTTGTTTTGTTTATAACAAGTATTATAACTCTAGGGTCAATATAGGCTTAATTAATTGTTATACATGCCCTACATTGGTTGATTTTGACATACAGTTAAATATTATAAAGATTTAGTCACTTAAGAGTTATCCTTATAGACGTAAATTGTTTGGCCAAATCATGACTACTTTTTTACTTTCACTTTTTTCACTCTACATTATTTTACTTTCTGTTGTCTATTTTAACATGATAATCAGAGCTTGAACTTTGAAACCTTTCTCCCCACCTTTCTACTTCTTTTTCCGCATTCTTTTTCCATCGGTACCTTCCTCCAATGTTATTACTACAACTATTTCACCATTATTCTTCTTGGATCCCAACCTTTCCAATATGTTTTTTTTTTTTTTTTTTAATCTGAGCACACCACTTGAGAGATTTGAAGATGATCAACAATGTTGTAGTCATTCTCTAGTAGTCCTTGTTGCCATTGTTCGGCCTTCATTCATCACAGACAATCATAGATTGTTTGTCTTCGCTAGCTAATATCTTTTTTGTGCATTTCATTCTACATCATGCATTTTGTTCATTCTACATCTGATTTGGTGATTTGAGCAGGGTGTTGAAGATATTATGCCTCAATAATATATACTTGGAAAGTTGTATTTGTCTCACTGCCTTAATAGCTTTTAAATAATTATGCAAAATTCAAAATTCTTTCTATATTATTCTAATTATTTAAAATTTGAATTTATACCCAAAGTGTGAAACAATGAAAGAGTCAACTTAAGATATTGAAGGGGAAAAGAATAGTGGAGGGATGGAGTCATTATGAATTCAGTTGCATGAGAAATTAAGACATAAAGTAAGGAGTACTTGGTAGTCGGTACTAGAATTTGCATCTGGTGAAACATGCATGGGGTGTGCAAGGGAAAATGCCTTCGGTTCCTAAACACCTTTGTGAGGGCAAATTCGCCACCCTTTTTTGATGTCATGTCAATAAGGTTCTCTCTTATCTATTAGCTTCAATGTTGCATGAATGCTTTCCCCTCGACTATTTTAACTTCATCATTTCCCCAACCGTACAAATTTTTCAAACACCTTCTCCCACAAATGATTAACAAACCTTCTTCTCCATTTTCACTACTCTTTTCATATTAAAATTCTCAAATTTGTACCTCTATGGCCCATTTGATTAGGCTTTTTAGAAGATTAAAAGAACTTTTTAAAAATCCAAAACTCTATTTTGTAACTCTTCTCATAGTTTTTTTTACAATTGCTCATTTTAAACTCAAAACATAGTCTTTTAACAACTTATACAAATACACCTTAAGAGATGAAAGTTTTGAAAGCTTTATGATATATGACTCATGGAAAATTGTCTATAAATATAGCAATATTCTAAACTTATTACCCTTCCTCTTATCAAATTCAATGATGCTAACAACTAGGGTTTTTTTTTTTTTTTTTTTTTTTTTTTTGAGGAAAAGAAGAAATAGTTCTTGTTTTTTTTAGGGGGTAAAAAAAAGCTAGTTCTTGGTTGGAAGAGCTTTGCACTATGTGCTACATGGCCTTCCGTAAAAGTAAAAGTGTGAGAGGACGTATTGAGTCCACTAATCTCTTGAACTCACGGAAAAGGCAATTTCCGTCTTTGGGTTCATGTACTGGCCCTAACTCAATCCCTAATCCTTGATACTTACATTATTTATATATTTAAGATTCCCTTTGCTTTAGAAATGCGCTTGATGCAAAAAAGCATGCTCATTCATATAGAAAGGGCTAGGCAAAAGATCCACTAACTATTTCTAAATTACTTTATTTGCTCCAATCAATCTTCTGACCTAATAAAATCAATGGATTAGCTTGCTTAGTTAAACTTGTACTATTGCAAGTGATGTAACATTTCGAAAACAACTGCATACATCATTGTGTATATAAGGAGAATTAATAATATGAATGTGACAATACCCTCCTCCTTGTTCTTGATCAAAATTCCACTTAAATAGGGTTTTTTTTGTCGGCAATTTCCTTGTTTTTAAGCCATCATTAGTTGTGAATATTGCAGGCCTTAGTCGGCAAGCATCACTATTTTCATTATGTTTGTAATTCTTCGCATATAGCCTTAATTTCTATAATGGGGGAGCAACAGTCTTTTCGTATCTAGTACTCGGATCCCAATGATCAAACATAATGTTCAAGATGATTAAGCTGCTTAAAATTTGGAGTCTCGAACTATTCTTTTGGTTAGACCTTTCTTTCTTTGAGCTCTTTAATATCCTACTCGAGTTCTTGAACTAATCAACTAGATTTGACATCAATAATCTCTTTCCAAATTATGATATGCTATCTCATCTTCCATATCACGCAGCATGCTCAAAAGATGGATTAAGGCCCGGATAGAAGGGTACATGTGAGGGGCAATGGTGGAAACAAAACCCTTATTTTGATCCTCGTGGCAAAGGGATTAGTGATGTCAAAATCCATTCACTAATCATTACTTCTTCCACTAAGCCCCCCCACAGTAATAAGAAAATAAAATTTCTAAATTTATTGGTTATAGTGTTTGACAAAATCTAAGCGGCTTGCTCTCATTGGTTAGAACCACCTCACCACACGTTCACTTTAATTAGTCAAAAAAAAAAATTGCGAGGACACGCTCACACAAATCAATGATAAAAAGAGTAAAGCATATATGTGTGAGAATCATTGGGGTTTTTGGGTAGAGTAATGGTAATAACGGTAATTCCACATAAAATATCATAAATTTTGTTACAATTATTTTACGAGTCAATTTATAATTGATTATCTGTCACTTTTACATAAACTCATTACTTCTGATTTACTGTGTAAACAGTTATATAGCACTAATTGTGGTATTTTATGCTGCCTTATCATTTTCGTTTTGTCTAGGCATGAAAATCAAAGTGCGGAATGTGTAATGTGTTGGGCCGGGAAACGGTTCAAGAGGCAAACCCTCACCCAGCCGACAAAATCCCGTTTGAACGGGGCAACGTGGGGGTCTTTGCAAGGAATATGTGTGACAATTTTTCCATTTTACATGGACTCGAATTCAGCCCAATACTTTGGTGGCTTTTGTGGCTCCACTACTTGATTACCTTTGCATTTCAATTTCACAACAATGATTTTTTTTTTTTTTTTAACTTTTTACTGTGCGAGGTCAACAGCATGTACTTGTCCTCTTTCTAAGGTTAAATAATGTATTTTGCATTAAAAATAAAAACAGTTGAGAATCTAGCATTATGCTTCACCCTTAAACAATAGCACATCTTTGTAATCAATCCACTTTGATTATATACAAAGCAATCACCATAATCAACACATGTCTAGAAGAGTCATTAACACATGACCTTTCGGTACATGGTTTGATGACTTTCATCTTAAAAAATGGTAATGACTTTAACTTAGAAATATTTTATGAATAAATGATGTAGCTATCTAGCTCCACGAAATTTTGTAGAAGTGTGTTTTAGTTCATTAGTAACAACAACATTTCAGTGTGTATTGTCATAGCGACTGTTTAGAAACAACAATTTCTTTGGACTTTTTAGTTTATTTGTTTATATACAATTTTTTAAAGTTTTTTTTTTTTTTTTTTTTTTTTTTAATGTGTGTTTATACTTTAACCAACTTTTAAAAAACAAAATTTCAATAAAAGTTACATTCAAATACACTTCTAGTAATCCTTAAGTGAATCAAAATTGTACCTTTAACTGGGCAAACTTGGGACCTTAACGTGGTGTTTGGTACGGGAGAATCCACATTACTCTTGGTAAGTTGGTATCCAGATTACTGGAAATGTAATGTCTTGCAATTTGGATGCCTAGGAATGTAACTATTCCTATGTTTGATTTAATTGAGAATTTAATAAGATTTCTAGGAATGTGAGATTATAATGTTTGGTTTATTCCTAGGAATCTTAATTGAATTATTTATTTTCCCATTCTATCTTTAGATTTGTAAATCCAGTATAAGTCTTTTAAAAAAAAATCTTCCTCTAAATAAATAATGAAAAACAAAATATAAACTATAAATGATGACAAATTCATTAAAGCTATAGTTTAACATTTCAAAATGACAAATACAATACAAAAATAACTATTTTAATTCTCAAATGCTTTATTTTTTATAATAATTTTTAAAAGAGTTTAATTCATAACAAAGCAACCTGACAATAAATAAAAGTAATTCATCAACAATGAAACAAATGCGACCTATTACATATATAATGTATTCACCCCTACATCTATGAACACTTGAATAACATAGTCATACCTAAACAAAACAAAACCAATATCTGAGATATGAATACGTTAATAAATTTCCATGAAAATAGATCCATTAATAATTTGTTAAGCAACACACACAACAATAAAAGTGAATACCTGGCAATAATAGAGGGTCTCCTTCGAAATTTTTTTTTTTTTACACATGAAACCTAAATAGAACTTTGTTAATGAATATATCAACAAAGTTGTCTATCCTGTTTATGTTGTTTAGGCAGGAAGATATAATATTGTTTAGGTGGGAAGAGATAAAGACAAAGGAAAAGATATTGATGATTTATTTTATATTCTATCTCAATTGCTTAAATGATAAGGAAAAAAGGGATAAAATTGTTAATTTATAAAAAATACACATTCCTTTAAGTTTGGAAATCTAGATACCCATCTGTTTTAAAAGGAATCTAGATTTTCCTAGCATCTGATTCTATAGTGTGATTTGCAACCAAACATGAAAATCTTTAAATATTTCTAAGAATCCTAAAACGTTACTCCATACCAAATGCCACATAAGTTTAATTCCACTACATAAGAGTAAGCCTTTGTCAAGAGCCAATACTTTAACCTTCATTTCTTATTTATTTATTTTTTTTCAATAAAAATGTTTAAGATTCAAATACTCTATTATGCAATTACTATAACTATTGAATAATAAAATTTAAATTTAAAAAAGAAAAGAAAAAAGTAAACCCATATGCTCATTGTACCATTTTCGAGGGATGTTTGTATAGTATATTTGTACAAGGCATCCACAGTAGTGGAGCTAAAATTTTAGCTATTTAGCACTACAAAAAGTTACTTTATCTATTTTACCTACTAATATGCTGCAACAGTGGATCTATTTTAGCTTTCAACACAATAAAATAATATAAACATCACAATAAAATAATATATCCATTATAATAAAATAATATATCCTCTACAATAAACAACCATCACAACCACACACACAACCACAACTGCCGCCGCCGCCGCCACCACCACAACAAAGACAAAAAAATCAACCAAGGCCACACCCACCACCACGAAACCCACCCGAGCCACCACCACGAACACATCGATCTACCCACAAGCCCAACGAGGCCGATCTACCCACCACAGCCCAGCGACTATTCAACCACACTACAGCCCACAGCTCACCGATGCCGACAAACCCAGCCACCCACCGACACTGATCTACCCACACAGCCACCACCAACACCACCGGTGAGACAGAGAGGTGAGAGTTTGAGAGAGTGAGCTTGAGAGAAGGTGAGACCAAAAGACGCACAGTGAGGATAAAAGATAGAGAGACGCACAGTGAGGAACAAATATTATTTTAATCCGGTTGGGAAATTTTTTTTTTCTAAGCTACAATGCACATCCATAGATAGATGTACACTATAACAATGAAGTTAAAAAAATAAGTTTAACTTCATTGCTGCATAGGTTTTTTTGTGTTTCGGTGGAGCTAAAACCAGTGCTCTTAAAAGAACGTTGTATTTAATTCGGTAAATCAACAGTGCAACACAGTACAAAGCTGCCAGAGTGAGAGAGAGACATGTACTTATTATATACATTTAATTTTTTTTTTTTTTTTTTTGCACTGCACATTTAATTTTTATCCAAAAAAAAAAAAAAACCAAAGGTAAATTAAAAATAATAATAATAATAATAATCCTTTCAAAAATAATAATAATAATAATAATAAGGTTAGAATAGGGAGATAATGGGGAGTGATGGGGTGGGGCCCAGGTTTGTTGAAATGGGCCATTCAGAGCCGTCGGATAAAAGGGCATTGTGTTGGTTTGTATGATGAGCCGGCGATAAGTGTGGGGCAAAGGGGCTTCAATTGTGCGCATGTTTTTCTTTTAAAGCGTGCCATTCGGTGGCGGGGGTCACCATAATGGCTCGTCTTCGGTTCACCCTCACCGAGCTTTGTCAAATGGGACACGTGTGCTTGTGCCGAATCACACCTTTTTTTTTTTTTTTTTTTTTTAATTCTCGAGTTATTGGATGCTCTCAAGATATTTGTTAATTGACAGTTTAAAAAAAAAAATTTAATATGCTTTTATGAAAAATATAAAATGTTGTCAAGATATTTAATTACTTTTTCTTTTCTCAAATTTTTTTTTTAAAAAAAATAGTTCCTAAACCAATGCAATTAAAACATCCACCAATAATAAAAAAAATTGGTATCATAGTTTTTCTGACGAAATTATTTTATTTTGAGAAAATTTAACAGGATGTCTTAATGGCATTGATTTAGAAAATATTTTTATGGGAAAAAAATAATTGATTTTTTTGAGAATTTTTATGTTTTTTATGAAAGTGGTATCAAAAGTTTTCTAAAATGGTCAATTAAAAAATGACCTAAGAGCACTCATTAATAGGACCATTTTACCTTTTGCCTATGAGACATCTCGAAAACCACATGGTCTGATAGTTCAGTGAATAAAGCTTGAGAGTTGAGATATCTAGATTTATGATACGTCCTTTAAGTCCATCACTTGGATGTCCCACAAGAATAATTTTGGGAATATTGAATCATATACATAATTTCACAACATGCAAACTTGTACGATCGTAAATAATTGATACTTTCTATCAACAACACATTACTTTTCTTCAATAATTGTATGAATTAATATGTGAACTTGTGTGACCGTAAATTCTTGATACTTTCTATCAACTACTCGTTACTTTTCTTCCATCACTCACAAATGCATGAATTAACACGTCTGTGATGGGATGAATGTGTCCGTCCCACAAAGATGAAACACCAAATTTTTTTTTTTTTTTTTTTTTTATCTCTTTTTTTAATCAGAACGGAATCAAGCTGATAAAAATCATGATGCAATGGGCCTTCATTTTTATGGGTTGGCTGAGTTGGACGGCCCAGAATTAAAATACCAAAAATAAAAAATAAAAAAAAATCAAAATCGTATCTCTCATTGGGTACTGTTACTTTCACTCGCTATTGTAGAGTGTGACAGTGACACCATTTTTACTTCGAATTCCATGGGGGTGTATAATCCACGCAATGAAGTATGAGATTGGGATTGGGATTTGGATATTGATTGGGGGACAAGGAGGAAGTTGATGGAGCCTAGGTGAATTAAAATTTAATAAATTGAAAATAATAATAATAATTGAAATAAGTGAAGGGAGAGAATTAATTGGGAGATTAAAATTGTGGGAATTATTGACTGAGATTTGGATCTGACCTCCAACATTTCTCAAAAGCGTGAATACATGGTATAATGAATAGATAGTTGGGAGATAAGCTTCTGAGTTTGTAATTATAGAACCCCCAAAATTATTGTACCCTGAAACACTGAATGATGTTTTATTGTCTCTCAAATAAATAAATGATGTGTGATCAATTGATAAAAATTAATTCTGGTATTTATTTACGGTTTAGGATACTACAAAATTTTCTCCATATTTACTTATGGCTTTCATTACAAGTAAAGATAAATTAAAATTTAATGCAATTTTCTCCATATTTACTCATGGTTTTCATTACAAGCAAAGATAAAATAACATTTAATGCTATAATAAATAATATATTTAGAAATTTTTTAAGATAAAAGTCAATTAAAGAACATTGGTTTAAAAAATATTTTTATAATCTTGTTACGAGAATACACTTATCAATGATGCATTGATTTGAACTTACAGATTCTTTATAATTATATGTTTTTCTTGACAGTTGTGTTCGTTTGACTTTTTTTTTTTTAAGGGTGAAATTAATGTGTGTTCTTAGAACAGTAGCTAATAATTCATTTTTAAAAAATTTTGACACTATTTTTATGAAAAATGGAAAAAAATTGTCAAAATATTAATTATTTTCATATAAAAATTTTTTTAAATGGATTATTAAGCATTTCCCTAAAGGTATTTGTCAGTATTTTACTTTTTTAATTATTAAAAATTTATTTAATAAAATATAAATTGGGGCCCATTTGGTAATAGATTTTTGATAACATTGTTTAAGTGTTGTGAAACTATGTGTAGGTGAAAAAGTGTAGTGAAAATACGTGTATTGTTATACAACAGTACCAAACAAACCAATGATATTCCTTAACTTGTATTAGGACATTCATTAACAAAATTCTTGTTTTTTTCCCCATTAACAAGCGAGAACACAGATTTGAGTTCGATCAGAAGAAGTTGGCAGATCAAAAGAAGTTGGCACTATTATTTATGTAAGTCTTTTAAAAATAAAATACACTTGTTAATAATTTATTTACGGTTATAAATTCATTCTATTCGTTAGGATTTTAGAGTATATTTTTATTGATATTTTCATATTATTTGACTTTATTATTTATAAAAATATATATAATAAAATATTAAGTGCCTCTAAACTATGATTTTATATTAGTCATTAACAAAAATATTATTTTGGCAAAAATAAAAATTACACCAATTAAATTTGGTCAATTGTCATTTTTGTCATTTTGATCATGTAAGTTGGGATTTGTTGTCATTGATGTTAGCTCTTCCATCCCTAACTCTTGTTATCAATTAAAAAATATATTTTCAAGACTAAGAAAATAGAAAGGTTTATAACATGCAAATTATAGCCTTTAAGTTTGGTCTTTTGTCATTTTAGTTTATTAAGTTTCATTTAAAAAAAAAAATCATTTTGGTCCTGTATGTTTACATTTATTATCACTATTAGCCCTTAGCTGCAACTTTTCAATCGAATGGAAGGACTAACAATGACAACAAATATGAACATACTTGATTAAAATGACAAAAATAAAATTTATTGGACTAAAATGAGAATTAACTGAACTTCATGGGTGTAATTTAAATTTTTATCTTTTTTTTTTCTTCTTTTAAAGAACAATTTGGATTAGGAACCTAGATTCCATATAGGAGCTTACAGTTTGTAACATGATTTAACAAATACTATTTTCTTACCTATAGGAGCTTACAGTTTGTAACATTATTTAACAAATACTATTTTCTTACCTATGACAAAGTATATATAACATTTCTCTTTTAAAAAAATTAAAATAATTTTAACTCTTAACCATGAAATTAACATTTATTATTTCTTGTGAGTTCCAAGTAGCTCAACTAGTAAAATTTCTAATAGTTGAATAATAGATTTGGAGTTTAATCCCCGCTTACACCAAAAACCGATTGGTGTTTTGGTTTGATGATAAAAACTATTATTAAGAGCGGAAGTCATTGGTTGGAACTCTCTAAAAAAAATATTTATTATTTCTTTTAAAAGGAAAAAGAATAATGTCTGTATCTCTAGTTTTCAAAATGAAAATTTTTTAAAAATAAAGAATGCTTTTATTAAAAATATTTACTTATATATTTCTAAGATTTGTCATTATAAAATAAGAGTAATTTGAGGGAAGAAACAGTGCATTAGTATTATATAAATATGGGCAAGATTTAGGTATAATACTTAGTTACTATTATTTAAATTCCTATTTTAAGATTCTACCATGTGGATTTTTGCTTAAATGAAGAAAAATGCTAGAAATACAATTTTTTTTTACAAAAATTTTATGAACTGCTGATATTATGAGTGATTATTGGTAAATTAAAAAGAAATAATGTTATTAGTGAGCTTATATAAGAATTAGTAAGAAGTTGAGTAGTTGGCCACAACAACAATTTATAAAAATATTATAAAATAGTTTGCCTCTATAACATTACTTTTAAATAAATGTGTTGCAAGTTTTAAGTAAAAATCTAGTCTCTAGGGGAATAAATATTTAAATTTATATTTAAAGTTACATTTGTTTTTGTCAAAAATATAAAAGAAGTGAGGAATTTTTGAAAAGTCAAGGGACCCTAGCCCCCCTCCCTTGCTTACAGCATCGTTAAACTCTTTGGCTTTTGACCATAGCTACTATATAAATTTGTCTGAAAATTAATACATAATCTACTAGTAACTTTTTTTGCTTTAAAAAAAAAAAAAAAAACTTGTTTATTTATTTATTTAATTTCATTTTTAATTTTTATTTTATAATCTTAGCCGTTGCAGCTGGATTTTGGGCTATAAAAAGCCTGGTCTAAGGCATGGTTAGGTTCTTACTGATGAGAACAACGTCCCAGTCACTTTGATCTGCAAATTCTCTGTCATCAAACGGAGGAGACCCAAGAATCGAATCGGAGTTTAGAATACAGGGAATTTGGGGAGGCCTTTGGCTTTGCTTTCGTTTCGTCTCTCTCACCCTTTTTCTCTCTACTCCAAACCCTTTACTTTCTTTCTCTTTGTTGAGAGTGCAGAATTTCAAAACCCAAAAAAAAAAAAGCATTGCACAGCGCCATAGCCAAAACCATATTATTATATTGTGCTAGTAGAATATAGATTAGTTTACCTTGGTATTTGGTTTTATATATAAATATATTTGGTTGAATAGGAGCGAAAAGGGTCTTTTTCCTGAACTTCTCTTGACAAAGGGTCTTTGAATGAGGTGCAGAGATATTTCCAGCTTTTGAGGTCTCGCCGTCTTTACGGTACAAATTGGTGGCGCATTAAAGTCGTGCTTTTACTGAGCCTAAGTATAGTTTTGCAGAGTACAGATAGAGAGTGTCCTAGCTGAAGAGTTTGCCATTATTTCAACGCATTTAAAGGGCTTTCATTTCAGCTATATATATATATTGCTGTTCTGCAAAAATCTTTGAAGCAAGAAAATCTTATTACTCTCTGCTTTTCTTGCTTATTTTTTTCTCTCTCTAAACAGTTCCATCGTTCACTGCTTGTGCTTTTTAATAAAGCCGCCTGTTTTATTACCATTCCGAAAGCGAAGTAAGAAAAAAAAAAGGTTATAAATATTAAGTATTTTAGACAGAGACAACAGGGTTATTGAAAATACACAGACTCATCTGGAGGACAGATCTGTGTGCTTTGGTTGCTTCAATCTTTAAACGAAAGAGACATCTCAAACAAGGAAGTTGAAAGTGGTATTGGGTTTTTATTTCTTTTTCTTTTTGTGTTTTTTCTCTTTGGTCTGGTTTGTGAAAAACATGTTGAACTCTGCTCCTTTTGTCTACTAAAAACTTGGTTTGCTTTTTTATTATTATTATTGTTTTTTACTTTGTTGGACTTTGTGTTGTGGAAGGTTGAATTTTTATTTTTATTTTTAAGTACCATAGGAATTTTCTGATATATGGATCTGAGGTGTTATTGGCTTTCGTTGTCTGGGGTTGCGTTGGGTTGTAGATATTGTCTCATTTACTGTCTTTTATATAATGTTTCAGATCTACCGGGATTTCGACGTTGCCTTTAGTGAAAAACGGAGACAATGTTGCCTCAGAAGCAAGCAGAGGAAGCAATAGTTCCCAACTTCAATGAGACAGAACATGAGGGCAAAGAGGAAGAGAGAGATGAAGAACATTCTATGCTTAGCGTCAAGAACCTCCTCTGGCATGGCGGCTCTGCCTGGGATGCTTGGTTCAGCTGTGCTTCTAATCAAGTAATTCAACTTAACCCACAAATTAAAATCCATTATCAAACACTTCCAGTACTAAATTTCGTTTTTTGTGTGTGTCTGTTTTTTCAGGTAGCACAAGTGCTTTTAACTCTACCCTATTCATTCTCTCAACTGGGACTGCTATCAGGCATATTGCTTCAGGTATTCTATGGACTTATGGGAAGCTGGACCGCATATTTGATTAGTGTACTGTACATAGAGTACAGAAGCAGAAAGGAGAAAGAAAACGTCAGTTTCAAGAACCATGTCATTCAGGTTGGTAATTGGTTTTTACTTAACAGAGAACCCACCAGCACCACTTATTCCTAATCTTCATAGCAAAACCTCTAGAGGCCCCAAAAAACAAATAAAAATACAGTCTTTGAGATTGATGTACTGTTGTTAGTACTGTAGCAAAAAAAAAGTTTTAGTCATAGTCTCATAGACTATATAGTAGTATACAGTTAAAAGCACACTGTTTTGGACTGCAGTGGTTTGAAGTGCTAGATGGCCTACTGGGTCCGTACTGGAAAGCAGTGGGGCTTGCTTTCAACTGTACTTTCCTCCTATTTGGATCTGTCATTCAGCTTATAGCTTGTGCAAGGTAAAGATCTTTCCTGAATTTTCACTCTCTAACTTGTATGAAATCTGAACTGGGTTTTTTTGGTTGGTTGTGAACTAATTTTGTTGGTTCTTGATGAAAAACAGTAACATTTACTATATCAACGACCGATTGGACAAACGGACTTGGACTTACATATTTGGAGCTTGTTGTGCCACCACAGTGTTCATACCTTCCTTTCATAACTACCGAATTTGGTCATTTCTAGGCCTTGGAATGACCACTTACACTGCCTGGTATTTGACCATAGCTTCTTTTACTCATGGCCAGGTAAAACTAATTACTACCTTCTTTGTTTTTCATTTGAAAAAGGTTAATGGGGTTTCTCTGATTTGGTTCAATTTTGTGATTTCAGGCTGTGGGTGTGACACATTCAGCTCCAACAAAGCTAGTGCTATACTTCACCGGAGCTACAAACATACTCTACACTTTTGGTGGCCATGCTGTGACTGTGTGAGTTTTATCTTTTTACACAGCATATTATCCTCTTTTCTTTTCACTTGTTTCTACGCGGCTTCTGTGTGCAGCTTTTGCCGGCCACTTTGGTGTTGGCGACCCACAGACAATATCATGCAATCTACTTTCCTTTTTTTTTTGTATGCTCGGAAACAACATTACCCACCTTCACTTTTCTATAGGAAAAATGCACAGTAAAAATGTCTTTGTAGTTTTTATTCTATTTTTTGTGTCTTTTGTTTTTTAACCATTGTGAATTTTTTACTCTCAATTCCTAGTCCATTATTCCTTGTTTCGTCTAGATTCTGTCCTAACCTAGTCTCCTTTGTCTTTACCTGTAGAATAATATCTGTGTCATAGGCTAAATATTCACTTATAGCTACTGGGTGATGCCAATCTCTTAAAAATTTCACATTTTTATGTATGTATAAAGTTGGCATGAAATTATTATTGAAATGGTATCACTTTCATACCAACCTTGATATCATTTTCACTAACATTAATAACCTCATGCTATGTTTACAATTGTGACAAATTCTAAAATGCACTCAATATTGTTTTAAAAAAAAAAAAATAAATTCCAATGGATAGGGGGCACTTTAGGAAAATGATAATATCATTTTCTTACAGCTGGTTCCAGTCCCTATCATGAGTTGTTGTTTTTGGGGATAAACGCTTATGATGATTAAAATGTTTAATTTTGAAAATCAAAGTATCATGAAGTGTTAGAAAAGAATTAAGGTCAAAGTGAAAGTGATATGTAATTTCCGGATTTTGACTGTCCTTTTTTTCGGTTCCTAGAATTTCGAGGTGGAAGGAAATTGATTTTGTGACCAGGGAATTAAAATTTTTTAACGTTTTTGGGGAAATTGTTTTTCAGGGAAATTATGCATGCCATGTGGAAGCCACAGAAATTCAAGTACATATACCTAATAGCCACATTATACGTTTTCACACTAACGATTCCGTCAGCCTCTGCCGTTTATTGGGCCTTTGGTGATGAGCTTCTTAACCATTCCAATGCCTTCTCTATGCTACCAAAAACTCGCTTCCGTGATGCCGCCGTTATCTTGATGCTCATCCACCAGGTTGTATTTTAGCTTAAATTTTTGTTTAGTCAACGATAAGACTTAGTACTTAGTAGTATAAACCAAGCAAAGGCTTAGACTACAGTGTGTGTTTTGCTTAAAATCTACCTTTACCTAACTTATTTTTTAAGCAAAGTAATAAATCATTGACTATAAGTTATTTCTTACTTCTTACATTAAGAAATATTAACTAAATACATTAAAATAATTCATATTTAGTAATAATTGCACTCATATTTAGTAAAGTTTATTGTCATTGAATAAGAAACTTGGTTTCAAATTTTATGGTAATTATATGTATAAACAAGTGATAATTTTAATGGAATCTGACATTGTGCTATGTTCATGGAATGATTTATATTTTTTTCAGCAAAATAAATCATTGAATATAAGTTATTTCTTACATACCCTTTAAGAAATATGATCTAAATACATGAAGATAATTTATATTTAGTAATAATTGCACTTGTGGGTTCTAATTAACTCAACTGTTAAGATTAATTATCATCAAATAAGAGATATGAGTTCAAATTTTATAGTATCTATCTCTACATATAAAAAGAAAATAGTAACTTGAATGGAATCTGACATTGTGGTATGATTATGTAATGGGTGCAGTTCATAACATTTGGGTTCGCATGTACTCCATTGTACTTTGTATGGGAGAAGGTGATAGGGATGCATGACACGAAGAGTATTTGTTTGAGAGCACTAGCAAGGCTGCCAGTGGTGATACCAATATGGTTTTTGGCGATAATCTTCCCATTTTTTGGGCCCATAAACTCTGCTGTTGGGGCTCTATTGGTTAGCTTCACTGTCTACATCATCCCCTCTTTAGCTCATATGCTCACCTATAGAAAAGCCTCAGCCAGACAGGTAAAAAATCTATACCCACTTTTTAACCCCATCTCTTCTGTGTTGTATCTCTTACATATTGTCCCCACTAAACCACTGCCATCTACTATAAGAGAAAGAAAGGTATCTCACATCACATAGTGGGTGTGGATTCCATTATATTAAGGGATTCATACACTGTGAGAGAGAATATGTTTTATATATCTAATGTGTGAGATACTTGATACTGCGAGCTTTTTTTTTCATTGGGCCAAATTGTATGCTTTTCATTTATTTATGAATGTGTTATGTTGTAATTATCTCGATCTATTTAGGGTATGTCAGTCATTGGAGATTGAGTGGGCACACCCAAGTTTGATTGGGAATTTCCATATTCCACAGTTTTCAGAGCCCACTAGAGAGAGGGTGTGTGTGCAGCCACTAGCCAGTGTACAAAAACATTTAAGGCTTGGATTTGGAAATATTACAAGAAATATTGAGATGGGTGGCATGTCCCTTTCTTTTAGTTATGAGCTACAGTTGGAGTATGGTACTATGTCTTAGCTGAGCTGGCTGACTAGCCTAACTTGTTCCCAATAATTCAATTGGGGCAATTCCAGCATAATTTGTCAAGAAATCCCCTACCAATTAAACAAATGTAGTTGGCCTGCCTGTTAATTTTAGATTTTTTTTTTTTTTTTTTTTTTTTTTTTTTTTTTGTCAAGTAAATAGTGAGGTGGGGTTCAAACTTCAGACACCGGGCATCATAGTCTTCATAGATGATGGCGATAGCCGCGACACACTAGGCTAACAGCTTGAACACGAATAGATTTAGTTGGTAATTTGATAGATCCAATGGGGGAAAGGATTTCAATCCTAAATATCTATGTTGGAAATTCTAGTAGGTGTCATTTGAGCTACAAAACTCATGTTGCACTCCGGCTAGTTTGTTCTACAATCAAATTTTTAATCTGCCTATGTATTTATTTACTGATTTAGTTTACCTTTGTTTTACTCTTATGCAGAATGCTGCAGAGAAACCTCCTATCTTTTTACCAAGCTGGACTGCTATGTATGTGATAAATTCGTTTATAGTGGTGTGGGTTCTAGTGATTGGATTTGGGTTCGGTGGATGGGCCAGCATGACCAACTTTGTCAAGCAAGTTGACACATTTGGGCTCTTTGCCAAGTGCTATCAGTGCAAACCTCCAACACCACCAGTAGCTCCAGCTCCTCATCATTGAAGCTGAGTCTGAACAACATGGCCCAACCTCTCTCTCTCTCTCACTCACTCTCCATATTTTGTATCATACATGGGGAAGTAGTAATATTTCCCCAGCATGTGATGTGTGCTGGTTTTTGCATTTTTTTTTTCTTGGGGATCTTCTATTTTTTTTCTTCTTCTTAATTTAGTTGATAATATAGTGTGTTTGTGATGATTCCTTTGCTATCAAAGCATAGGTTTTAATTAAATCAGATATATATGTTTAGGTTTTTTTTTTTTTTTTGGCTCTCTCTCTTTCTTTTTTTACCTTTTTTTTCTTTGTTGGAATATTATATAAGATTTTGTTGGTTCTTCGCTGTTCTTAGCTTCCAATCTCATTATTACTAGCATGTTTCCAATGCGTTGTTTATCTTTATAAATATTGCCTATGGTATGGGTCTCTTCAATGTTTTTTTTAATTGCAACGTGGCTAGATCACAAAGTTTGTACATGTTGGGACATTTTCGTTTTATATATATGGACCTTTTGACTTAAGATTCCATTTGAATGAGTGGATCGTGGACCCGACCCATGTTCACATAGGTTGCACGTGGGCTCATCTGTTTGTCACGTGCCATTCTTCACATGCAAACATATGCATGAACCATTGAACCCCTTCTTCTTTGGTAAATTTTTCTTGAAAGTGTGTTCATTGAACCTATTAATTGGTTTTCCTTTATGTCTATGTGAATGGGGATCATGAGCTTTACTTGTAAATGTTGTTAGTTCTTTAATTTCTTTTCTTTTTCTCTTGTACCTTTTCGTGATATTGAGGGATAGTCTTTGCTGTTTATCTAAATATATAAAGAACAAGTGGTTTGGTATCCACATTGAAAATGCTGTGTTCTGATTGAGTAATGAGCATTTGATTAGAAAAACTTCAATATTTTAAAGGCAACTAGAGCTGAAAGTTTTTGAAAACAAAGGTCTTTCGGTCTCCATTTGAAGCTAAAATCCCTCTCTTTCGGGAAAAATAAGAAAAAGAAAAGAGTCATGTGTATCATACTTAATCAGAAAATGAAGTTGGGTTGTACCAATAGTCTTATCAGTAGTACTGAATGTCCATTAAATAATGGGAAAGGAGATCAAATTTCCTGAACACATGGGATTGTACAATAAATCTTGACAACCAATATATAATTCATGTGAATACTCATAAAAGTTCTATTCAGTTGGTTATGAAATTTTCGAACAAGGATATATAAACCCCAACTTGCTGTACGATATCACTAAATCAGTTCTCTCTCACAGCAATATGAAATTCATGATCATTTGTTGTTGGTTTTAAATTCTATAAACAATATAATAATTGTCCATTCGACAACATTCCAGTGGCGGGCTTAATGGGTTTGAAAAGATGCTGTAAATTTAAAAGTTCCAAATTTCATTAGTCACATTATCAATCTGTAGAATGCTTGGGGTGTCTCATGAGAAAACATGTGTACTCCCTACTTCTTTATGTTATCTTTCTTTTAGAGTGTTGCTAAAATTAAGTGTTTGTTGTTCAGGCTTTAAGCATCAAAGCAATAAGGATAACAGTGGACACAAATATCATGAAGGGTGTGATTTGTCCTTACATTTAGTTCACTTTTGTAACCTATAAGGTGACGGTGGTGTCTGTAACATATACACTTATGCTAAGAGGTAAGAGCCTTGTACCTTCCAAGCCAAAAAAAAAAAAAAAAAAAAAAATTATAGATCGATTGGTTGATACATTTTGTCGTTTTTAATGTCTAGAATGATTTTGAAAACACAAAGGAAATGCATTAAGACACTTGGGCAAAATAAAGACACAAACAAAATACATAGCTAGAGAAGTCAAAATTGAAGAAGTGATTGACTGACCAATGGACCCATTCTCAAATGTTGGGCTCACTAAGGCTAGAAGCATTAGGATCTATTATTATATGTTCGAAGAACCATCATTAAAATGTTAGATATGACTATTCCGCAAGGAAAATTATTAGGCCTCTAGTCTATCTTTCAAAATAAAGTATGATAATTTGGTACTACCTTAATTAGTATAATAAATTATAAATATAAGATGAAAGAGTACCGCATCATTATACTCCGAGAGTTTCTTATAATTACATGCACATCAATTATCTTAGGTTTTGTTATGATGATATATCAGTGATACACGACTTACTTATAGTTTGGGTGACCTGCTTACCTGAATAAAGGAAAATGATTCGATGGGGTTTTCTTCCATGTACTTGGGCTGGATTATTTTTAGGCGTGGGCCATTACAAAATTTGCTTTCATATTCAAATTGCCCCATTGTACCTGCCCCGCCTTTTCAGTGCATGATTGTACAGTGAAAAACGTGTTCAACCCAATGTGTAATAAAAGAATGTCTAGACCCTGACCCAATGGGCTTTACTGAACAACTGAACAGTCCAAAACCGTGAAACAACCACAGCCCAAATGAGGTTGCTTTGATGGGTCGAGTCCAAAATACTTATTCCCTTAAGTCTTATGTGGTCCAAGCCCATATGAAATATCCAAATAGGAAATTATGAAGTTGTGGATTGGAGAGTAAAATATGCTTTTTATTTTTATTTTTATTTTTATTTTTTCTCATATCTTGGACTTAATAAGAAACCTTGTAGATGGGTTTGGAGTATTTGTGAAAAAAAGTAGTTTTTATTATATACATCTGAAAAAACAACTGAAATTGTGACTTGAAGTCATGATTTTTAACAGTGTAACAGAATGTGTGTAATAGCTTTTATCCTTTCTAAAATCCATGAATTCATGATTAAATTGCTAACCATTAATGCACACGGCCATATCCCACAGATTTAGCAACTCTAGAAGACACCAATCCCCTAAAGGAAACTAACTAGGTCACCTTGTTTGGTACAAAACCAAACTAGCTCAACTAAAGAAAGTCCCAACGTCACACCTCAAACCAACCCCCCCCCCCCCCCCCCCCCCCCCCACACACACACACACAAAAAAAATGTTAATTTTTCTAACTCTTGCGCATTCAATAGATTGTGTTGTGCATTCAATAGACTCTAGGATTAGTTTCTCATCTCACTTTGCCCCATTCATTATGATTTATTAATATAAATTGTTATAAAAGATTGGGATGTTATTGTCACCCCTTTTAAATTTATATATAATAAATTATATACACACTCCAGATAGGACAAGAGGGAATGAGGCAAGACAAGGCGGATTGGGTTAAGGCAAGACATTTTTCCAATCCTATTTGGTGGCTTACGAAAACAGAAATAATAAATTCATGTCTAGATATATTAGACCATCAAATTTCAAAAGAATACAATTTTCCTGTATGAGATTTACAATCAATCAATGCATCCTATCTGGCAAAGTAAAACAATTGCATAATTCTTGCTAAGATAAGAAGATTGCAATACTTCTTGGCTTGTGAGTTCTTCATAGTTAGGCAGTCCATTTGATTGAATCGGGTTCCGCCAACTTATATCTGACAAATTTTCTTCAAGAATCATAAATGTGTTCACAAATGACACAGTGATCTAAGATTAACCTTGCCATGACACTTCCCTCTTCAATTTTCAATTCTCTACTCCACTTGTTCCATAGGTGTAGTGCATAAGTCTCACCATTATTTAGCTCTGCCAACTTGTGCTCCACCCATTGTGAATCAGCCTCATTCTCGGGCTTCTTTAAAAGCCCTTTTATTTTAAGCCAGTCCACTGCATAGAAGGCCTTGGGGGAAAAGACAGTTATGTTGTAACCAGGTGTGTTTCCAACTCTTTCAATAACCCTTGAAACCAAGGATGGCCCATTGAAACCCCATTTATTTCCATTGAAAGTTGTAGCAAATTCCTGCATGAAATCAATTAGAAGTGGATGATTTATGTCAAAGATCATAACTGCACCATTTAACCTGTTCCAAGTGTTTGTCGCAGGGTCCATGCTCTGTGCCCCAACTGAGTTTCTCAACCCTGAAAAGTCTTTCAAAATTATGAAATCTGTGTCCAAGTAAATTCCTCCATATTTGTACAACATGGCAAGCCTGATGAGATTGGACAAATTGTGGAACAATGGAATATTTCCAGGGTCTTTTCTTCCACTCTTTAACTCTTCTAACCAAGCTTCAGCTGGGGTGTTCTTGACCAAAAAGGTTAAGTCAGGTGTGATTGCTAGTATATTGAAACCACGGTCTATTATTGGTTTTAAAATCCTGTAGCCACGCCTGGTGTCCATGGTGTTTGATATGATCATCAAACATCCTTGTGGGTGCACTTTGAATAGAGTATCCACAGCCAAGAGTTCTCTTTTTCCAAAAGATTGTGCTGTTGAGAACCATGTCATGTAGAACTGAACCGTGCAACCATGATTAAGGAACTCCAAAACTCGACCATGAAATTTCTGTGACAGGTTGTTGGACTGGAGTATCTCTAGCTCCGGTAGCTTTCTTTGGAACCACATCAGTCTTTCATCTTTTGAAACATTGTCTGGTGGAATAAGAGGGTCCTGAGTCTCAGAATCTTCTTCTTCAACCACCTTCTCTTGTGTTGGAATTGATGGCACTGTGCTATTAAAAGTGGTCTCAAACTCGAGTGCTGTTTCTTGGTTTTTTTGAGTCTCATGGGGATCAATAATTTCATTGCTTTTCAAGTCAAAAGGATTAGTTATGGAAAGATTGGAAACGATGCTGTCAGCATAGATGAGAAAGAATATGGCTGCAAATGAAATGGTGGAGAAGATGGGATTTTTGGATGCGCGGTTAAGTAGCCTGTAATCAAACATCTTTTGAGACTTTTTTTTTGTTGACATTAGAGACTTGAATAGGAAAAGAAATTTCTCTAATAATACGGTATAGCTCTTTGGATGACACTCATGGTGATCAGAGCAAAAAGGTATATATATATATACACAAAGTTTTGCATGTAGTTACTCTAAGAATTTTGCACCAGGCTTGGAGCCTTGAACGTTAAAAACATGTGTGATAGGAGTCATGATGAAATAATTAGACTAAAAAGTGGGAATTTATTAGGTTGAATCACTGGTGTGGTCCATCAGCTATAAGAAGACAGTGATTGAAACATATGTGGGGGATCATTTATTTTCGTTTATATTATTAAGAACCTGGGCGGTGATAATGTGATATGTGTTAACTTGGATCTGTTATAAGGAGCTGAAAACCTTTGAAATCTAAAGAGAAGTGCTAAATTTATTATTACTTTTACAACAAAAAGTTTACCAAGTGATATTGCAGAGAGTCTGTTTGAGTGAACGTTACATCAACAACATAATAAATAAAAATTTTAATTATATTTTGTCATCAATTTAAAATTGAGTGATATTAGGAATACTACCATACTATAAATTTTACTAAAACTAAACAAATTGATGTCTCATTTATCACAAAAAATTAATTCATATATTAATTTATTAGTTGTTAAAGTGGTATCAATCACATTTATTATAACGTTAGATGTTAGATATTATGTTTTATTTGCAAAGCTCACATAGTAAAATTTGTAACATCCCAAATATTACTCAATTGTAAATCAATCTGCAGTGCAGTAGTTTATAAAGATTCTTAACCTGTTAATTTATAGTACCAACGGGGAAGAGAGATGAATATACAGTTAAAAGGACTTTTACAGCATCTTAGCATTGGGGTGGATCAATGAAAATGCTTGAAACACTTGAAGTTATATCTATTGCAGATTGTATTGCTGCAAGCCTGCAACCCAAAATTTCCTTCAGTTGGTATATTTTCTTAAATGAATTTGTTCTTCAATATTAATAATGTTATTGTTATGGCTTTTATTGCCACTTTGACAGCTACATTTAGTCATTTACACCCATTACATCGCTAAATCAATTTAGGAGTAATGATATAGTCGTATCTTTCCATTTAATAGAGCATTTATATAGCAACTTATCATGTAATCAAAATCGAATAATACTCATGATTAAATAATGACCTCTCACTTCAAGAACACGATTCGTGTTTGCGTGCACTAAATTCTTCTTCCATTTTTTTTTTTTTTTTACCTCCCTAAGCCCTTAAGCTTGTTCCAACCAATTGGATAAGATGAATAAATCATCGTTTTAGCTTTTTTGGCCACTTTGACAGATAGGATGTGTATAAATGTGTTTGTTTGGAGGTGAAATAGAGTGGATGAAAAACTTTGGAAAGAAAATGGGAAGAAATTTTTTTTGGAGTTTTTGATTGGATGGGGAGGAAGGAAAATAAATAATGGGACTCAAGTGTTTTCTCCTCGGGCCCACAAAAAAATTTTCTCTCAAAAATGAAAAGAAAACTGAAGGAAAAAATTGAACATCATTTTTGAACAAAAATACTCCATGTACAAGGCTTGTCCACGTTGCTCTTTTTCTTTTTCTTTTTCTTTTTCTTTCTCTTTCTCTTTCTCTTTTTCTTTTTCTTTTTCATTCCTCCTGGACTTGTCTCTTCTTCCCTTTTCTTTTTTCTTTTTTATTTTTTTTTATTTTCATTTACTGGACGTTGCCTCTTCTTCCATATATATGTATATATATATTTTTTTACTGGGCAAGCTTCCTACACGTCTAGTGCTCATATTCTTCTTCTTCTTCTTCTTCTCTTTTTTTATTTTTTATTTTTTTGCTTTTTTATTTTGTGTTTTATTTTTTTTTTTGTTTTGTTTTTGTTTTTTTTTTTGTTTGTTTAGATGTGATTTTTTTTTTCTAGACATGATTTTTATTTTTAATCAATTTAGGAGATTGATTTTTTTTTGGTTGTTTATTCCTTTTTTGGTTTTAATTGAGCATATTTTTTAATAAAGATATGTGCGTAAATTTATACAAATTCACTTTTTCTATTCTTCCACTTTTTCACTCCCAACCAAACAAAAATAAAGGAAATTAGAATCTTTTCTATTATCTCAATTTTCCATTCTTTTATCATTTTCTATCATCTCACTTTTCCATCCCTCCAACCAAACGGACCCTTAGTATAGCTTGTGGCACATTTACATCTATTACATCGTCGCATTTAAGCATAGAATTCTGCTTGTTGCATTTATACCTCCTTAAAATTATGGAATAACTCTCATTAAAAAAAAAAAAAAATTTATTGAATAAGAATTGGAGACCAATGAAATGAAAATAATGATTAAAACAAGGACCTATCATCTGTAAGGCGTGATTCATGTTTGTATGCGCTAGAGTAATTTTTTCCCCTACTGAAAAAGCCATACTGATTATATTTCGGGAATCAAAGCCCTCACATATTTTTACACCAAAAACTGTTTAAAACAATTCTTCCTTAGTTTTAAATTAAAATTTGAAAATTTAATTGAGCATTTCCATCAGCTCTCTCATAAAAAATGCCATTTTGACACTCCAAAATCATACTTTATCATTTTAACACATCATTTTACAACATACTATTTATCGGATGTTCTATACTTCAATTCTATACATTAAAATAATATTTACAACACATTAAAATAATATATTAATTCCTTCCATCATCAACATCAACAACACCAGCAACAACGGCACAACCCCCACCGCCACTACCGCAACAACGGCCACCAACAACCACTGCCGCAACAACACCGACAGCCACCACCGACATAAACTCACGTCCACCAACGCCACCTTTAAAAAAAAAAAAAAAAAAATCCATAACAACCCACCACATTCACAAACCTCAAAACCCATCCCAAATCAAACAATCCAATCCCAAATCATTGTTATCCTCCAATCCAATTTCTCAAACCAGATCCAATCCCCAAAATCAACCATAAACAATCCAAACAAATAAGGAGAATCGGATCTTAGTGAGATCAGACAGATTTCGGCAACATCGGTGGAGGCGAAGCAAGTTGCTTGGCGAGCGGCATCGGCGGAGGCGAGCGGCGTTGGCACCGGAGGAGAGGCGAGCTGCTTGGCGAGTGGATGAGGTGAGTTGCTGGCAAGTGGAGGAGGTGAATCGGATCTTAGTGAGATTGGGCAAATTACGGCGGAGGCAAGTTGCTTGGAGCGGCATCGGCGGAGGCGAGCGGCGTTGGCGCTAGAGGAGAGGCAAGTTGCTTGGTGGATTGTGAGAGAGGCTGAGATAGAGAGAGAGAGGAGAGAGAACGACTAAGAGAAGTGAGGGAGGCGGACGAGAGAGAGAGAGAGAGAGAGAGAGAGAGAGAGAGAGAGAGAGAGAGAGAGAAAAGAAAGGAGATAACATGACAGAGAGGAGAGAGAAAATCATTAAAAAATTAATTTTTGCATATAGCATTTTTGGCTGTACCGTTCTATTTTTAGAACGGAACTGTTCATATGTGCCAAATGTTTTGGCATTTGGCACACCTCATGAGAGAGGATTTTTGATGTTTGGTGTGCCAAATGCCAAATATTTGGCATTTGGCACACCTAATGAGAATGCTCTATAAGTATATATAGACCCAATTCTTTTAAATCATTATCGGACATTCTTATTTTCATTAGTATATAACATGTCAAAATGACAAAAATAAAAGAAATTCTTAGTGTGCGTTTGGATACCGCTTATTTTGCTGAAAATTAAAAATAATAAAAAAATAATTTTCGGTTACTATTCATTAATGAAATCACTGTTCATTTGCCTATTAAAAAAAATAAATAAAAGCCAAAAACGCAGACGTGATGAACGCAGACGCCAATCCAAACAAACACTTAATGAATAAAAAAAATGTCTAACGTGAGTAAAGAAAAGAAAAGAAAAAAAAAACACACATTCTTAATGGAAAAAAATAAAAAAGAAATAAATTAGAGGTGAGTCAAGTAATGAAAAAATAATAATAATAAGGAAAATGATGTTAAAAAAAAGAATAAATCTTTCTCACATTCTAGTTGAAATCATCAAATCAGTAGAAATTTTGCATCGATCTGATACGTGCAAGCAAGTTTTGTTGGCTTCCTTGCTTCCAATAGTTTGGACTTAGGACCCCAAGGCCCAATCTTGTTACTTCTTCCCCAATTTCATTATGTTCTGATGGAATTGTTCAATTCTACGTAGAGGTTTATGTAAAAGCACAAAAAACAAAAGAGAGGAACCTTAAATACTGATATTCCAAAAATACTGATATTCAAGGCAGTGCTCACATCTAACTTAAAATGCTCATATATATGCTAACTATTTTAGTTACTAGTTGGTATTATTGGCAATTACAATTCTGGAAACTTCAGCATAGCCCTTGAAAAATACATGCTCTCTATTTACTTCTAAAATGGACCCAATCCACTTTCTAGTGTGCATTCAATCCACCAATCCACAATAAATCAACTTACTTTCCTTGGTTGGTGGTTTGGGTTGGGTTGTAATTTTATTTTGAGCCTTAAGTTGGGTTGGATTTGGGTTGATAGTTTTTTCAACTCTTCTGATACAACCCGACCCATCATATATATAAATTTATTTTTTTACCTCTAATTTAATTTTTTTTTAGTTTAATTTATTTTAGAATTTTAGGAATTTGAAAACTAGCAATATAATTTAGGCATATAAGAGATCCTGATCCCTCTTTCTTATATGTTTCTAGAAAAATGATCCCTATTGCTTTCTAAAAAACATTCCCCATTTTCTCATATGTTTCTTGAAAAATAATAGTAAATGGAAGAAGTCGCGTTTCTAGAAAAAAATAAAATTTGTGCCTTTCTTTTACATCAACAAATCGTGGTTAGTAAGCCTGAGAACCCTCATACCCGTCATACGTCAAAGATGTTATTAAGAAAAGAAAAATAAAAAGAGTAACTTGTAAATTTCGTGTGCAACAAAAGTGTACACACAAGTTATATTGGTTGTCAAAAACCTGAAGTTATGTTTACCAGGTGAAAATGGGATTTTGCCCCCTTTTTTTATTTATTTATTTTTTTTAAATATCCAGCAAAATGCTCCATATCTGAAACTATTTAGGGAAATGTCCATGTTTTGAAACTCAATTTTCTAAAAATCAAGTTTTAATTTAAAACTCGATTTTTGGACAATCGAGTTATAGCGAACTGAAAAATTATTATTATTATTATTTTTTTTCTGGAACTCAAGATCCTTGAAAAAATTCAAGTGGAACTTGAGTGAACTCAAGTTCCAAAAAAAAAAATTTTTTTTTCTTAGTCCACGTTCGCTATAACTCAATGTTCCAAAAATCGAGTTATATATTTGAAACTCAATTTTTAGGAAACTCAATTTTTAGAAAATTGAATTTTAAAATATGGGCATTTCTCTAATTAATTTCAGACATGAGGCATTTTGCTAGATATTTTAAAAAGAAAGGGCAAAAGCCCATTTTCTCCATGTTTACCAAGAGAAAAGATTAAAAGGCCCCCATAGTCCGATATTCTATATATTATTATTGCTTGAAGCCTTCAGATATAAATGTTCCATATATATAGAATTGAGGAACAAAAAGCCTTAACATGGTGAGTTCCAGTTAGCTCAACTAGTAAATTCTTCGATGGTTGAATAAGATATCTGGGGTTTAATCTCTGTCTACACTAAAAACCGATTGATGTCTTAGTTTGATGATAAAGAATTATCATTAGGAGCGGACACCATAGATCGAAACTCTCTAAAAAAAAAAAAAAATTCTTGATTCTAAAAAAAAAAAAAAAAAAAAAAAAGCCTTAACATGCCTTCATCTCAGCTTGAATGCTGGTGAAGACTGTGCGTGTGATGCTGCCTTGGTTCTGTGGTTTATGCATAAGAATCAACTCTATTTGGAATGAAACGTGCATTCCTCGCCTGATATAAATACAACATGGTTTGGCTTGCTTGTAAAGTTAGCTTCAATTATATAACATTTTATTTTCGGATCTCTCTGGAGTTTTGGATATATTTATCTAGAATGGTTCATACATTTGATTGGCCAGAATGTTTTAATCTAGTATTTAGTATTTACAACTATCTTGAAAATGAAATGTAGTAAAGCAAATGTTTCTCATCGCCGGCTTTCACTAAAATGCCTTCCATTGCTGCATGCATCCATTGGTTCTTCATTTTCTTCTTGGTTTAGCCAAAATCGATTAAATACAATGAATTCACTCTTTCTGATTGTTTCAATTCTATTAATCCTTTTGCATTTTGACGTTTGACGTTTGGAGGAGATCTTGTCTTCCTTTTTAGTCAAGTAAAAAACGACAACAAATTACCTTTCCATATATTTCATACATATAACAAAACCTTTTAAACTACGTAGATATTGTTGTAAAATAGCGGAAACTCAAATTTATCAAAATTGATTGTGAAAATATTTTTGACTTGAGAAAGATCTCTAAACTAACAATAGGAACGAAGAAAATTAATCCAAATGAAAATAGACACAAAATACCAAGAATTGCGTGGTTCAGCAATAACTTATATTCACGGGCGATAATGAACAAATTTTACTATAACAAATTTGGGATAATACAAATTGGTGTAAAGGCACTCTCACAAACCCAAATCCCAAATAGATTTCTCTCTCACAAATACAAAACCAAAGGTTCACAAACACCAAATACGAATACCAAATACCAAAAGCAAATTGTGCACAAACCAAAGAGAGAGCCATAAATCAAATCCAAAAGTTGCAACACACCAAGAGAGAGCAAATCACCAAACAGTAGAACCAAACCAAGTGGCAACAAACCTCTCTCACTATTCCAAATTGCAACCCACAAATATCAAATAACCAAACCAAGAGAGAGCCTCTTTTTCTCACACACCACCCTCTGAATTTGCCGCAATAGCACTATGCTTATATAGGAGCAAGGTTTTAAAACCCGGACCGGATTGTACGGTCCAACTGGAAAAACCTTGAACCGTTCATTTTTGTGGTTCATTTAGCCTTAAGAACCACTTTATGGGAAAAAAGCAAGGACCCGTGTGAACTGCGGTCAGACCTCACGGTTCTGAGAACTGTGAACGATTCTAGCGATTCTCACGGTTCCTTTTTTTTTTTTCAGCAAATATCGGCTGAAATTAAAGATTTGGCCAGCATGCACTTTGGACTTTTTTCAGATTTGGAACCAGAAGATTTGTGAGGGAAAAAAAACAAATTGAGAAGAAGAAGATGACAAAGTAGGGGCTGTGTGAAGTTGAAGCAGCAAGCTAGCAACCCAGCACAGATCGCTAGTCACGGCCTTCATCTTCATCTTCTGCTCCTATTTCTTCTTCTTTCTTCTTTTTCTCCTTCTTCTCTTTCTTCTTTCCGTCTCCATAGCTGTGGTTTCTGAGTTTCTCACATTCTCTTTGTTTGTGCTTGTTTTGAATTGTTTTCAAAGTCCCTTCATGTGACTTGCATTGGGAAAGAAAAAGACTTTTGATTTTTGAATTAAAGATGGCAAAATGTTTCACCCGTTAGATCTTTGAGCCCGTGATGTGGCACTAGACACTTCTTTGTATTTTCCCCAGTAATGGTACAATGAATAGAGAGAGCATGCTCTTTTGTTTTTGTTTTGTTTTGTTTTGTTTTGTTTTTTTTGTTTTTTTTTTTTTTGCTGCAAGTCTGGTACATTGTGGACATTACTGCACAGTGCACAATTTTCATAATTAATCCATCTCGTGACATAGCACAATGTCATAATTAATCCATCAATTGTCATAATTAATCCATTTGAAGAACCTAAGTTTTGACCATTCAAACTTTGATATGTCTTGCTATATCATAATTGTGACAAAAAAACTGTGAAATATTTTGTAATATTAGATTTTCTCGTTTAAAAAAAATTGTAAATATTAATTAAAAGTACTTATAATATTTTATTTGTTACATTTTTCGTGTGTGTTCTAATAAGTATTATTGTTTACTCAAAAACAAAAGTTTAAATAGTAGAAAAAAAATAGTGAGTCAACAAATAGTATATAATAATTATTAAATAAATATTTTAATTTAAAATTACTAAGTGTCCTTCTAATTCCTATATTATTACAGTATTACTATCATGAGTTCAACTAATCAACATATAAATAAATAAAGAAATATTATATCTGTGTATACTTAGGATATGATATTTCTTATTTGTCCTGTGAAAGTTATGATATGAAAAAATACATTTGAAAGATAGATTTCTATATTTAATTGGGTCATTTAATTTAATTTTTCTATTTATACTAATTTTTAATATGTTTATTTATATTTAAATAATTATTAAATTAATTATGATGTCATCACGGTTTGACCTCGGTTGAACCTCAGTTCGACTTTAAAAACCTTGAATCTCTCTCTTTTACGGTTCAATGAACAGTCTGGGTTTGAAAATCTTGTATAGGGGTTGATATGCCAAAGTCCGTTTCCAAATTGTTTTAGTAGGAGGAGTTTTAAACCAAAACAAATTTCTATTCCTATTTAAAAAGGAATTCCAAATCAAGTAAGAGACAAGATTTATAATAGAGTTTGATAACTTCAAATAACAGTAACCCAAAAAAAAAAAAATTCATTTCTTATCCAAATTCAATAAGGAGTCGAACTCCTAATTCAAGCCATATTCTATAGATATCAGATAACAGAAGAGAAAAATGAAGAGGCTTCTCCCTTCATTGACTAAGAAAGGATCAGGCAGATTCTAGAGTACCAGAAATCTTTGTATTTGTCTTCATCTTCTTCTTCCTTGTATTTTTCAGCTCCTTTGTGTTCTTCGTTTTCTTCCTCCCGGAGAAGTAACAGTTTGTTAGAATTGAGGAAAGATGGAAGCACATTTTGAGGAGATTATTTGATATGGAGCATACTAGTTTGCACAGTTTTTGGAGGATTACAGAGTCTCACCTATGATAAAGACTATACCTTGTGGGGGCAGTGATACAGTGGCAGTTTTCGGAGCATACTAGTTTGTGTCCCAGAGTTAATTCACGCAATACCAATCAGCAAGATCCTCCTTGAAGAACTAATATATGTGTTGGCAAAGGATACAATGCTCTAAGATTAGTCTTCCCATGACACTTCCTTCTTCAATTCTCAAATTTCTAGTTTGCTTGTTCCATAGGTGTATCCCATAGGTCTCTCTACTGAGCCGAAGCAGCTTGGCTTGTACCCATATAGAATCACCTGCGTTTGCTGGCTTCTGAAAAAGTCTGTTTATCCTAATCCAATCAACAGGATAGAAGGCCATAGGTGGCAAGACTGTGAAGTTATAGCCAGGTTTCTCTCTTATTCTCTCAACCACTCTGGAAACCAAATAGGGACCATTGTGATCCCACTTATTTCCATCAAAAGTCGAAGCAAATTCCTCGATGAACTTGAGCAGAAGTGGATGATTCACTTCAAAGATTAAAACTGCATTGTTCAACCTGGTCCAGTTCTTAGATTCCATATTTATACTTTGTGCACCAATCAAGTTCTTCAACCCACTAAAAGGCTTTAGAACAATAAAATCTGTATCCAAGTAAACCCCACCATACTTGTACAATACTACAAGCCTCATCAAATTGGATAAATTCTGAGCTATTGGAATCTGACCAGGGTCCTTGTTCCCACTTTTCATCTCCTTAAACCAAGCCTCAGCTGGGGTATTCTTGAATAGAAATGCCAAGTCCGGGGTCACTGGTTTAACTTTGAATCCTCTATCTACTAGAGGTTTTAGAATCCTGTACCCTGTTATAGAGTCCAAACTTCTTGATAAAATCATCAAACATCCAGTCGGGTGTGCTTTGAAAAGGCTTTCCAAGGCCAAGAATTCTCTTCTTCCAAAAAACCTTGCTGGTGCAATCCAAGTCATGAAGAATTGTGCCTCACAGCCACTATTAAAGAATTCCAAAACCCGACTATGAAATTGGCGTGTCAAGTTGTTGGACTTGAGTATCTCTAGCTCCGGTAACTTTCTTCGGAACCACACCAGTCTTTCTTCTTTTGAAACATTGTCCGGTGGAATAAGAGGGTCCTGAGTCTCAGAATCTTCTTCTTCAACAACTTTCTCTTGTGTTGGAATTAATGGCGCTGTGGTATTTAGAGTAGTGGACTCAAACTCAAGTGCTGGTTGTTCTTGGTTATTGTGATCAGTCTCATGGGGATCAATAATTTCATTGGTTTCGAAGTCAAAAGTAGTAGTTATGGAAAGATTGGAAACGATGCTGTCAGCATAGAGGAGAAACAATATGGCTGCAAATGAAATGGTGGAGAAGATGGAATTTTTGGGTGTGCGGCTAAGTAGCCTGTAAGCAAACATCTTTTGAGACATTTTTTTGGGTGACATGAGAGACTTGAATAGTAAAAGAAAATTCTCTGATAATAAGGTAGCTCTCTGGATGGCATGCATGGTGATCAGAGCAAAGTGGTATATATACAAAGTTTTGCATGTAGTTGATTTAAGAATTTTGCACCAGGCTTGGAGCCTTGAGCGTTAAAAACATGTGTGATAAGGAGTCGAGTCATGATGAAATAATTAGACCAAAAAGTGGGGATTTATTAGGTTGAATCACTGGTGTGGTGTGGTCCATCAGCTAGCTATATGAAGACAGTGATTGAAACATATGTGGTGTCATTTGCTTTCGTTTATATTGTTAAGAACCTAGGCAGTGATAATGTGATATGTGTGTAAGTTGGATCTGATCAGCTAGTTATATGAAGACAGTGATTGAAACATATGTGGGGTCATTTGCTTTCGTTTATATTGTTAAGAACCTAGGCAGTGATAATGTGATATGTGTGTAAGTTGGATCTGTGATAAGGAGCTAAAAACCATTGAAATCTTGTTTAATTTTTTTTTTTTTTTTTTAAAGAATAAAAACCCTTTGAAATCTAAAGAGAAGTGCCAAATTTTTTATTAATTTTACAACAAAAAGTTTTTCAAATGACATGATAAAGAGTGTGATTGGTGTTACATTAACAACATAATAAATAAATTTTTTTTGTTATTTTTTGTCATCTACTGTATTTAAAAGTAAGTGATATTAGGGATACAATTGTTCTACCAATTTTACTAAAGTTATACAAATTGATTTCTCATCTATCACATAAAAGTAATTTATATATTTATTTGTGAGTTGTTAAAGTGATATCAATTACATTCATTGTAACGTTAAGATTATAAATCTTTTATAATAAATTTTGTAATATTTTTAACATTTTATTTTTTTTTGAGAATCTTTTAAGTTGATGTATTATTTGCAAAGTTTACATAGTAAAATTTATAACATCCCATAGATTACTCAATGGTAAATCAATCTGCAGTGCAGTAGTTTATAAAGATTCCAAACCTGTTTTTTTTTTTTTTTTTTTTGAAGAGATTCCAAACCTGTTAATTTAGTACCAACGGGGAAGATAGATGAATATACAGTAAAAGGACTTCTACAGCATCTTAGTATTGGGGTGGATCAGTGAAAATTCTTGCAACACTTGAAGTTATATCGATTGTAGATTCTATTGTAGATAATATTGCTGCAAACCAAAATTTCCTTCAGTTTGTAACCTGGTATATTTTCATAAATGCATTTGTTCTTCAATGAATCAAAATTAATTATGTACGTTATTGTTATAGTTTTTATTTCCAATTTGACAGCCTTTTAGGCATTTAATCATTTACACCCATTACATCGCTAAATCAATTTAGGAGTAATGAGTAATTATATAGTCAAATCGATCCATTTTTAGGTTACCAAAAAAAAAAAATTCCATTTAATAGAGCATTTATAGAAACATATCGTGGAATCAAAATCGAGTAATACTCATGATTAAAAAATGACCTCTCACTTTAAGAACATGATTCGTACGTATTTGCATGCACTAAAATTTTTTTTTTCTTTGTTTTTATTTTATCACCCTAAGTCTAAAGTCCTTAAGTTTGTTCCAATTGGATAAGATGAATAGATTTCTACTTTTTACAGGAATCACAACCTCTAAGCATTGGACCGGATTGGAGATTGCAAATTTCACATTTGATAATTTTCAAAATTGCATATGTTTGTTTGTTTTTATTTTTTACTTTCAGTTTCAGGATCAAAATATTATTCTTATCTTAAGAGTTTTTGTTACTCAACTAAAACCTTTTACTATTTCCATTAATGATATCGTTACATTTATGCATATAATTCAGCTTGTTGCACTTGTACCTCCTTAATTAATAACATTATCAACCATATATCTTTTAAATTGTTGCAACTTGGAACTTTAATGAGTTTTTGTTAACTAAGAATAACTATATATAGACCTAACTAATTCTTCATTACATAGTGTTCTTTCATGAGTAATATTACAGTTATAAATTATTTTACAATATTTTTACAAACTATTGATGTGGCAAATTCTTATTAGTTCTAATACGGGTCCACCACTAACATCATATTTATGTTTATCAATGATTATTTGGAAATTACTAAAGCCACATCAGCAATTTGTAAAAATGTTGTAAAATAATTTGTGTTTATAGCATTACTCATTCTTTCATATCATTACGGCACATTCTTGTTTTTATTAGTATATACGTGTCAAATATGATAAAGTAAATGAAAAAAAAAAAAGATTCTTAATTATAAAAAAAAAAATGCCAAAAGGTGAGTAAAAAAAAAAAAAAAAAATCTTACTAGAAAAAATAAAAAAGAAATATATATTGTGAGTTTCAATTAACTCAACTAATAAAGTCTTTGATAGTTGAATAATAAATCTGATATTCAATCCCCCGTCTATACCAAAAACCAATTGATCTCTTAGTCTAATAATAAAGAACTGTCATAACGCAAATTTTCAAATGTTTAGACCGAAAAGAAAATGGATTTGACAACTATAGTGCAAAATCTAAGAGGGTGTTTGGTACATGCACTTAAAAATTGAAAACATGTGTTTGAAAACATATGTGAAAATATATGTAGATGAAAAAGTGTATGAAAATATGTGTAATATAATTTAAAAACTGAAAATTTGTATTTGAGTGAGTATACCAAACGGGACCTAAGACTCTAGACATTAATTCAAGAAGCCCACACAATAAAATCAGATATATGTCCAACTCTTTATAAAGTTTTACCATAAACCATATCATATTCCATTGAATCAGCCCAAATATAATGGGCCCAGACAAGTCCAAAGACCATAATTTCCTCGTTGATTAAAACCTTATCCAACCATTTCTCACTCACTCTCTCTCTCTTTCTCTCAAACTCAAGCTCAAAATCATGGCGTCTATGGTACTCATAGCTCCTTCTCCACCTCCTACCTCTTACCAATCACTTACTCTATCTTCTCGCTTTTCCTTCTCCAAGTCCCAAACCTTAGCCAACTCTCTCTCCTCCTCCTCTACTGTTTCTCTCTCACTCTCTACAGTTACTTCACCCACGCTCCCTTCAGGTAACCCATTTACCAATCTTTACGTGTTTGTGTTTGTGGGTTTTTCTCTAATGTTTTGATTTTTCTACTTTTTCAGTGTACTGTGGCAGAGGCGATAGGAAAACCGCTAGAGGAAAACGTTTCAACCACTCCTTTGGCAATGTAAGGCTAATAATTCTTTAATTATTTTCTATTTTTTTTTAAGTAAGAAAATAGTTATTTTAATTTTGTTTTTGTTTTTTGTGTTTTTGTTTTTGTGGAAATATAAAATAGGCTCGGCCAAGAGACAAGAACAAAGGGAGAGGGCCACCGAAGGTACCGGTTACTCCGGCTCCGCCAAAGAAAGATAAGTTCGAGGATGATACAATTGTCAAGATTGAAATTGATGAATCTCTGTCTTCTAACTAATAGTGCAAAGTATTTTTAATTTTTAATTTTTTTTCCTTTTTTTTTTTAATGTTAATTTTGAACCTCGGAAAGCTTTATTTTGTTGTTGTTGTTGTGATTATTTCACTGTTGTGGCTGTATGATTTTTACAATTTGCTTTCTACTTATGGCAGTGCTCATATATAACATTAGAGGGCCACGTATTGAGTTTCTTTCTTTTTAATTTTTTTTAGTGCTTGTGTATCTTATAATGCAAAATACAATACCAAAAAAAAAAAAATAAAAAATTGATTCACCAAACGATTCACGTTTTAAAAACTATGCTCACAATCTTCTGTGACTCAATTTGCTGTGTTTTGGGACTTTGAAGCAAGAAGACTCATGAATATTTTACAATGATGATGTTGTAGATCATGTTAATACCTTCTTTGTGGGATGCCCAGATGGGCCAGGTCTAGTTTAGCAATCAAGGCTTCAAGAATTGTTAATACGTGCAAGCAAGTTTTGTCGGCTTCCTTGCTTCCAATAGTTAGGACCCAAAGGCCCAATCATGTTACATCTTCCCCAATTTCATTATGTCTGATGGAATTGTTCAATTCTATGAAGAGGTTTATGTAAAAACACAATAACAAAAGAGAACTACCTTAAATACTTATGATCAAGGCAGTACTCACATGTAACTTAAAGTGCTCCTATATATGCTAATTATTTTAGTTACTAGTTGGTATTATTGGCAATTACAGTGCTGGATATTTCTGCATTACCCTTGTAAAAAAAAAATGCTCTCAATTTACTTCTAAAACGGAGAAAATTCACTTCCGAGTGTGCATTCAACCTACAAACCCACAAAACCAACCCGTTTTCCTTGGCAGGTGGGATGGGTTGGGTTGTAATTTTATTTTTAGTCTCGGGTTGGATATGGGTTGATTTCTACACATGTGATGGGTTGGTTGGGTTGAAAAAACCCTCAAACCCAACCCAACCCAACTTATGCACACTCCTACCTCCAAATAAAGATATATTATTATATAAGATCTTTAAGGCAAATATGGTGGATGACATAAAATTATATATCTTTGGATGCATGAAAAATTCAATCTTTAGCACCAAATAGATTATCTCTATTTTTTTTTTTTTTTTTTGAAATAGAAAAGTAAAACTAAATGAATAAAAAAAATAAAAAAAAGAAAAGAAAAAGAACAAGGTAAAACTAAATCTTCATTATAAAAGAAACTCTCTTCATTTGCTTTGAAATGAAGAGATCCCCCCCTTTCTTATATGTTTCTTTAAAAAATACCCCATTTTCTTATATGTTTCTTGAAAAATGATAGTTAATGAAAGAAGTTTTCTTGAAAAATATAATATTTGTGCCTTTTTTGTAGATCAGCAAATCGTGGTTAGTAAGCCTGAGAACCCTCATACGTCAAAGAAGTTATTAAGAAAAGAAAAATAAAAGGAGTAACTTGTAAATTTCGTGTGCAACAAAAGTGTACTCAACCTGAAGTTATATTTACAAAGAGAAAAGATTAAAAGGCCCCCATAGTCCGATATTCTATATATTATTATTGCCTGAAGCCTTCAGACATAAATGTTCCATATATGTTTGAATCGAGGAATAAAAAGCCTTACATGCCTTCATCTCAGCTTGAATGCTGGTGAAGACTGTGTGTGTGGTGCTGCCCTGCTTCTATGGTTTATGCATAAGAATCAACTCTATTTAGAATGAAACGTGTATTCCTCGCCTGATATAAATACAAACTTGGTTTGGTTTGCTTGTAAAGTTAGCTTCAATTATATAACATTTTATTGTCGGTTCTCTCTGGAGTTTTGGATATATTTATCTAGAGTAGTTCATACATTTGACTGGCTAGAATGTTCAGTCTGGTATTTCCAACTATCTTGAAAACAAAATATAGTAAAGGAAATGTTTCTCATCGCCTGCTTTCACAATTTTTTATGGGGAGTTTTAGCTGTTTTAATTCCATCTTCTAGTTTTTCCTTTGTCCTTCTACTGCTTATCGGCGGCACCAATCCATATATGCTTTGGACGTTGATTCTCCTCTCTTTATTTGTGGCTTCTTCTTAACAAAGAGCTTCCTAATCTTCTTACTTGTCGGAAAGGGGAAAAAAAGTTAGGCAATTAAGGACTAGGGGCTTATAGGGGGCACCTCTTCTTGTTGGATGTTACAGATGAAAATGCCTTCCATTGCTGCATGCATTCATTGATTCTTCATTTTCTTCTTGGTTAAGCCAAAAAAGAGCAAATCCTATGTATTCCACTCTTATTGTTTCAATTCCATTAGTCTGTTTGCATTCTGATATTTGGGGGCCATTTTGTCTTCCATTTAAGTCAAATAAAAAACTACTACGAATTTCCTTTCCATATATTTCATACATATAGCAAAACATTTTACACTACGTCGATATCAGAGATAACAGAAGAGAAGGACGAAGAGGCCCCTCTCTTCACTGACTAAGAAAGGACCACGCAGATTCTAGAGTACCATAAATCTTTGTATTTGTCTTCATCATCTTCTTCCTTGTATTTTTCACCTCCTTTGTGTTCTTTGTTCTCTTCCACCCAGAGAAGTAACAGCTTGCTAGAATTGAGGAAAGGACGAAGCACATTTTGAGGAGATTATTTGATATGGAGCATACTAGTTTGGCACACTTTTGGGAGGATTTAAGTGGCTCACCTAGGATAAAATCTATACCTTTGTGGGGGCAGTGATATAGATGATGAAATTTATGATCCATGGGCAGCCATTAAGCAGTTTGGACCCACCAGTGATTCTGGAACTGATGGTCAAACTAAGTTTACTACAGAAGGTAGTTTTATGGAAAGTGAGTTTGGCTTTGGGAATCGGAAGGTGAAAATTAGCAACCACAAGTTGACTAGGAAAAGCCTTACAGGAGATTGCCAGGATTTGGTTCAGGGAGATGCAGAGGTTTAGATTCAGATGGAAATTGAAAAGGCTTTAGAATTATGATTTGTGGAAGAAAGTTTTGACATTATTCTACATTAGCCATCAATATCACATAGTCAGAAGACTCAGAATAGTGAATGTTTATTTACCATTGTTATGCTGTATGATATTTACTGTCAAATAATTATTGAAAACAACCCAAAAAAAAAAAAAGAGTTAAAAAAGAAAAAAAACAAACAAAGATAACAAGGATATACCCATAACTCGTGTACCAGAGTTAATTCAAGCAATATCCAGTCAACAAGATCTTCCTTGAAGAACTAATATATGTGTTGGCAAAGGATACAGTGCTCTAAGATTAGTCTTCCCATGACACTTCCTTCTTCAATTCTCAAATTGCTAGTTTGCTTGTTCCATAGGTGTACACCATAAGTCTCTCCACTGAGCTGAAGCAGCTTGTCTTGTACCCATATAGAATCACCTTGGTTTGCTGGCTTCTGAAAAAGTCTGTTTATCCTAATCCAATCAACAGGATAGAAGGCCATAGGTGGCAAGACTGTGAAGTTATAGCCAGGTTTCTTTCTTATTCTCTCAACCACTCTGGAAACCAGATAGGGACCATTATGTCCCCACCTATTTCCATCAAAAGACGAGGCAAATTCCTCGATGAACTTGAGCAGAAGTGGATGATTCACATCAAAGATTAAAACTGCATTGTTCAACCTGGTCCAGTTCTTAGATTTCATATCCATACTTTGTGCACCAATCAAGTTCTTCAACCCCCTAAAAGGCTTTAGAACAATAAAATCTGTATCCAAGTAAACCCCCCCATACTTGTACAATACTGCAAGCCTCACCAAATTGGATAAATTCTGAGCTATTGGAATCTCACCAGGGTCCTTCTTCCCACTTTTCATCTTCTTAAACCAAGCCTCAGCTGGGGTATTCTTGAATAGAAATGCCAAGTCTGGTGTCACCGCGTTAACTTTGAACCCTCTATCTACTAGAGGTTTCAGAATCCTGTATCCTCTTCTAGAATCCAAACTTCTTGATAAAATCATTAAACATCCAGTAGGGTGTGCCTTGAAAAGGCTCTCCAGGGAGAAGAATCCTCTTCTTCCAAAAGATCTTGCTGGTGCAATCCAAATCATGAAGAAATGTTCCTCACAGCCACTTTTAAAGAATTCCCTAACCCGACTATGAAATTGGTGTGTCAAGTTGTTTGTCATGAAAACCTTAGACTTCGGCATCTTTTCCTGGAACCAAGCAATTCTTTGTTCTACTGTGACATTAAAAGGAGGAACTAGAGATTTCCAATTTTCATCTTCAACTTCATCAATCTCTTCTTGCATGGAACGCAGTTGCAGTTGCATGTTACCAATACTTGATCTTAGTTGTCCTTGAGCTCTCTCATGTGCCTCCAAGAACTTAGGAATTTCATTGTTACCAGACTCAAAAGAATCATATATGATATTGTCTGTGTAGATGATATAGATCATGGCAACGCCAAATAGTGTGAGGGTAAAAAGGAGAGGAAATCTGGCACGGCTAAGTACCTGGTAATGAAACATCTTAACCTTGATGAATTTTCTCACCATCATCAGAGTTTCAAGCTAAAACAAATAATGGACAAAAGCTTGGCTTATGAAGAAATTTATTGACATTTTTTTTATAAAAAAGAAAAAAAGAAAAAGAAAAAAGAAAACATATAAAACATCACATTGGAGACTTCTAAGATAACTTTTATTTTATTTTTATTTGGAAGGTGACTTTTAAGGTACTTAGTTTTCTAATTCAAATCTCTAGAATCACCCTTCCTCCACTTCCAGTTCTCCACTGCGTATGGAGAACTTGGCACTATTTGATTCTCATCAGGTTGTTTCAGTATGTCCGATAAAACAGCAACAAATGCAATTATTTAATGGCTTATATCTATTCATAAATGTAAGAGCAATACTAAAGACAAAACAGAGGAACCTTAATATAATCTTCATAAGGAAATTGATTTTATTCCTAGTGAAGTTGAGAGGATCCTGTTCTGCCGATCAAGGTGTGCTTACAGTAACTGGAACTTGGATTATGATGTTTTTGGTTGTATTCCCAGGGCCTTTCCTCCTCGTTTTGTGACTTGTGTTGAGGAAAGACTCTTGTATCTTTGAGTCTTTGTTTGCGTGTTTATAACATGTCTTATTTTCCCGGGAAAAGTGAAAGTAAGGTCAGTCAACTTGCCATTCATATCAGCTTGTGCAAAAAATTCTGTATATTTTAGCATAAGAACCAATTTTTTCTATTTTATATACTTGCTTTTCAAAACACCTCATATTAGATTATCTATAATTACACTACATTACATTAAAATATCAAATTTTCTTGATATTTTTTTTTTATAATTGTTTTTCTTTCTTTACAAACAACAACAACCATCCAGCCTCTTCCTTCATCCTCAGGATACGTAGAGGAAAAAAAATTAAATGCAAAGTGAAAAGTGTTAGTGTAAATTTACATAATTACTATAGCAACTTTACATATTTACATAGTTTTAGCTTAACTGACCTAGATGATTTTGAGGCTTAAATGTGTAAAATTGATACATTTTTTTATTTTGCGTTTTCTAATGCATATGCTCTTACAACGTATCTGGAAGTTTTGAAAGGTAGGAGAGTACAGAGTTATTTAGGGATAACAATGGGGCGAAGTGAGATTAGATCATGGGTACCCTATTCCCTTTTTAGGGTAGGCAAAACATGTGTGGGGAAGGAGCGAGATAGGTTGGGTATGATGTATTTTGTCATCTCTAATAAGGTGACTTCAACGTTAATGAGTTAGAGATGAAACAAAGATAGGTGGGGCAATCATGAATTATGATAAAATTAGCTGCGAACCCGCATGTTGCGCGTGATAATTATTTTTATTGTGGTTTTATTAAAAAAGTTTCTACAATTTAAACTAATCTAATAATGAGTAATGTATTTCGTAATTATATTTTTATTTATTATAGGAACAATCATAAATGTAATATAGGAACAATCCAAAACACCAAAAAAGCATAAACTAAAAAAATTTAATAAAATTTAACAATGATTAATTGAACCAATATTAGGATAAAATTTTGTTTTTGATAATCTATTAAGGTTATTTTTTTTTTTGTAGAAATTATAATTTCAGCCGCCCAAAACATATTATCAAATAAAAAATTATTAGGAAATTCTAAGAATTAAATTTCTATACATGCATTGTTATAAAATAATAATAATAAAAATAAAATTGCAAAAGTTAAAATTTGTCACCTATCTGATTATTTTCGTTTGGCTAACATTTGTTTTTCTTTAAATAAATGGCATTATAGAGTACTTCTAATACAACTATTAAGAGTACTTTGTCCACCACAAAGGATTAGAAAATTAACAAAAATTAGTAAAGTCTCATAGTTTAACATCTAAATTGAGCATTATAAAAAATCAAGCTATGTAGCAGAATAAATATAATTATCCAAATTGAAAGTTCAAATAGTGTATAAAACACCCTTGAACGTTTAGACCCCAATAACAAAAATCTCAATTCAAGCTTAATGTCAAACAATAAATGTGCGGAACATGAGCATAAGCTAATAATCGAATCGATAAACAATCTAAACCATAAATAATCACAATCACAACAGTAATTAGATGGTAAAGATAAAGGGAAGAGAGATGCAAACACAAAGATAACACACGATGTGTTATCGAAGAGGAAACCGAAGCCCTCGGTGTAAAACCTCTCCGCCGCCCTCCAAGCGGTAAGTATCCACTAGAAAATGTAGTTGGGATACATGAACAGCAATAGACCCTCCAAGCCTAATCTACCCAGTGTACCTAAGCCCTCCAAGTTTCGTGCTCCAACGAGGTTACGCCAAACCTATTTCTTTTCTAGTTTCCCAGATTCCGCTACTTGACCATAGCATCAACCAATGTAGATTGGTTCCTTCCTAATTGCTTCCCAAAACACCAAACAGCACTCTCACAGTAATGGATATGGTGAGAAAATGTTTTGGTAAAAAGACCTCTCAAGGGTTTAACAATGGAGAGGAAGAGAGTTGAGGAATTTGAAGAGTCTCTTATGTGAAGATTGTGGATGAATCAATCTTGTATAACACTAGGGTTTCTCTCTCAAAATTCTCTCTGGAAGCTCTCTTTCTTTCGTGGGTATAAGGGGTATTTATACTGGGGTAAGAATGGAATGTGAAGAGTCAGGTTTTTCAAAACAGGGCTGACTCGCGGCTTGACTGAGTCGCGAGATCCAGCCGTGAGATACAGAACGGCTAGTTGTCCTATTTTGTCCTGTAGTGCTCCAGCTAGCATGACGCTTCAACTTCTGGCATGCCTGGCACGTGTGCATCTTTTGGCGGCTTGCAGCCGTGAGTCACCCGCGAGATCCAGTCACGAGTCTCTATTTTCTTGCACACTCTTGAGCATTTCATCACACTATCTCACTCACTACCCTTACAACAATCCCACCTAAATACAAGGTTACTAATTGCTGAAATACAAGCAAATTTGGCACGGAATAAAGCCAACAAAATGATTGATTAAATTCAACCTTACACAAATCATGTTATGTAATAGAATAATATTATATTTATTTTATGCTATATTTAATTATTTAGAACACAATAGGATAACATTTAACAATCAAAGAAAGAAAGAAAAAAAAAAAAAAAAAAAACCTAAATCGCATTAACCCAAAATATAGTTTTAAAGAATATAAAAAATTATCAACCTAAAGTAGAGATGCAAGAAAAATAAAAAAAATCCACCAAAAAATTTTAGAGAGAGAAAGAGAGGGAACCTTTTCCTTTTTTTTTTTCTTTTTTTTTTTGTGAGGGAAAACTATGCATAGAATAGAAGAGATAGTGACAAATTTATAGTAAGAGAGTGTGAATAAGAAGAAACAAAAATAAAGGGAAAGAGGAAGAATGATATTAATGTAGAAGGTAGTGGGGAGATGAAAAAGTAAAGGAGGGAGAAAGATTGAAGAAGTAGTGGGGAGATGAAATGGTAAGGGAGAGAGAAAGGTTGGAGAAGTGTAAATATTAAAAAAAATAAATGTTACAAAAAATTATAAGAAAAAAAAAAAAAAAAAAAAAAAAAAAAAAAACAACAACAACAACTAAAGCTTGAAAGGCTTAAAGTTGTTGTTGTTGTTGTTGTTGTTTTTTTTTTTTTTTTTTTTTTTTTTTTTTTTTTTAGCTGAAAAGGCTCACACAAAACCCTAAAACTGAATTGAAAAGTCTTTTGGTTGGGCTGGCTTGATAGTGGAACTAAATAAATAAAAGGTGGGCTGGATTAATTATACAGATTTATTATATAGTGATAGTGGAAGTAAATAAATAAGTCATGGTCTGGATTTATTATAGGGTAATAGTGGAAGTAAATAAATAAGTAGTGGACTGCATTTATAGGGCTAAAAATTGTAAAAATCATTTTAAAATTGTAGGACAAATTATATTTTAAAAAAGAAAAGAAAAAAAAGAATGACGTGACAGCTGATGTGGCGCAACGTGAGAATAGCAGCATTAAACGCTATGCTTCAGCTTTTAGTAATATATAGATATAGATATTGCCAAGTTCTCCAAATTTGCATTCTAGAGCACTTATTACCTAAATAAATAAATAAAAATAGTATATATGTCACTAAATAAGTTAATAAAATAAAAATTAAATTAATAAAAATCACATTCCAAAAATTCTTTTTTTGTAAGTAATTTTAGTTTTCACATTTTATATTTCAAATAATCGCAGACCCACCCGATGCGTGGGAATATATAATTATTTATAATATAATATAATCCATAATTTATTTCTCTAAAATTTATTAATGATAATTTTCTCTTAAAAAATTGAACTATTTCTAAAAGTATTTTCCAACTCTCTATCTCTACAAATATATCATTCTATTATTTTGGGTTTTTTTTTTTTTTTTTGATATGATATTTGTAACTCAATAAGCGAGGGACATGCCAACACAACATTAGATTTCCTATTTTTCTTCCCATGATGAGATTGTATCATATTTTAATTCTTCTAAATTTTTAGGTGCAATCTTCGTACAAGTTGCTAAATCCTTAATTCCTAAAAGTGATGTCTAGTTAGTTGTCAACAGAAAAGAGTAAGACCACCCAAAAAAAAAAGTAAAGTGAAGTTTTACAGGTTAGAATCATCACATGCAAAAACTTATTTACAATAAGGCAAATAAATAAAATACATTTTAAACAAACCTTACTTCAGCAAAATGATCAAATTTATTAGACCCTCACTTATACCAATTTCCATCAAAGACCAAATTGTCACATAGTAATGTGCCATTGAGTCCACCCATGTCCACTACAAAAATTTATCAATGTGTCCATATACAATCACCCACTTGCCATTACATTCATTTTATCAATGTTCAGAATTCCCATAGAAAATCAAAATAGTGCGTATATGAATTGTAAGTGAGTCACCTGTATTGCCATGACGTGGTCAAACTCTATCGGAGAATATGGCTATTAGCATTCCAGGTTATGAACTTTAAATGGCTATGGGAAATGATTAGATTGTATCAGTTGCTATGCCCCAAAAATAACGATTGCTTCTGCCTTCACTGGAACACATCATATTGTGTTTAATAATGAAAGAAATAGTAAAATCCAAAAGAAATAGTATTGTTAAGTTTTGTCTAAAACTCATGTACATAGTATTCTAGATACTCAAGAGGAGAAAATTCTAAAAAGAAAATCAAGGTGTTGAAAAATGGCATAATTCAAAATTAAATCTAAAACTAAAACCCAACTATGGTTCATGTACCCATATTTAAAAATCAAGAACCAATTAGATGTTCCATCCACGCAACGATTAGCTTAAATCTAGATACTAAAGGAATTTAAAAAGAATTTAGTTCTTTGAATTTCCTCACTCCTAAAATACCAAACAATTTCTCATAAGCTAAACAATCCCCAAAGTTATTCATCAACCAAACAGGCCAACTAAGGTCCCAAACACAAAAATTCTAGCCACAAACACAACAGCCTACTCCTTTTTTTTTTTTTTCCTGAGGGACACACAACAGTCTACTTAAGCTAATGTACTTTGAAGAATTAGAGTTTGCTTTAAAAAATTAAGATAAAAAAAAAAATTTAAACTGTTACATCCCAAGTTCCATACAATTTTTTTTATTTTAAGATTCAAATTCTACTCTCTTTTTTCTTCTATTTTACTACAATTTTTTGGATACCAAACAGTCAAATTAAACAATAAACAACAAATTATTAGTATAAAGAAATGAAAATCTTATATAGCTGAGGTGTATTGAACCATAAAAAGCAAATTATTAAGAACCACCGAAGAAAAGCAACAAATTTATTCCCTTTTCCTTCAAAAGGTTCTAAGAAAAGAATGGTTACCAATTGATTTGTATGACCTTCAATAGAATAAAAAGCTTCCAGTGATTGCGAGGCTTCATTGTTGACATCTGTTGGAGAATTGACAAATGAAACAGAGATAAAAAATGAAATTTAGTTTGGCATATAAGATGATAGGAAAAGGAGAACAATAGCAATTTCTCTTTGATGAAAATGAACAATACTCTTATGTGCGTTTGGTACGGGGTAATGTTTTAAGATTTTCAGGAATGTTGAAAGATTTCCATATTTGGTTGCAAATCACATGAGGGAGCCAGATACTAGGGGTATCTGGATTCCCCCTCAACACCCTTTTTGTAAGAATGTGGATTCCCTTTAGAACATGTAGGTATTTAAATTCCCAAACTTAAATGAAATTGTATTTTTTATAAATTGACAATTTTAACCCTTTTTTCCTTATCATTTAAGCAATAGAGATAAAATATAAAACAAATCATCAATATCTTTTTCTTTACCTTTATCTCTTCCTGCCAAAATAACATAAATAGGATAGACAGCGATTTTTTTTTGGAAGGGAACCTTCCATTATTGCCAAGTATTCACTTTTATTGTTGTGTGTGTGTTACTCAACAAATTATTAATGGATCTATTTTCATGGAAATTTGTTAATGCATCTATTTGTATCTTAGATCTTGGTTTTGTTTAGTTGCGAGAAATATAGATCTGATTGGTGGCTTCATTTGGTTTTTTTTTTTTTGGTTTTTTGTTTTTTTAGATTAATGGCTTTGTTTGGTTGAACTTCAGAATTTTTGAATTTGCTCTTGTCAAACGCAAGTGAGAACTTCAAAAAATGCTTCATTTAACATATGACAATTTTAAAAAAAAAAAAAAAATTAGATACAAGTTTCGCATGATTATGGTGTTACAATACTCTAAATACTTTGTTTGTCATTATTTATTTGGATGAAGAGTTAAAATAAAAAAGACTTGATATTGGATTTACAAATCTAAGGATAGTATGGGAAAAATAAATAATTCATTTAAGATTCCTATGAATAGATCAAATATTATAATTTCACATTCCTAGAAATCTTATTAAATTCCTAGTTACACCAAACATAGGAATAGTTACATTCCTAGGCATCCAGATTGCAAGATATCACATTTCCAGTAATTTGGATGCTAAGAGTAATGTAGATTCTCCTGTACCAAACATTACCTTACTATAAAACAAAGACCAAAACGAAAACATCACATTGAAGTTAATTATCAAACATTATAGCAAGCATATTGAGAGTAACATTCCTATAGTCTAGAGAAGGGGAACCATAAAGCAATTTATAACAAATATGATCAAATGCCTAACTCAAATCAAATTTGAAAAAGAAAAAAAAAAGTTTTGAGACCGTGAAAACTCAATCTTGCTCATCATGAAATCCCAAAATTGAACTTAGGGGTGTCAAATGGGTGGGTTTGGGTTGGGCATAATTGGGTTGGGTATATAAAATCCATTTACCCATTAAAACCCATTTAACTAATTGCTTTTAACCCAGATCTAACCCAACCCAATTATTATGGGTAAACCCCAACTCACCCAACTCACCCAATTATTAAAATTATACAATATGAAATTCACAACTACAAGTACAAAAACAAAATCTCAGAATAATCATCAATTCAACAACAAAAAAAGGCTCAAAATTCAATTTTTTGAGAAAACAAACAAACCAACTTTTTTTTAATTTATCATAATTAACATGACATTATGATAATTATATTTAATTAACAAAAAAGAAAAAGAAAAAGAACAGTAGAGTTGAGTCTTCAATTTCAAGAACCAGACCAAAAAAGAAAGCTTCAAAATTCTCATTCTTTTTCTGTTAATTTTCTCAGTAAACAAACATGAACTTTGTTAGTGATAATAGTAACTAATTAAACGAATTAAAAAAATTTCCAAAAAAAAGACACAACAACAACAGTTGAGAAGAGTAAAGTTGAGAGAGAGTCTTCATATTCAAGAATCACACCAAAAAGAGAGAGAGAGAGAGACCCAGTGGCCAAGATCGGTGTGGCGGAGCTTGGCTTCAATATCTTTGACAGTACAATCTTGCGGGGACTTAGACTCGGAGAGTCTCCAGTGAAGCCTACGAGGCAATTTGGGCAAAGAAGAGGAGGACAAAAACGATGTCGCACCATTGTCATCCAATGGAAAGTCCATTATCATCTCTCCTCCAACAACCACCACTTTCCCTTCTCCTCTTCCCTCAGGTGGCAACGGCGCTGACGACAATGACGATGGAAAATGAAAACCCTAAAACATTGAAAGTTTTTTTTAAAAAAAAAAAAAAAAAAAAAAAAAAATTATGGGAAGGGCTTGGTTGAATTTAGGTATATTGTTTTTGGGTTAAATGGGTCTCAATGACTTTTTAGTTAAAACCCAATAATCACTGGGTCTAATTGGGTTGATGCCCATTTAACCCAACTAATAATTGGGTGGGTTTGAGTTCAATTAGAGTGGGTGGGTTTGAGTGGGCAAATGGGTTTGGGCTTACTTTGTCACCCCTAATTGAACTATATATTTTTTTTCTAGTAATGAGATGGAAATAAATAAATAATAAGAATAATACAAATAACAAAACTTATTTTGAGTTTATACCCTTTGGACCTGGGCTACTAATGTTCTTCTCTCATCTGCAGCTCTCTATCTCTTGCACTCATTTGATTGGGTTTTGGTAGATGGACTTGAGCCATGATCGAAAGAACAAAAAAAAAAAAAAAACTTAAGAAACTATTCCATTGAAGGCCATACCGATAAAATTGTGGAGAGAAAACAATTGAAAATTTATAGAAAAAAAAAAAAAGTGAGGAGGTTGCAATCTATCGGTGATTATTAAAATTCCATATAATAAAAGCATCTGAAGAGTTTGGGTTAAGGGAAAGACACACGATAGAGTTGAAGATAAAGTAATACCTGAATTTAAGAAAAGACTCAATAAATTTCAATCGATAAATCAAAAAATAAAAAAGAAAAAAAATGATGACATGATATTGATGTAACTTAATTGAAACGTAGAAACAATAAAATGTTACACTTCAATAGTAGTTTTTTTTTTTTTTAGAAAAGTTAAGAAATTGTATTGATAAAATGAAACAGTAAATACAAGTAAAAGCTAAGTCACATCAACTCAGGCTAGGGGGACCAACAACAGCCCAGCTAGATTACTATGATGAACCTAAGAAAGAAAATGAAAGACATAGCAGATTAAAAATATAGAGTGGGCTAAAAAGCTATTCCTCATGGCAATTGTTGTGTCGCTATAACCCACCTTGCTCGCTAAGGGTGTTGCTATAACCCACCTTGCTCGCTAAGGGTACGTTTGGTACACTGAATGTAGATTACATTAGGAACAGTAATCTTTATTACTGGGAATAGAAGACATTGTAATGGAATAACTATTACTATTCATAAGTTTGGTTGTTACATATGGAAAGCTTGTAAAAGATGATGTATAAGGAAACTTTATATTTTTGGAAATATATTAATTTTAAAACCTATTATATATACTAAGGAATAGCTATTACATCCATTTTAAAGAGGAATAACTATTCTTCAATTTAAAAAATAGTCATTCCAATGTAATAATTAATCCATGTAATAAAGATGCAACCAAATGACTGAATTGTTATTACACATGAATAACCATTCCATTATAGGAGTTATTACAGCATTCCAAATGTACCCTAAGTGTATTCACAGCAAGAGTTAAAAATTATAATTTTTAACAATTTTAAAAAGTAACTTTATTTATTTTAACAACTCCCTTTGCGAAATACCAACATCAAAACATCTATATTTTTAGCAACTCACTTAAAGATAATGATAAACACCCACTGCAAAATCCAAACCAACAGCAACAGCCACTTCCACCGCCTCCACCGTTGCCCCACCAGCCATTACCATAAACCTGCAATCCACTGCCAGCCTCCACCATCACCACCACCAAAAAAAAAAAAAAAAAAAAAAAAAAAAAAAAAAAAAAAAACCCACAAAACCCATCACAAAAACACCCACAACCGGCCACAAAACCCATTACCACCACACCTACAACTGGCACAAAACCCATCACCACCACAAAAGAGGAAAAAGAAAAAAAAAACCACCACCACAACCTGCAACCCACTGCCAGCCATTACCATCACCACCACCGGAAAAAAAAAAAAAAAACCACAAAACCCATCACAACCACACCCACAACCGGCCACAACCCACCACAACCAAAGCCAACAAAACCCATCACCATCACACCCATAAGTGGCCACAATACCCATCACAACAACACCCACAACCGGCCATAAAACCCATTATCACCCCACCCACAACCGGCACAAGACCCATCACCACCACAAAAGAGAGAAGAAAAATTGAAAGAAAGAAAAAAAAAATAAAAGAAAGAGAGAGACATATCTTCGGCCATACCTTAAGAAATTAAATAAAAAAAATTAAAAAAAAAAGAAAAAAAAGAAAGAAAGATGAGGTTGGCTGAGATATGGAGGAAAAGAAATGAGAAGGTTGGAGAGGAAAAAGAGAAAAGAGAGAGAGAAACGGGTTGGTTAGAGAAGAAAAAGAAAAGAGAAAAAAAAGAGAGAATTTTTTTTTTTTTTTTTAAGAGGAGAGGAGAGAGAAAGATGTTAAAGTTTTGAGCTACAGTGGGCTGTTATATTTGATAGCCCACTGTAGCTGTGTTGGTATTTCTTTTTAGATACAGCAACTTATAGCACCTTTGCTCTAGCTTGCATTTTGGTGTTTTAGTTGCTAAAATAACATTATAGTCATTATACCTTCTTTATTGTGATTGCTCTCATGAATTACCCGTGGGTGGTGTAGACACTCGATTTTGCACCCATGATTTAATCAAGGAGAATGACTGGAATGACCCTCCATGTATCCTAAAGATCATGATTGCATTACATGCATCAATTTGTTCTTGCATTACATGCATCAATTCATTCATTGCATATCATAAAGACAATCTTGAGATTCTAATGATTATAACGGTGTTTCCGGTTTTCAAATCGGACCATCGAATCGAAAGATATCGCATGATCAAGTTTGCACAGTCAGCATGCATTGTGTCTAGGTAGAGTCGACCACACACGATTAATTTAAATTAAATCTAATTGGTTAACAATTAAAATTAATTAAATAATTTTGTGATTGGTTGATAATTAGTGTTTAAAATAGGATTGCATGCATAGGAATAAAATGAATGATTGGATAACAATAAAATTGTGGATAATCTAAACTTTATCAATATTTATATTAGGGTATTTATCTACAAGATAATTATTCCTGAAAAAGCCTGAATTATCCAGAAAAGAGATAGAAATCATAAACTAAGGATGAAAATATGTCTAGTTACAAGGATCGGATCAAAAAATCCTAAAAAGAGAGTCCAAAATGCACCCAAACATGGAAGAACGCTTGGCGTCCAAGAGCACCATTTGGCACTTTTGGAGTGCCGAACGGCACTTTAAAAGGGCTGAATGGCCCCCTTTTGGGCTTTGGCCCAACTCCCTTTGAGTGACGATAAGGCATACCCTTTTCGACCTTTTCGCAGAAGGATGCGTGTGGATTCGCATCCTAATCATCCGTGCCTATTTTTTAGAGTCTTCTGGCTTCTATAAATAGAGACTGAATCTCATAATTCAACACTTCTTTTTTTTTTAATGCTCTGAGAGGCATACGTTTTGAGACTCTCAAATTGCTGATATTTTTTGTTGAAATTAGGGCTTTTAGGTTTCAAAGATAATTGAATAAGTTTCTTTGAACCCTAAAACATCCTCTCAAGAACAAGGAGTGCTCATGCAAGAGGTTGTCTTCAATCACCCTATTCTTTTTTATGCTTCTTGTTTATGATGATGCACGTTTTTTTTTATATTCATAACATGATTTATTAATTTGTTTTCAAAGCATGATCTTGAATTTCTTATATACAATTGTTACACTCTTTTTCTTAATTTCAATTATTTGCATATAACCAATTCTTTTTCTTAAAATAAAAAATAGATCTGCATCTTTCTTAGATGTAGATCTGAATTTTTCTTAATTAAAAAACAGATTTGTATTTTTTTTCTTAATTAAAAAAATTGATTTGTATTTTTTTAGATACAAATCTGATTTTTTTAAACATATGCAGATTTTGAAACAAAGAAAAGATTATACATGATTGTGTTTGTGGTTGTTTGTCTTGTTCATATAGCATTACTTTATGTCATGAGTGGAATTCTCTTCAAAAAATCTTTTCCATGTTTTTTTGAACATATAAAAAACAGATTTGATTTTTAACAAATCAAAAAACCATTTTTTTTATTATCACAAAACAGATCTGATACTTTTTCAAATCAAAAGACTTTATTTTAAGTCATAAAAGCAGATATGATTTTTTTTAACAAACTAAAATCAATTTTTTTAATCACTAAAACAAATTTGACTTTTTTTAAAACAAAGAAGAGGATTCATTCATAAATAAATTTATGTGATTTAATTTTTGTTTCACATGTTCAACATATCAATCATAGCATGCATAAAAAGTGGTACATAGGTCATAAGAGTCTAGAAAACCAGACTCTGTCTGGGCGGAATGGGTGCCTAACACCTTCCCATTTCGTAACCTAGCCTCCGAATTTAGGTCTTTGGTTAAGTAGATCTAAGCCTTGTCTTTTCTTTTTTTGTGGGTAGAATGTAACTAGGACAAAAAGCCATGTATTTTTGGTAGATTGTAACTAGGACCCAAAGCCATGTAATTTTCAAATTTTCAATTATGTAATTTTTTTTATTCAATCAATGAGATGAAACGATTCAGCTATGTAAAGTTTTATTTAGTTTTTCTTATTTTTTTTTGTATAAAAAAATAAGTGGCGACTCCACACCACTTACCCAAAAAGAGAGGTCCCCTAAAAAGCACTCCAAAAATCTCTCTTTTTTTAGAGCACCTAATTTCCCTGGTCTCTCACAGGTGGGTTTGAGTATGCTTAAAGTAGAACCTATTTCTTGCGTTCCAAATGGCCCAGGATATTATTGCCCATCTCTCCAGCTCCAAAGAGCTTAGTTTCTTTCTCATTTGCTTGAAGTGTAAGAAGAAATCTTGGGTAGCATTGTTACTTTTTTGTGTGCTACCTTTGACCAAAGCCCAGACATTTCTTGCAAATGGATACTCCATAATAGATGGTTGACCATCTCGGGTTGTTGGTAGCAGAGTTCACACCGGGGTTCCACCTACACTCTTCAACATTTCAGATTGTCTCGAGTAGGGAGAGAGTTCAAGCAAGCTCTCCAGATAAATGTACGCTTTAACTTTTAGATAAATATAGATTAAAAACAGTTGGTTGCTTTGTTGTAAGAATATCAAACCATAATTTCCATTCTTCTTTGGCCTAAATTGAAATTGAAAGTTGAACGCTTAATCTAACTCACAAGACTCCCCATAGCCCCATCAAAACACAAAATGGTTAACATTTCTCCGTTATTTACTTTCCCATTAAATGCAAGAGATTAAATTCTGTAAGAATGTAGTGTAAAATCCATGTTTTACCCCTTCAATCCTAATATGCCACATTATCTTATCATATATTTAAAAATAAGCACAACCACACCCAATCAATTCTAATATTTATATATAAATCCAACTAAATTGGGAGTTTATTGAAATGTTATTAGATGTGGTAGGATGTATTGAAGTTTAAGTAAAATGCTAATATGACAATCTCTTATTGGATGGTGTAAAACATGGGTTTTACATCTCATCCTTATCAAATTCAGACTCTAAATCCAATTCATCATTTTGACCCTCCTTTAACTCTCTTTGTTTGGGCTCTTCTTCTCCTTATCAAAACCTTCATTGCCCACACTTCTGGAACTAGAACCTATTCATTTGTTTTTATTATTATTTATATATAAATATAAATTTTGAATTCTCCCTCCACCTCCGTAAAAGTCGCCAAAGCACAAGCACGGTTAGAAAGTCTCTTTGAGGTGAGTTTTTCCTTTTCTGTCTTTCAATTCCCTCTATCTTCTTCAGTTTGTTTGGTGCGAATTGCATAAAAAGATAAGATCTTCATTCATTAAAGAATAGGATTTTTTTTTTTTTTTTACTTGAAAAAGGAAAAATATCTTTTGATTTATTTGTATTGACTCTTGATATCCGATTTGAGAATGTTTGATTCTTCCTAAAGTTTCCAATAATACAAAAAACTATGAAATGATTACTTTAGAATAACCCTTGAAAAAAGATGCTGTCTATTTACTTTTAAAATGGAAAACATCCCTATAAAAATATTTTAATTTTCAAGAATTTAAAGGTATGAAACTGTAAATGGTGGGTGGGATGGTAATCATGGTATTGGATGCATAAAAAAAAAATTAAATCTTTATTGTGAAATAGACTATTTCTATTTTCTTTACAATTTTTTTTTAATAGTGAAATAGTTTAAATTGAAAATTGAAAAAAAAAAAAAAAAAAAAAAAAAAAAAAAAAAAACTTCATCAAGAAGTAAACTCTTCATTTGCTTTGAAGTTTGAAATGAAGAGGATTTTCTTTCTCAGGAAATTATTGTGTATTTCTGGAGTACCATAAATGCATACTCCTTCCTTTCACATGAATGGTGGGTCCCACTAATTAAATTCAGGGTGGGATCCACCATTTATGTGAGAGAGAGACTATACATTTATGGTACTCCAAGAATACCTAATAATTTTCCCTCTTTTTCACATTTTTTACAAAAATGGTCGCCTGATGAGATCTTGTATTAAATGAAAGAAGTCAATTGACATGTGTTTCTAGAAAAATATATACTTTTTGCCTTTCTTGTAGACCATAAAAACGCGGTTAGTAAGCCTGAGAACCTTCATACTCAAAGAACTTATATTAAGAAAAGAAAAATAAAATGAATAAGTTGTAAATTGACATACTAGCTTGTCCAACTTTTTTGAGGTTCACAGTGGCTCACCTATGAATCATATAATAAAGAACTATACCCTTGTGGGGCAGTGATACAGATGATGAAATTCATGATCAATGGCCATCAATTAAGCAATTTGGACCCATCAATTAAGGTTGCTACAGAAGGTAGTTTCATGGATAGAGAGTTTTGGTTTTTGGAATAGGAAAGTGAACATTAGCAACCACAAGTAGACAAGAAAAAAGTCATACAGGATATTGCTAAGATTTGGCTTATGGAGTTGTAGAATTTTTAGATTCAGATTGAAATTGAAAAGGCTTAGAATTATGATTTGTGGAAGAAAGTTTTAAGATTATTCTATACTAGTTGCTAACCTGAATTTTGCATTAATAGGATAACACATATGCACAATAATTAAATAATATTTTTCCATGATCCAAGAGATTATAAATCCAAAAAAATGTCATGAATTAGTGAATACAAAAGAGATCTATTAAAATCCATTTATAATACCGAATGGACCAAATTAGGGGTAATTATTGAGTACTTCTGGAGTACCATAAATGCGTACTCCCCCTTTTCATATAACTTTGGGTTTCACTAATTAAATTTATGGTGGGACTCACAATTTATGTGAGAGAGGAGAGTATGTATTTATGGTATTCCCGAAATATTTAATAATTTCCCCCCAATTAGACTAAGGTGGACTGAATAGATGGAAGTGGATCGAATGGATGGAATTGGACTAAATAGACTGAATTGGACCGAAGTGAACTGAATTGGGCGGAGATGGACCGAAATGGGTAGTAGAATGGACTGAATGAGACTGAATTGGATTGCGGTAGACTGAATTGGACCGTGTGGACCGAATTAGACTGAATGGAACCAAAGTGGACTGAATAGACCGAACTAGACAGAATGGACTGAATTGGACCGAAGTTGACCAAAGTGGACCGAAATAGTAGAATAGACCGAATGAGACTGAATTGGACCGAAAAAATCATATGGACCGAATTGGACTGAATGGGACCGAAGTGGACCGAATTGGACAGAGGTGGACTGAATGGGTAGAATGGACCAAATGAGACCGAATTGGACCCAATTAGACTGAAGTGGATTGAATTGGACTTAGGTGGACTGAAATGTGCAAAATGGACTGACTGAGACCGAATTGCACCAATGTTGACCAAATGGACCGAATTGGAACAAATTGGACTGAATGGGACCAAAGTTGATACAATTGGACCAACCTGGACAGAAATAGATTGAATAGACCGAATTGGACCAAAATTGGCCGAATGAACCAAAGAGGAACAAATTGGACTGAACCAAAGTGGACAGAATTGGACCAAGGTGGACCGAAATGGATAGAATAGACCGAATTGGACTAAAATGGGCATAATGGACCGAAATGGACAGAATTGGACCAAGGTGGACCGAAATGAATAGAATAGACAGAATTGGACCAAAATGGTCAGAATGGACCGAATGAGACTGAACTAGACTACGGTGGACCAAAATGGACTGAATGGGACCATAATGGATCAAATGAGATTGAAGTGGACTAAAGTGCTATGCTAATGATTAAGGTGGCTAAACAAGAGTGTAGCAATAATAAATGCTACACTTAAACTTTTAGATATTACTAGTCAAAGACCTACGCAATGTGTGGGAATATATAATTATTTTGAGAAATAGTGTATTGTATAATATATTATCTAAACTTTATTATAGATAATTTGTTCTCCCTAAAAATTAAATAATTTATAAAAGTAATTTTCATCTCTCTATTTTTACAAATATATAATTTTATCATTTTTGGTGTTTTTGATTGATATTATTCTTTTTTGAAGTAGTCCATATTCTTTTAACTATTGTTATTAAGCATTATATTTTCCTAATTTCTTTTGGTACACTTAAAATTTTTAAGTTTCAAATTTATTATTCAAATTTTCATTCTCTTAATGAAATTATCATGATAATCAAAACTTATTATATAATTACAACTAATATTACTCAAATAGTTGATACTTTGATAGTACTCTCAGCCCAAACTTGTTTTTTTTCCATTCTTAAGTACATTGATGTGGATTAAATAAACCAAATTGGACTAAATTAGACCGAAATGGACCAAAATGAACCTAATAGACTGAATTGGACCAAAGTGGATTGAAATATACCGAATGCCAAATTGTAATCAGTAAACATAACTCAAAAAATTAATAATAATCATAATAATAAAGTGATGTAAAACCATAATTTGTGATAAGTAATGTATTCCAATGTGATGGAAGTGGTTTGTTATTAAAGTAACATCAATTAGATTTGTTATCACATTGATATTTTTTAACTAAATTATCATGCATGTGTTTGTAATTCTATGTGCCTGTAGAAGGTCTTATTCAAATTGAATTCGGTACCATGTAGAGAAAGTTGGTACACCACAAAAAAGCATATTAGGAAAACCACTTGCATGTAAGAGCATCAGTATCAAACAGTGGATAATAGAAAAAGGGTATGGTTTTACACATTTTACCCAAAAAAGCACCCACATCAGTCCTTCTAAATCACTGTTCATTTCCAAAATTGCTACAGTAACCGTACATATTAACACAATTACTGTAACTTTCTATTTTTTTCTCTCTCATCTCTCATTTGATTATCTCTCCTCTCTCATCTGATCTCTCTCTTCCTCTACCCTCTTACTCATCTTATCTTCTCTTAAATCCAACAACAAATCATCAAATTCTTCAAACGTAAATCAATCTAGATCCCAAATTCATCAAACCCTCTCCTCAATATATATATATATATATATATATATATATATCAAACCCAAATCACAAAAGAAGAAGAAGAAAATGCAGAAATTGTAGAAGAATAAGAAGGTGTCGAAGAAGAAGTAGCAGCAGTAGCAGTCAATGGAGAGCCCCAAAATCACCATCCATGTAGTGGAAAAATCTGCCCAAAATCACCACCAAAATTACAAACCCAAAATCACTGGCCATAATCAAACTCAAATAGAAAAAGGAAAAGAAGAAGAATGAGAATGAGAAGAAGAAGATGAAGATGCCGAAGAAGAAAGGAGGAGAAGGAAAAGAAAAAAGAAGAAAGAAGAAAGAAGAAAGAAGAAGAAGGTGGAAAATAAAGAGATAGAGAATGTCAGAGATATTTTGGAGAGTTTGGTAAGGTGGTGGAACCGGTGTGAAATAAAAAAAAAAAAGATGAAAATGTATTATTTAAATAAAAGATGGTGTAGAATAGATAAACTAATGTGAGTGCTTTGTAAAAGTGGGTGTGTAAAATAGAACAAGTATGTTTTTTTTTTTGGCAAAATAGGCAAAAATTTTGCATCCACTGATGCGGATGCTCTAATATTTTATACAAAAGAAAAAGAAAAAGAAAGGGGAAAAAAACCCTTTGTTAATTTTTTTTTATTTTTTATTTTTTTTATTATCGTTATCTCTTGAAATTGATGAAAATGACATATAGTTCTCTACATGGGAGCATAACTAGACCATTTAACCTAGCCTTTAATACTACGTTAGCGTACAAAATTTGAATATAGTGGTGAAATGAGATTTTTCTTGGGCGAGTATAAACTAGAAATAAATAAATGGTATCTCCACCCAAAGTGTTTGTATTACATATATTTTCTATTATAAGTTACATTTAGGTTTAAGAATGTGTAAAGTTATGATAGTGAAAAGCAATGGTCATATCATAATTGATAAATTATAGTTAGTTTTGAGAATGAGTAAAAACATAATGCATAACTGCATATATTAATATTTATATAAATATTTTTTTTAGAAATGATGGAAAGAAAATGAGGACATGACCGCTGATATGACTCAATAGAAGTATAATAACAATAAATGTTATATTTCAGTTTTTAGATAGATATGAATACAAAATACCCATCATTATCACATCACGACTCAGCATAGTGAATGTCTATTACCACTGTTAAGCTGTATGAGATTTACTGTCAAATAATTATTAATAAACAACAACAGAAGTTGAAAAAGAAAAAATAAACAAAGAATACAAAGAAATATACCCTTTAGCTCATTTAACAGTCAATTCAAGCAATATCAATCAACAAGATCATCCTTCTTTAAGAACTATATATGTGTTGGCAAATGAGACAGTGCTCTAGGATTAGACTTCCCATGACACTTCCTTCTTCGATTCTCAAATTGCGGGTTTGCTTGTTCCATAGGTGTACCCCATAAGTCTCTCCACTGAGCTGAAGCAGTTTGTCTTGTACCCATCTAGAATCAGAACGGTTTGCTGGCTTCATAAAAAGTCTGCTTATCCTAATCCAATCAACAGGATAGAAGGCCATAGGCTGCAAGACTGTGAAGTTATAACCAGGTTGCTTTCCTATATTCTCAACCACTCTGGAAACCAAATAGGGACCATTATGACCCCATTTATTTCCATCAAAAGTCGAGGCAAATTCCTCCATGAATTTGAGCAGAAGTGGATGATTCATATCAAAAATCAAAACTGCATTGTTTAACCTGGTCCAGTTCTTAGTTTCCATATCCATACTTTGTGCACCAATTGAGTTCTTCAACCTGGTAAAAGGCTTTAGAACAATAAAATCTGTATCCAAGTAAACCCCACCATACCTGTACAATACTGCAAGTCTGATCAAATTGGATAAATTCTGAGCTAATGGAATCTCACCAGGGTCCTTGTTCCCACTCTTCATCTCCTTAAACCAAGCTTCAGCTGGGGTATTCTTGAATAGAAATGCCAAGTCCGGCGTCACTGCATTGACTTTGAATCCTCTATCAGCTAGAGGTTTCAAAATTCTGTGCCCTCTTCCAGAGTCCATACTTCTTGACAGAATCATTAGACATACAGTAGGGTGTGCCTTGAAAAGGCTCTCCAACATGAAGAATTCTCTTCTTCCAAAAGACCTTGCTGGTGAAATCCAAGTCATGAAGAACTGTGTCTCACAACCACTGTTAAAGAATTCCTTAACCCGACTATGAAATAGCCTTGTCAAGTTGTTTGACTTTAAAATCTCAAACTTTGGCATCTTTTCCCGGAACCAAGCAATTCTTTGTTCTTCTGTGGCACTCAAAGGAGGGACTAAAGATTTCCAATTTTCATCTTCAACTTCATCAATCTCTTCTTGCATGGACATGTTACCATTACTTGATCTCAGTTGTCGTTCAGTTCTCTCATGAGCCTCCAAGACCTTAAAATTGTCATTATTACTAAACTCAAAAGAATCATATATGATACTGTCTGTGTAGATGATAAAGATCATGCCAACAAGTGTGATGGTAAAAAAGAGAGGAAATTTTGCACGGCTAAGTACCTGGTGATCAAACATCTTACCCTTGATGAATTTTCTCACCATCATAAGAGTTTCAAGCTAAAACAAGTGATGAACAAAATATGCTTCTGAGGAAATTTACTGACATTAAAAAAAAGAACATATACAACATCACATAGGAGACTTCTAAGGACCTTTTCTTTTAAGGTCACTTCTAAGGTACTTAGTTTTCTAACGCAGTCAAATCTCTGGAATCATACTTCCTCCACTTCCAGTTATCCACTTTCATCAGTTTGTTTCATTATGTCGGATAAAACTGCAACAAATGCAATTATTCAAAGGCTTATCTATTCACAAATATAAGAGCAATGCTAAAGATAAAATAGAGGAACACATAAATAAAAATCTTGACCATGAAATTGATTTTATTTCTAGTGAAATGGAGAGGATCTTGTGCTGCCAATCAAGGTGCGCTTACAGTAAGTCTTGGATTATGATGTTTTTACTTGTATTCCCAGGGCCATTCTCTCTTAATTTTGTGGCAAGTGTTGAGGAAAGACTATTGTAACTTTGAATATTTAGTTAGTGTGTTTTTAACATGTCATATTTCCTAGGAAAAAAGAAGGAAAGATCAACCAACTTTTACAGTGTGTTTGGAAGTTTGGAGGTGAGAAGAGTGTAATTTAGGGATAACAATAGGGTGAGGTGAGGTTAGATTAAGGTTGCCCTTTTTCCTCTTTAGGGTGTGGAAAACTTGTGTGGGGTAGGAGCCCGACAGGTTGGGTTTGAGATTTTTTGTGATCTCTAATGAGGTGATTTCAACATTAGTGAGGTTGAGATAAAACCAAAATGGTAGGGGCCTTTGTGAAAGTACTGGGAGAAAGAGGGAGAAGCAAGTGTTTTTGGTGCAGGAAATGTGTGTAGGCTGAACTGTTTTGGGTTTGTTTAGCAATGAGAGTTGCTTAGAACATTTAATAGGTGGTTAGGTAGTTCTGCAAGAACACTAAGTTCCAATGAAAAACACACAAAGACTTAAAAATCACTAATTCTCAAAAATCGGTTACAAAATGAGAGTACAAGAGTACTTATACAATCTGTCCCATAACTAACAACCATTAGTATCTTGCCAAGTATCAAACTAACACTAGTTACATCTAATGCTAGCAACTAATTCATTAACAAGGCTAATTAATTCAGATAAGAATGACTGCTATATAAGCTAACTACATTAAGGCTCTTGTTTGGACACAAAGAGAACTATAGTTAACTGTTCTCAACAGCTAAAGCTGCTAGCTTGAACTCAAACAAAAACATCTTAAAATAGCTTAGAAGATGCTCCTGTGTCAGTTTTGGAGGATAGTAATAGAAAATGTAAAAAAAAAAAAAAAAAAAAAAAAAAAAAAAAAAAAAAAAAAAAGAAAAAAAAAAAAAGAGTATGAATAGGAAATGAATTTGAGAAATTAAAACTTACATACAAATTTTTTTAAATAAAAAAAATATATACATTCAAGGCGGGGCAATGTGATATGGGGCTAGGTAAGAAATCCATAACCTACCTTGGGGTGGGAAAACCCCAATGGGGTAGAGAGGGATATGACAGGTCAAGTGGGGTGGATAATTTTTTTATTCCTAAAAGGTATGAGGGGTATGTATATCATTCTTCTTTATTGGATATTGATAGGAAGAAGAAGAAATGATAAGATATCATATAAATTGACAATTATACTCATCTTCAGTTCAATTTAAAGAAAACATAATAAATTTACATCATAATGACAAAATTGATAAATTAAATATTTTTATATAAGTAGAACCCTTCTAGCTCTAAACTTTCCAATTTGGAGGAATTTAAAATGACCCCTCCAATCCTCTCAAACTTTTTCTCTTTGTAAAAAACATTAAAAAAAAAAAAAAGGATTAATTAAACACCCCCATCTCCTCTCTTATAAGGGATTTATCTTGACAATTACTTGAATACCTCTTGTATTATTCATAACTAGTAAATACTTTAACAGTTTTAACTTTTAAGCATTTCCTTTTGTAAGGGAAAAAAAAAAAAAAAAAAAAAAAAACACTAGAGAGAGTATTTATCTCTTATATTGATTAAGTGGAATAGTAGGCATTGATTACTACGAATTCATGTCTTACTCGCATTATATTTGAGATGGTGCTTGAGTGAGCCCATCACAACACAAAAATACAGGAATAGTGTGAAAAAGTATGTGAAATTCTATGTGTTAAAAGACTTTTCCTAGCATCAGCATCATTATTTAATATTATTGGAAATGCTAATTTAATGTAATTGTTGAACATGGAAAAAAAAACAATTGGTTATTATATTAAAAAAGAAAAGAAAATTGATATAAGAACTTACAAAAATGCATACTGGTACTTAGATAATCTAATAAGTACCAGTACAATGGCTTTTCTATTATGGCATTGGGCTGTTGAACACAACATTATGAATTTCCTGTCTTGCAACTAGTGTATATATAAGACAAACAAACAGTCTGGCTCTCTCTTATTTCTAATTATAGATGGTGAAGCTTGTAAAAGTGGTGTGTATATACCCTCAAATGTATGCGTTTAGGTACCACTTTCATTTCCCCTTATTAAAGATTGGTTGATTTCACTTGGTGCCTTTTAGGTGTTTGATTGAATGCCCGAATGATAAGGCTCTGATGTGCATTTTTAAGGCTTGCAATACGTTCACTTTGTGTCGAAAATAACATGTTTTTGCATACTATTAAGCTTTCAATATCCTGAAGCTGGATTGTAGCTAGGTCGGTGGCAAGTGGTATCTAGGAAGTTGAGAGAGGATTTGCATATTTGTGTTCTCTATTGCAATTGGCAACATGCATTGCCTTTAGAAAATGAGAAGTGATACATATACAACATTTTTCACAACAAATCATATGTGGTAAGTTATTATTGGTTCTAATTTGAATTCATAATTGAAATTAATTTTTTGCCCACTATTAACAACCTGCCACTACCATCACACATCACTCTACAATTATAAGTGCTTATGGAGTGTGAGGGGTAAGGGTTGAGATTCAAGTCTTCAGGAAAGAATTTTATACACATATACACTTAAATTAGGCTAAAGTAGAATTTTTATCTTGTATATATATATAAAGAACCTGCCACTTAGAATTTGTTGTAAAAATATTGTGGACATAACATTTTGTAGATAAGTGTTATAGATTTCCTAAAGATTTTATTGCTTTGTGTATATGTAAATTGAGTAGTTTTGAGACCACAAATTATTCCACAATATTTTTACCACAACTTTAACGTGGTAGACTGTGAGTGGTTAATTATCACTTACACATGAACCCATTATTTTTTTTCACTAATCAGACTCTCCCACGTCATACTGAAGCTGTGAAATATTATGGGTCACTTTTTCAAGTAAATTACAAGATAGCTCAAATTCACTGCCAGGACTAGGAGGGCAATCCCAGCAGTGGACATCTATTTAACCATAATGACATAAAATACTCCCTCCGTCCCACTTTGTTTGTCCTCTATTTCATTTTGGGATGTCCCAAAATATTGTCCTGTTTCTAAAAATAAAAGTCATTAATTTACTAATGTTCCTATTATAACCCTATTAATTTACTAATTCAATTTTTTGATAAATTTATTTAAGGGTAGTTTTGGAAACTTATACATCTTTAAAAGGTAGACAAAACAATAAATGATGTTCCCTTAAAAAGTTTGACTTTTCAAAGAGGACAAACAAAGTGAGACGGAGGGAGTAACTATTTAAGCCACACTTGTCATCGGGAAACCAAGCCATAAAGTAGCGTCACTTTCCCTGTCATAGTTCATTCATTTGCCCCGTGTATACATATAGCCATAAGAAATGCACAAAATATTTTTGCCTCTGTTACACAGTGCAACAAAAACAGAGGCTTTTTTCTTTAGGTAAAAGAAATAAATAAAATAGGCTTAGCATACCATTTAGATTAAATTCAATTTACTGATGTATTGCCTTTCTTTCTTCGTTAAAAAGAAAAAGAAAAAGTATTGTATCTCTTTGTTGGCTTCGATCTATAAATTTATATTTTTATACATAATTTTAGATTATAAAAACTTAAAATTTAAAGATTTGGTTAGTGGCAAAATTATTTATTCTTTATTTTTTTAGAAATTTTGTCAATTCAATGTACTGATATATTGTTTTTCTTTCTTCATTAAGAAAAAAAAGGGGTATTGTATCTCTTTGTGGGACAAAATTGGCCTTTGCTCATTTCTATCAAATAATCCAACATTTTGCCATTTTTTCCAAACTAATTAGGGAAATGTCCATTTTTTAAAACTCAATTTTCTCAATATCAATTTAAGCTCTATGGTGGTGTTTTAAGGAGACTATAGTGGTGTTTTAAAACTCGAGCTTCATGAACTTGAGTTATAGGTAAAAAGGAAAAAAAAAAAAAAACTTGCATGTTACTCGAGTTCATGGAGCTCAAGTTTCAAAACACCACTATAGGGCTCTAGAATTTTTTTTTTTTTTTTTTTAAACTCGATTTTGAGAAAATCGAGTTTCAAAATAGGGACATTTCCCTAATTAGTTTGGGAAAATGGGGCAAAATGTTGGATTTAAAAAAAAAAAAAAAAAAAAAAGGGCAAAAACCCATTTTCTCCCTCTTTGTTGGCTACAGTACTTTCCTATTTTCGGATAACACAGTATGATGGAGGTTCATTAATAGATTGATAATCCAACATGGGTCATTTTTAGGATTTATTAGGTATGTTTTGGCTGAAATTGTGTTTTGCCTAATCCATTGTAAATGCTCTCAAGGGAATTTACATTAGAGTAGGCAAATAGACGCTTTTAGTCATTATGTACCTAATTCAACACAAAAATGCATTACAATTTTTTTTTTTTTTTTTTTTTTTGAGAATAAAAAATATATTGCATTTGAGCATTCACGTTAGTCCCAATACTTTCTTGTTTAGCTAATTTTTATCTAATAAAAGCTCAGATTTTTCTATTTTAGCTACTTCATATCCACATCATCACATGTACATACACTAGACTTTTTTAAAAAAAATAAAATAAAATAAATTCGATAGTAATTTTTATTAATTTCTCTCTCCTCAGTTATCAACCTTTTTTTTTCTCCCCCCATCCAACCTCTACCAATTTCATCATTTTCTCTCCTTAATTACAAATAAATCAACCTTTCACATTTCACAAATAAAAATTTTTCACCAAAAAAAAGGACAAAGATGAAGTTCGTCTATTTTCACAAATTTGTAAAAAATAAAATTGTGGGGCCCAACAATATATGGGCCAGGCCCACTTGTTCGCGGGAAGCTTTAAGGCCCAAGCCGAAGAAGGTGGTAGTCCAAGCTCATTAGCGCAAAGCACAAATGGGCCCAGAGAAGCAGCCGAGGACGGTGCAGCCCTCGGCTGGCCCAAAGCTCCACCAAGAAAAGGGGCAAAAGCGGCATAGGGACAATCTTGAAAGAAAATCTGAAATATCTGGGAAAGGCTGCCCTTACTACCTTTCCCAGACAGAACTTTGCACCTAACAGAGCCATGTCCTTTAGCTTTATCAACTACTCCCAACGACTTGGGTTTGGGACTGATGGGACAAGTATCAGTCTTGGAAAGGTCGACCCTACACGTGGACGAAGGAAATTGAACGCATGCGAGTATAAAAGAAAAAATATGTAACCTAAAGTGGAGGGCTCCCTAGTCCCACTGAAAGAAAAAAGGGCTCCAGAGGTGAATACACCTGAACCATGCATAAATACCTTAACAAAACCACCGCCGCCGGGTAACCACGACTTAGCCTTTCGAACCCACTCTCTACAAATGATATTGTATGGGCCCATTCACGTCCTGACCCAACTACCATTATGGTTCGTTCCGGAACGTGACCCTACAAAAATAGAAACACAAATCAACTCTTCAAAATTTCACAAGAATTACAAATTTTGTCTCTGTTTTCAATGATTCTTGTTAAGTGCCAGAAAGCCAAGGAAAAAACTCATACTATTTTGTTTGTTCAATTGATGAATTGCAAATTGCAAGTGAATATAAATCCTCTATACCAAAATTTGTGTTCCATTTTATGTTTCACCAATTGCAATTTGTCATGTGTTTATTTTATTTTATTTTTTCCATTTTAAACTTTGGCTATTTTATAAGGAAAGTTAAACAAATACACGGCAAGTTAGTACAGAGGATTTGTATTCCTTACGGGTATGAAAAGAAGACAAAAAGATCAAAGTATTATCATGTCATGGCAGATTCCAAATCCCAGATATTAAATCTAGGATAAATTCTGCAGTTTAATTCTTTTTTTAAAATTTTTTTATAGTAATTAATTTTTTTAATTTTTTATTATTATAGAACTTGGCTTTGTTTCCTTGTTTGAGAGAGTTTTTAGAAATATTTTAGTCAAAATTGATTGATAGGATATAACTAGGATCCAGTTATAAAATGTTTTTCTTGACAAGTTTTTGTTATTATTATTTTTGCCTAATTTCGTGGCTAACGCAAATTTTGTTTTCCTAGCGAGCGACCCTATGATTTTTCCCCCCTTATGTATTATTAGTAGTAGTAGTCCTTGGGCATTTAAACTTTTGAATAATAAAATTCCAGAGATTTTTTTTTTCCTTTTTATTTTTTATTGATAGACTTCATATTTCTCAGTGTGGATTCAAAGAAACCCATTTTAGATGTCAAGATTTATACTATAGACAAACGTTTATTATTTGTTGTGATTGCGTCATCTTTCCCAATTTCAATTTGTTCAGATAGAAATTTTCAATTTTACAAAGAAGAGGTAATAAGGGAAAGCACAAAAGCAAAAGAGAACCACATCCAGCTTTTAAAATGCTTCCATATATACAACTTTTAATTTATTTATTTATGAAAAAATATAGTAGCTATAAAATTGTTTGTAGCTCAAAGCTACAATCATATTCAATTAAATAAATATTACTATATATTTTGAAAATTCAATTGTTAAATTGCATGTTCTTTACGTTCTAATACACATGTCAAATTTTGTGTTAATTGGATATTATTAACCATATGATCTATAAATTTATATTTTATGCATAATTTTAAATTATAAAAACTTGCAATTTAAATAATTTATTGATGATATAGCTATTGATTTTTAATTTTCTAGAAATTTTGCAAGCATGGAGATATAAGAAGAAGATGTAATCCAATAATGAATTTGTCAAAAATCACCTCCAATAAAAAGATATTGGGTAAAATTGTAACTTAGACTACAAACAATTTTATAGTTAAATTTTATCCTTTATTATTATTATTTTTTAATAACTTTTACTACCAGTAACTAGTAAGTTACTAGTTTTAGTGTTGTTGGCTAATTACAATACACGATAGGTTGGGCATAATAAATTAATAATTGATTAATTAAAAAGATAAGATCTTCATTCATGAAAGAAAAAAGACCTTTTAATTTAATCATGATGATTCTTGATATTCAATTTGCGAATGTTTGATTCTTCCGAAAGTTTCCAATAATACAACCAACAGACTATGCAATTATTTTTGTGTAACCCTTGAAAAAAGATGCTCTCTATTTACTTAAAAAATGGAAAGCATCCAAATAAAAATATTTAAAGAATTTAAAAATGAATAATGAACATGGTGGATTACATGGTATTATACTATTATGTACACAGTACATCTTTGAAAGCAAGAAAAATTAAATCTCCAGAGTCAAATACTCTATATTTTTTATATTGTGAAATAAATTAGATCCATTTGCCTTGTAATAGAGAAGAAAAATTAAATCTTCATCATGAAGTAAACTCTCTTCATTTGCTTTGAAAGTTGAAAAGAAGAGAATCCTGACTCGCCTCTTTCAGATATCGTATATGTTTGTAGAAAATTGATTGCCTGAGATCTTGTCTGAATGGAATAAGTCAATGGTGTTTCTAGAAAAATATATAATTTCTTTCCTTTGACCAATAAAACACGGTTTAGTAAGCCTGAGAAACTTCATACCCAAAGAAGTTATTAACAAAAGAAAAATCAAATTAGTAAAGTTGTTAATTTCTTGTGCAACCAAGGGTAATCATTCAACCTGGAGTTACGTTATCAAGAGAAGAGATTAAGAAGCTTCTCCGGGAGTTCTCCCTATAGTCAGATATCCTATGTTCTTGGGCAATGTCTTTTACGATATTTAATGTTATTATTAATTTATGAGTTTTGTTTCTCAAAACAATAATAATTATGGGCTTCGATTCTCACACATCCACTTTTATGCGATAAAATGTAGATATTCCAATATCAATTATGAATATGTGGGTAAAATAGTGGATGTTAACAAGTGTGAAAGAATATTTAGCCTTAATTTATTATTTTCTAAGACCTCAAATATAAATGTTTGAACTTCTGACAAGTAACAACAATACTATGGACACACTCTATTTCACATAATGATGATGTGTGCTATTGTGAGTGATCGGCTAAAATTTGCAGGTCCATGTAAAGAGCACTAGGCAAAAAGTATCTACCAATCACAATTGCATATATTAGCATGTTGAAATTAAGTGTGTTCCTAGAATTATTGATATTCCAAATATGCTTGAGAATTGAGTTGAGAAATAGCCATACGTGCCTTCCATCTCATATTGACTGCTGGTGGTGCTGTCTTGGGTATAGTGTACCTTCCTTGGTTCTGTGGTTCATATGTAAGGACCAACTCTATTTGTAATGAAACGTGCATTCCTCGCCTGATAAATCCAACTTGGTTTGGCTTACTTGTAAGCTTAGCTCAATTATATAATATTTTATTCTTGGTTCTTACTAGAGTTTTGGACGTATATTTAGAATAGTTCAGTACATTCGATTGGCTAGAATGTTTTAGTCTAGTGTTTGTAACTATCCTAAAAGCGAAATGTAGTAAAACAAATGTTTTTCATTGCCGGCTTTCACAAATTTTTTATTGAGAGTTTGGCTGTCCTTTAGTTCATTATTCTAGTTTTTTCCTTTGTTCTTTCGCTGCTTATAGGTGGCACTAACCAGTATATGCTTTAGACCTTGATTCTGCTCTCTTTATTCCTGATTTTACTTATCAAAAAAAAAAAAAAAGGTTAAGAAATTAGGGGATTGAAGAGGGCACATAATTCACTTGCTTCTTGCATCCATTTGATTAATCTTCATTCTCTTCTTGTTTCAATTCCATTAGCCCCCTCCTGCATTCTGATCTCTGTCTTTCTTTTTAACCAAATAGAAAAGGAATGCAGGTTGCCTATCCATCTATTTCATACATAAAACAAAATCCTTTCAAACTATGCCGGTATCAGAGATTATAGAAGAGAAGGATGAAGAGTCCCCTCTCGTTGTTGGCAAAGAAAGACTCAGGCAGATTCTAGAGTACCAGAAGTCTTTGTATTTATCTTCATCTTCTCCTTCCTTGTATATTTCAGCTCCTTCGGGTTCTTCGTTCTCTTCCTCCCAGAAAAGTAGCAGCTTGTTAGAATTGATGCAAGGAGGAAGCACATCTTTGAGGAGATTATTTGATATGGAACATACTAGTTTGTCCAATTTTTTTGAAAATTACAGTGGCTCACCTGTAGTAAAGGCTATACCTTTGTGGGGCAGTGATGCAGATGATGAAATTCATGATCCATGGGCCTCAATTAAGCAAGTTGGACCCACCAATGATTCTGGAACTGATGGTCAAAATAAGGCTGCTACAGAAGGTAGTTTCATGGATAGAGAGTTTGGCGTTGGGAATAGAAAGGTGATAACTAGCAACCACAAGTTGACACGAAAAAAGTCATACAGAAGATTGCCAGGATTTGGCTTATGGAGATGCAGAGGGTTTAGATTTAGATTGAAATTGAAAAGGTTTAGAATTATGATTTGTGCAAGAAAGTTTTGATATTATTATACATTAGCCATCATTATCAGAGTAAGAAAATTGATTGTATATTACCATTGTTAAGCTGTATGAGATCTACTATCAAATAATTATTGACAAACAACCAAAAAAGTTGAAAAAGAAAAAAAGAACAAAGATACAAAAGAAATACCCTTTATCTCATTTACCAGAGAATAAATTCAAGCATCCTCCTTTAAGAACTCTGTATGCGTTGGCAAATGAGACAGTGTTCTAAGATTAGTCTTCCCATGACACTTCCTTCTTCGATTTGCAAATTGCGGGTTTGCTTGTTCCATAGGTGTACCCCATAAGTCTCTCCACTGAGCTGAAGCAGTTTTTCTTGTACCCATCTTGAATCAGAACGGTTTGCTGGCTTCATGAAAAGTCTGTTTATCCTGATCCAATCAACAGGATAGAAGGCCATAGGCTGCAAGACTGTGAAGTTATAACCAGGTTGCTTTCCTATATTCTCAACCACTCTAGAAACCAAATAGGGACCATTATGACCCCATTTATTTCCATCAAAAGTTGAGGCGAATTCCTCCATGAATCTGAGCAGAAGTGGATGATTCATATCAAAAATCAAAACTGCATTGTTTAACCTGGTCCAGTTCTTAGTTTCCATATCCATACTTTGTGCACCAATTGAGTTCTTCAACCCAGTAAAAGGCTTTAGAACAATAAAATCTGTATCCAAGTAAACCCCACCATACTTGTACAATACTGCAAGTCTGATCAAATTGGATAAATTCTGAGCAAATGGAATCTCACCTGGGTCCTTTATCCCACTCTTCATCTCCTTAAACCAAGCTTTAGCTGGTGTATCCTTGAATAGATACGCCAAGTCCGGTGTCACTGCCTTAACTTTGAATCCTCTATCAACTAGAGGTTTCAGGATTTTGTTCCCTCTTCCAGAGTCCAAACTTCTTGATAGAATCATTAAACATCCATGAGGGTGTGCCTTGAAAAGGCTCTCCAAGGTGAAGAATTCCCTTCTTCCAAAAGTCGCTGCTGGTGAAATCCAAGTCATGAAGAATTGTGCCTCACAGCCACTGCGAAAGAATTTTTTAACCCGACTATGAAATTTCCGTGTCATGTTGTTGGACTTGAAAATCTGAATCTTCGGCATCTTTTCCCGGAACCAAGCAATTCTCTCTTCTTCTGTGACACTCAAAGGAGAGACTAATGATTGCAAATTTTCTTCTTCAATTTCATCAATCTTTTCTTGCATGGAATACAGTTGTTTGTTACCAATACTTGATCTCAGTTTCCCTTGAGTTTGCTCACTATTTTCATAGATGATACTGCCAGTACTTGATCTCAGTTGCCCTCGAGTTTCCTCACTGTTTTCACAGATGATACTGTCTTTGTAGATGACAAAGATCATAGCAACAAGTGTGATGGTAAAGATGATAGACAATTTGGCACGGCAAAGTACCTTGTAATCAAACATTGTAACCCCTGTGAATCTTCTGAGTTTTCTGACCATCATATAATTTTCAAGCTGAAACAAGAGAACATAATTTAGAAATTTCTTGGCAGCTATAGCAAGTTCTTGTTGACATAAAAACTATAAAAAAATAGAAAATTAAATCACATAGGAGACTTTAAATGTACTAGTGTTATAAGCATGTACGAACGTAGCCAATTATCTCTGGAAACAGTTCCCTGCTTTTGAAACTTTCAAAGTCAAATAAGGACAATTTAGACTAGAGACGCCGGTGATTAGAAACATGATTTTTTTTAACAATAAAAAAACATGATTAATGTAGTATTAATATTGTGATTGGGGTCCAGCAAGAAATAAAATGATAGTGAATAGAAAAGTTGCCATTTTTAAAGTTTACCGCAAAGAGAGACATGTAGACTGTAGAGGTACGTGCAGATAATATGTGTAAATGCATCGAATCTTTTTTTTTTTTGGGTATCTTTTCTTGCCATATAATATGTGCAAATGCATTTAGTGTCCTAGATTTACTTTCTTTTCCTCCCTTTTTTAACTATCACATGGCTTAACAAAAAATTATATGTAAATTAAACAAATATTTCAATAATATTATCAATTGAATAATAAAACAAAAAAAAAATTATTTTAAGTTAATGAGTAATTCACATTCTACAATCAATGTTTTTATCAAAAACCAAATATAGATTATAAAAAAATTCTAAAAATAATAGTACCTCTTTTAAAATTTTTGAACTTTTGATAATTGAGTTTTAATTTGATTAGTATTTCAATTTCTTTTCAAAAATTTGTTAATAGACGAATTTCATTTAACTTAAACTATGTAAATAATTTTAATGTATTTATAATGAATGATGTGATGAATTATGTTGCACAACTTATAAAGTTTACATTATTAAAAGTCATTTAGTGCAAGCATAATGTGTATGTCTCATCTTTTATTATTAAAAATAAATACTTATGATAGATTATTAAAATAATATAAAATAATTAATAGAATTCTTTTAAATTTCTAAAACTTTTGGTAGTATAATTTAAATCATAGTAGTATTTAAAAAAAAAATCTTTAGAACTTTGGTAATAAAGAGTTACATAGAGCAAATATTCTAATTATTTTAGTATACTCATCGAGGGTGTGAAATGAAATAATTTAAGAATTTTATGGATTTTATCAAGAAATAAAATTTAGGAAAAAAATTAGTGTTTATTTAGCCACATTCATTGCAACAACCATCGATCAAATATTGTTATGGCAATGAAAATGAATTTCTAAGATCTCATTTTGCTTGAGCAATGCTTAAAAATTGCTTGACCTTTTGCATCAGTAAACTTTTATTTTGGTTTGGGCTGTTAAAGGTTTGTTTTTAGTTTGTCATTCATTTTTATCTAGAAAGATAGGAATGAGAGAGTGGATAACAATTGAGGAGAATAAGTTTTTTAATTTATAGGCAACGCAATGATTAATCGTCCATTAATCTATTGCATGGGATTCGGGGCTTACAAAATGTATATTAATCATTAATTTAAAATAAGTTTTTCTTTGTAGAGTGGGATTTATATATTTCAATGAAAAAATTTATGTAAAAATAGTTTTTTGTATTATTTTGTGTTTGGTAATATCTAAATAAAGTGGGACAAAGGAAAAATATCTCTTAACTTTCTTTATTTAGCGTGACGGAAAACAATTCTATCTTATGTCAAGCTAAATAAAGAAAGTAAAAAGATAGTTTTCCAATTCATTTCAAAGTTGCTATCCAATATAGAAAAATGAGATAGTTTTTAGAAAATGATTTTTGAAAAATGATTTATTTTCTAAAAAATGTTAATGTACTTTGTTGTACTTTAGTGAAGTATTTGAAAAAAAAAATTCTTAATTAGATAGAATATTATTAATTCTCAATTAATTTTGAGATTCTACTTAGAATATTATTATTATTATTATTATTATTATTATTATTATTATTATTATTATTATTAATAGTCATGAAAGAATTCCCTTATTTATATATATATAGTCATTTTTTGTAATTTACACCTTAAATTGCAGTTTTGGTAAATGACAACTAAATAAGCTTTTTAAAAAAGCACCTTTAAACAATTTTTTTTAATTCACTTTTTAAAAAAGCCCAATTTCATTGAGCAATTATTAAAACTACCAAATTTTTTTTTATTTTTAAAAAAAGCATAATTTGAAAAACTAGTAAACTCACCTTAATAAATCATATACATGACTTGTTTAATCTATTTATAAGTAACCATATGTATAATGGGTTTGGACGAAAATTTTATCAAGAAGATAAAATAGTTTTGGCAATTTTGGTTTAGTGTATATATATATATATACACATACCAATCAAAAGATGAGAATCAATTGGTTTGAGCAATATAAGGATATAAGTTGTGATTGGTGGAGTACAAAATAAAAATTATGAAAATTATCTATTTTATCGTCATAGAAATGGAATAAAAAGATGAATAAAGTGTAAATGAGAAATGGAAAATAGAATATTGAAAGGAATGGAGTAATTATATAGGGTCTTCTAAATCAAGAGAGAGTTGAATTCAAAATCTTGTAGATACTGACGGGAATGACGACTCTACATCCTGCTGACGAAGATAACATTAATGACGGGAGAATCATCCATGACGAGGTAATCAGAAAAAACGAAGAAAGCCATCATCACTAACGAAGGCAGGGAGTTATTCAATGCAGTCAATCAATGATCCGAGCAATTACCAAATCGACCAAGCAGACCGTTGGAGAGCCTCTTAAAAGTCTCATTACTGACCAGGTGTGTTACTAAAGAAAGCATTAACAACTTCAACGGCTAGCCCGTAAGGCCTCAGGTATAAAACTTTCACACAACCAACAGAAGGAGATATATGCAAAAATACTCTGAAACTATCTTTTACTTCTTTACTGTGTTTAATTGTGATCCTAACTTTGGCATCGGAGACTTTGTGGCAGGCGCCACACCGGTGTCCCTCGTCGAGCAAACCTTCACATTCCAAGAGTGATTCCATCTGCTCACTCACTGACGGACTTGTGTTCCATCAGTTTGGCGCCGTCTGTGGGAACGAGTTTTCAGATTTACATTCGAAAACGTAGTTTCCATCAATTCACCATATCCAGATGGAATCCAACCCAGATTCAACGACCTTGACCCAGCAAGTTCAAGCCCTGGCAGCCACCATTGAGGAACTCACCAGGCAGAACCAGGAAATGAAGCTGCGGCTCCAGCAGGTTCAACAAGCTCAACAGGAAGAAAACCGGTCCAAGGGTAACACGGAGGGAGAGGGGGATAGCCAACAGAGGGAAACCCCTCGGAGACCAACTACTCCGGACGAACAGAACTCAGATCTTCTTCGGGAAATGAGGAAAGAGATGGACGAACTAAGGAGCGCTATCAAGGAAAAGACAGACCGGAGTGTGGACAAGATGGTAAGGGCTACAGATTCGCCCTTCACTGCAGCGGTACTTGATTGCCCCGTGCCGTCAAAGTTTCGCCTGCCTCAATTAGAACCATTCGACGGACTCAAGGACCCTCAGGATCATCTTAATACCTTTAAGATGACTCTGGGCCTTCAGCAACCACTTGACGAGATATTGTGTCGTTCCTTCCCTACGACTCTCAAAGGAGCTGCAAGAGAGTGGTTTACAAAGTTGCCAAACTCATCCATAGACAACTTCGATCAGCTAAGTAGTGCTTTCCTGCGTCACTTCATAGGGGGACAACGCCCAAGGAGACCAGTAGATTACTTACTCACCATAAGACAGGGAGAGAAGGAGACTCTGAGGTCATATGTCAAGCGATTCACCCGGGAAACTCTGGAGGTGGACGAAGCTGATGACAAGGTGCAACTGACGACCTTCAAGGCAGGGTTGAAATCCAGAGACCTTGTAGCCTCTCTTGCCAAAAACCCCCCGAAGACAATGGCTGAGATGCTCCTGAAGGCCCAAAAATACATGAACGCGGAAGATGCTCTAGCTGCCATAAAAGATACCGAGAGGCTAGGAGACAAGTCCAAGAGGGAAGACGACCGCAGAGGGCAAAAGAGAGACAGACCAGAACGTCGGAACAGTGACGGGAATAGAAAGAGAGATGACAAAAATCCTCGTCAGGTAAAATTTACTCCTTTGGTTATGCCTGTTGACAAGATTTTCACGCAGATCAAGGACGAGCATTATCTCAAATGGCCCAGGCCATTACACTCGTCCCCCAATGTACGTGACAAGAACAAGTATTGCCGGTTCCACAGAGACCACGGCCACAACACAGAAGATTGCAGAGACCTGAAGGAACAAATAGAGGAGTTAATACGGAAAGGAAAGTTGCAGAAATATGTAAAGAAAGGAGAATATAGCAAGTTCAGAGACGACACCAGGACCCAACATGAATCCTTCACTCGGGATGACGACCATACGTCCCAACCTCCACGCAAAGTGATCGGGGAGATAAACACGATCACGGGAGGACCATTCTCAGGAGGGTCCTTCAGATCACTTAGAAAAGCATACCACAGACAGGTAAACAGCGTCCACGCCATTCCTCCGTCCAAGTACCGACGAACATACCAAGATATGTCTTTTAATGAAGGAGACGCCAGGGGAGTGAAGCAGCCTCACAAAGATCCCCTGGTCATAGTGCTGAATATAGAAGGGTTCAATACCAGAAGAATCCTTGTTGATAACGGGAGCTCAGCGGATATCATCTACCTCCCAGCCTTCCAGCAGTTGAAGTTAGATCCAAAAAGGCTCCGTCCTTTCGACTCTCCGCTTGTCAGTTTCAGTGGAGACAGGGTCTACCCCAGGGGTATAGTGACTCTGACGGTGACAGCAGGGACCTATCCGTTGCAGCTGACCAAACAAGTAGACTTCCTAGTTGTAGATTGCCCCTCGTCCTACAATGCCATCATTGGGAGGCCTACCTTAAACAAGTGGAAGGCGGCAACGTCAACTTACTGTTTGAAGGTGAAATTCCCAACAGACGATGGTGTGGGTGAAGTGAAGGGTGATCAGGTCCTGGCAAGGGAGTGCTACCAGGCCGTACTGGCAAGAAAGGAGAACCACAAGTGGACGATAGAAGAAAAAGAGGAAGATGGAGTGGAGATCCTGGAAGCCGTGGAATTGGTAGAAGGAAATGCGGACAGGACAACCAGGATAGGGACGACGCTAAGTCCTGAGGTGAGAGCGAGACTCATAAAGTTCCTTAAAGGGAATCTAGATGTCTTTGCATGGAGTCACGAGGACATGCCAGGCATATCTCCAGAGATCATCCAGCATAGACTGAATGTGGACCCCAACAGGAAGCTCGTTCAGCAACGACGAAGAACTTTCGCTCCAGAGCGAGATCAGGCAGTAGCAGAGGAGGTAACCAAACTCTTGACGGCTGGATTCATCCGGGAGGTATACTACCCAGAATGGCTCACCAACGTCGTCCTGGTAAAGAAACCAAATGGAAAGTGGAGAATGTGTGTAGACTTCACCGACCTGAATAAAGCATGCCCAAAGGACAGCTTCCCTCTACCAAGGATAGACCAGCTCGTGGACTCTACCGCTGGACACAAGTTGTTGACGTTCATGGACGCCTTCTCAGGGTACAACCAGATACAGATGGCTGAAGAAGACCAGGAGAAGACCGCCTTCATCACCAGCCAGGGACTCTATTGTTACAAGGTGATGCCTTTTGGGTTGAAAAATGCTGGAGCTACATATCAGAGGATGGTAAACAAAATGTTCAACCAACAAATTGGCAGAAATATGGAGGTATACGTAGACGATATGCTCGTCAAGAGTAAGGAAGAGCTCGCTCATCTGGACGAGCTGGAGGAGACTTTCACAACCCTGAGAAAACACCAGATGAAGTTGAATCCAAACAAATGTGTTTTTGGGGTAGCCTCGGGAAAATTCTTGGGATTCATGGTGTCCCAGAGAGGAATAGAAGCCAATCCAGAAAAAGTACAAGCTATCATTGACGTGGCCCCACCCAAGACCGTCAAGGATGTACAAAAACTTACAGGAAGGATAGCAGCTCTAAATAGGTTCGTCTCTAGGGCCACAGACAAATGCCTGCCCTTTTTCAAAACCCTCAAGCAGGCTTTTGCTTGGACCGACGAATGCGAAGCAGCGTTCCAAGAGCTGAAGCGATATCTGAGCAGTCCGCCTCTCCTGAGCCAGTCCAAAGGAGGGGAGAACCTATACTTGTACCTGGCGGTGTCAGCCTCGGCAGTAAGCGCAGCCTTGATTAGAGAAGAAGGCAAGAAGCAACTCCCAGTGTACTACGTCAGTCAAGCCTTTCAAGGAGCTGAGTTCAGGTACCCAAGGATCGAAAAGATTGCGTTTGCGCTTATAGTAGCCTCGCGCAAGCTCAGGCCGTATTTCCAGTCAAATCCTATCTTCGTGATGACGGATCAGCCAATTAAGAAATCAATGAACAAACCGGAAGCAGCAGGGAGAATGGTCCAATGGGCAATCGAACTCAGCCAATTTGACATCGAGTACCATCCAAGAGCAGCTATCAAGGCACAAGCTCTGGCTGACTTCATCGCTGAATTCACTCTTCCAGACGAAGAAGGAACTACAGACGAAGTTGATAAATGGACAATACAGACAGATGGTTCGTCAGCTCAAAAGAGGGGGGGAGTAGGGGTCGTCATAACCACCCCCGAAGGAGAAGTGATGAAATATGGAGTTCAACTGGAGTTCCCAGCCACCAATAACGAAGCCGAATATGAAGGAATATTGACGGGCTTGAGGCTTGGAAAAGCTCTTGGTGCCAAAAACTTGCTGATCCAGAGTGATTCAAAGCTGGTAGTCGGACAGATCAGTGGAGAGTACGAGGCAAAGGAAGAAAGGATGCAGAAATACCTTAAACTGACGAGACAACTAACTCAGGAGTTCGACACAGTGGATTTCGTCCAGATACCAAGAAACCAGAATATTAGAGCTGACGAAGTGTCGAAACTAGCGTCGTCAGAAGCAGGAGGGACGAGCACAGACGTGGCAATAGAAATTCAGAAATACCCAAGTATTGAAGAGGTGGCGATGCTCACCACCCAGAGCACAGACACCTGGATGACGCCCTTAATATCCTTCCTCCGAGACGGACACCTACCTCAGAATATTGACGAAGCCAGAAAGGTCAAGAAGAGAGCAGCTAGGTTTACAATCTTGAATGACGTCTTGTACAAGAGAGGCTTCTCCATGCCTTACCTAAAGTGCGTCGACAAGGATGAGGCCAAATACATCCTGGAAGAAGTACATGGAGGAATCTGTGGCGACCATGCCGGCTCCAGATCCCTAGTCAACAAGGTGATAAGAGCGGGGTATTTTTGGCCAACCATGCAGGGGGATGCTGCTGACATCGTCAGAAGGTGCGACAGATGCCAGCGGTACGGGAATGTGCAACGGCTTCCAGCGGAGAAAATGACGACCATAGCCTCCCCATGGCCGTTCGCACAGTGGGGAATCGACATCGTCGGTCCTCTGCCTCAAGGTAAAGGTCAGGTAAAATTCCTTCTAGTTGCTATTGACTATTTCACTAAATGGGTTGAAGCAGAGGCCCTAGCAACCATCACTGAGGCTCGGATCTGGAGCTTCGTGTGGAAAAACATAATCTGCAGGTTCGGGATTCCCTTGACGATCATATCTAATAATGGGAAGCAGTTCGACAGCCAAGGCTTCAGAGACTTCTGCTCGGACCTCGGGATCAAGAATCAGTTCTCATCTCCGGGACACCCCCAGGCAAACGGACAGACGGAAGTAACAAACAGGACGCTGCTCAAGATAATCAAAACCAAGCTGGACGAAGCAAAAGGTGCCTGGCCAGAAGAACTACCTAGTGTCCTCTGGGCATACAGGACTACAGCCAGAACCCCGACAGGAGAGACACCCTTCAGGCTTACCTATGGCACAGAAGCAGTGATCCCAGTAGAAGTTGGAGTAACAAGCATCAGGCGAGGAACTTTCAGGGATGGACTCAATGACGAGGAACTGCGGTTCAACCTGGATTGCTTGGATGAAGTAAGAGACAATGCGTCCAGTAGAATGACGAAGTATCAAAAGAAAATGGCCGAGTATTACAACAAGAGGGTCAAACTCAGGCGTCTGACCATAGGGGACCTTGTCCTTCGCAAAGTCACCATAGCAACTAAAGACCCTACTCAAGGGAAGCTGGACCCTACATGGGAAGGGCCATATCGCGTCGTTCACTACTCTAGGCAAGGAAGTTACCATCTGGAAACTATGGACGGACAAAAGCTCCCTCGTCCGTGGAACATTGAGCATTTAAAGAAATACCATGAGTAAATGTAACACACGAATACATACGTTATTGAAGTTAATAAAAGTATTATTCCTTTGACGTTTTTGCGCAGGCAGTACAGGTCGACCATGAGGCCTATAAATCACTAAGTAACAAGATTCCGCCTTGACGGATGTAAGTTACTGACGAATATCATAAGATGGTAAAAAGACTAAGTAACAAGATTCCGCCTTGACGGATGTAAGTTACTGACGGTCATAATAGTATGGTTAGAAGACTAGGTAACAAGATTCCGCTTTGACGGATGTAAATTACTGACGACCATAATAGTATGGTTAAAAGATTAAGTAACAAGATTCCGCCTTGACGGATGTAAGTTACCGACGACCATAATAGTATGGTTAAAAGACTAAGTAACAAGATTCCGCCTTGACGGATGTAAGTTACTGACGACAATAATAGCAGGGTTAAAAGATCAATTGACAAGAGTCCGCCTGGATGGACATAAGTCGCCCATGCAGCACTCCCAAAAGTCACAAATGGCAGAAGTCAGTTGACGGAGAAAAGAGCGCAGTGCATTAAATCAACAACTAATTAACAAAGCACAAAAATGGTGGACGGATGTAAATCAGCCAGAACATCAAGAAGAAAAGTAAGTACGATTCATTCCAGCCCATAACCACTGGGCCAATATCATTGTTTTCAAAATAAAGTTAACTGTTTTGAAATTTGATTTACAAAAAGAAAGGCCCAAAACAAGACAGGCACCCACCATAAAACAAAATTTTTTTTTTTTCTAAGTATTAAGAGTCAAGCATCAGCTGTGCCTTCACTGGCCGGTACGTCAGCAACAGGTTCAGGAGCATCATCACCAAGGGCAGAGGATGAAGCCGCCTCCTCCAAAGCCATTTCCTTGTCAACTTCCTCCAAATCCAGGCTCTCCAGGTTGACTCCAGAAGGATGCTTGATCATGTACCTCCGGAGAAGCTCAAAACCCTTGAAGTACCAACTGAAGAGCACGGTATTGTACTCGTCAGTGGTCTGGAAAGCCTCCACGGATCGAGCAGCGATGGTCACCAGTTTCTCCTTGGCTGCCTGAAGCTGCTCGTCCTTCTCGAGAGTCAACCCGCGCTCAACTCTGAGGTCGTCCTCCAGCACCTTGACCTTCTCCTTCAAGGTCGTTGCCTCGTCCATGGAAGTGATCAGGTTCGTCCTCAGGTCAGAGTTCTCCTTCTCCAAAGCCTCCATCCGGGTTGCCAAAGACGCCACCTTGGCCCCTTGAGTGAGGTACTCAGCGGTGATATGGAGACTCTCTCCCAACACCTGGAGGGAATTATGAGGTCATCTATTAAAAAAAAAAAAAAAAAAAAAAAAGATGATAAAGAGGTAAGAACCCCACACCTGGACAAGTTTGTGGACATGACGAGAGGCCACATCGTTTAAGGACAAGTCAGAGAGAGCCTTCAAGTCCGCCGAAGTAACGACCTCGTGAGCCCTGTCTACGGCCAATGACTCGTCATCCCATATTGTGGATGAACGAGCATCAGTCTTCTCCTTCCCTTTGCCAGACACACGCGGCCTTTTGGAGCCAGGAGTAGGAATCTCTTCTATTGAAACGGTCGGGGAGGCAGTCCTCGTCGTTTCGGAGGCTATGGAAGGAACGATGCTGAGCGGGATGGAGGCAGGACCCTTCCCGGTGACTCGCACAGTCTTCTTTCCCAGATTGGACAGGGGTTCGTCCTTCTTTGACCTCATCTTTGCATACATGTCCTTGTTGAATTTTGTCGTCATCTCTGCAAGAAGAAAGTGTGTCAAAAAATTGCTTAAGTATACATAAGAAGAATCAGCATTGACGAAGTTAAAACTTACTCTTTTTGCCTTCAATGCCAAGCTGACGAAGAACGAAAGGAGATGGGTCAGGACCAAGGTTGTAAAATGCAAGAGACCGGGGGTCAACCAGTTCGTCCCAGCTCTCAATCGTCTCAGCGTACCCGATGGCGGTCTCTATGCGTTCCTTATACCGTCTCTTCAGTCCAGGCCGTCTCTTAACTATACCAAACGAAGAAACAAAGAAGTCAGCAAGACCAGAACCTCAAAATTGGCAAGATTGAAACAACATGGAGAAATACTGACGCACCTAAGGTCGGGGTTCCCCACCGACGGAGCAACCTCGGGATATCACCCCAATCACTGCTGGATTGAGTCTCGAAGTCGTCCCCAGACACAAAGAAAAAGCGCGACTTCCAATACCTGAATGACGAGGGCAATCCCTTGACGATCCTAGTCTTTCTCTCCCAAGGGACTAATTCATAATACCCCCACTCCTTAGACTCTTTCAAACGATACAGGTAGGTGAGCTCGCCTATCCTGATCATATCCCCGTTGGAGGCCAACCATATTTGCATACAGTTGATGACGATCCTCCACGAGTTAGGCATGAGCTGCCCAGGAGCTATACCAAAATGATCTAAAAGTTCCATCAGGAACGGGTGGACGGGGAACCTAAGCCCACAGGTGAAGGTTGACTCGTAAAAGCATATTTCGCCTGGAAAGAAGTGACAAGCCCTATCTTCTTCCCTGGGTCGACGAACACGAACCCTAGACGGAAATTGAAACCTATCCTTAAATCTATTCACGGTCTCGTCATCCAGACCACAAATCTCCCTAAGGGCATAAAAAGCCCTAACCTCTCGAGAACCAGAAACGGCTGTATCTCCTTCAGCCGGGCCACCACTGGACGATAGCCCAGTCTCGAGGTCACTAGACCTAACCTCAGACATTAATCCTCTCCCTCCTAAACCCTCAAACCAATTTAGCGATTGACGGAGCAAGGGCAACAATTCACTCAAAACGACGCTCAGACTATTGCCTTCGTACACAAAATTTTCTAAAAAAGGGTAAGTACCCAAAGACCCCCCTAGACGCGCAAAAAGGAAGGAGATCGACGGGCAAGCTATCCTAACCTCTAAGCTATCAACCATGGAAAAAACAGAAATCGAAAGGCAGAAAAACAAGGTACGAAACTGAAACCCCAAAAGAAAAACAAAAACCAACACCAGAATAGAAGCGAAAGGGAATAGCAAATCAGAAATTATGCTACAGTAAAAGAAGAAAAAGAAGAAAGAAAAAGGAAAGAGAAACGTACCTCCAATGGCGAAATGGCAGAAGCGCAGCGCAAGGCAAATCGGAGAAGAAAGGAAGTCTCAAAATGTTCAGAGTATCACTAAAAAATTGGTTTGCTTTTGCTCTCTGAGAAGTAGACGAAAAATTGAAAAGGAGAAGTTTTAAATGTGGGCCAAAAACGATTGAAAAACCAGCGGGAAACCCAAGGGTCATGCCATTAATTCCACAGACCATCACGCGCCACGTGGCCATGATTGCGTGTAGCGCCGCCACTAAGCATTAAAAGCGGAACAGAACCCCAAGAGTCACAAGAAAAACTTTTCATCTTCTGTGATCGTCATGACGGGTCACCGACGACCACAGAACCTGGGGGGCAACTGACGGGAATGACGACTCTACATCCCGCTGACGAAGATAACATTAATGACGGGAGAATCATCCATGACGAGGTAATCAGAAACAACGAAGAAAGCCATCATCACTGACGAAGGCAGGGAGTTATTCAATGCAGTCAATCAATGATCCGAGCAGTTACCAAATCGACCAAGCAGACCGTTGGAGAGCCTCTTAAAAGTCTCATTACTGACCAGGTGCGTTACTAAAGAAAGCATTAACAGCTTCAACGGCTAGCCCATAAGGCCTCAGGTATAAAACTTTCACACAACCAACAGAAGGAGATATATGCAAAAATACTCTGAAACTATATTTTACTTCTTTACTGTGTTTAATTGTGATCCTAACTTTGGCATCGGAGACTTTGTGGCAGGCGCCACACCGGTGTCCCTCGTCGAGCAAACCTTCACATTCCAAGAGTGATTCCATCTGCTCACTCACTGACGGACTTGTGTTCCATCAGATACCATGACCATGATAAATTGTTGATTACCCCAGAAAATTGAAGTATTAGGGGAAATGGTGTGGGATCCACGAACCTATTAATTTTCACCATTTAGATGGGAAAATTAATTAATTAAGTAAAAATGAGAAAATAAAAAATATATAACATGCTAAATGAGGTAAATGCTCATTGCTCACTTCTTCGTTGAGGTTTGCATCTGAAACATGCTAACAGCTTGGCCATGCCCATGATTTTGCCATCACGATTCACGAGATTCTTTGATTCTTTGCTTAATTATATTATCCACCGTTTATCACGCAGGATATAGTCAATTGATTTAATCGTGTGGACACTGTGAAAGAGATAGTAAATAGAAATTGATTAACACTGTGTTGGAGCATTTTTTTTTTTTTTTCAACGATAACCCTAAATTAATCCCATAAAATCTAGTTTATTCTTCAGAATCTGGAGAATGCAATTTTTTTTTTTTTTTTTTTAATTTCTTCCACACGGGCATGATGAACTTGCTTCTGTGGGTAGGTCTCACATGTGAGAAACATTACATAAAATTGAATTACAATTTTTTTTTTTTTTTAATTATCATCCAATCATCTTGCATTACATGATGATAACAATTTTAACAAAGTAAACAAATGAAAATAAATTTATCCAAACGCAAATTAAGCAAAACAATAAAACGATAACAGAAGACTCCATTTCAATTAGACCAAATACGATTGTTGATTTCTAATTTTCTAGTTGTACAGCACCGAGGTTCCCAGACCCAATTAGGCCCTAGGTTCAGGTCCAATGGCACGGCCCCATTACTTTAAATTCTGCTTGAAACTACCTTCACAAACTATGAGTTTTGAGCCTCGACCCCTAATCGATGCTCGGCATAAATTTCCCGAACAAATAAGGAAGTCTTGTCCAGACGTACCATAGGATGCTCGGCAGTTCAGGAAACATCACTACCGAGCATATTAACCTGAGTTGGAACCAAGTTCCAAAGCCATAATTGTAGCATTCCACTCTCACCTAAACATCCACTTACAACAGATAATATTGGACCTTCAATTGCAGTAACAATGGTAGTAATCATGATCTCCCCACTAACTTAGAGCTATAAATAGGAGAAGTTGGGGAAGAAATGGGGTTCAGAAAAAAAAAAGAGAAAGAAACAGTTATTCAGGAAAGGAGAAAGGATATTACTTTGAGTCTCTATGCCGAGAACGACCCAAAGTAAGAAATCCTAAGGCCCACCTTATAAATAAGTTGTGAGCCCAAGTATGGTTAAGCCCAATAGTCTCATTTCCGGTGCTCACACTAGTAATCAAATTATTATTGTGTGTAATATAACTTGCCCCACCCTCCATTAAATGTTACCATAGCTTTTGAGTGGAGTTGGGTGTGCTTTTATGTTATAACCTCTTTCCCTCTCCCTTGTGTGTGTGTTTGTTTCTAAAAAAAAATAAAAAAAAAATTATTATTATATCCAATCTTCTTGCATAGTCATATTATGTGAGATGATTGACAATTTTAACAAAATAAACAAATATAAATAAATTATCCAAACGCAATTTAAGCAAAATAATAAGACGGTAACAGAAGAGTCCATCTCAATTCAACCACGTAAGATTGTTGATTTCTAATTTTCTAGTAATCAAATTGTTATTATATGGACTTAATTCATAATAGTCCATTTGTCATGAAACTTTAATCCTTAAAATAAATAAATATACACACACATATATATATATATATATATATATATATATATATCTTCATTTATTGATTTTTTTTTGAGAAAGAGTTTCAACTTATGGCATCCGCTCCTAATGATAACTTTTTATAATCAAACCAAAACACTAATCAGTTTTTGGTGTAGGTGAGAATTGAACCCCAGATCTTTTATTCAACCATTAGAGAATTTACCAGTTGAGCTAATTGAAACCCATGATCTTCATTTATTATTTATTGCGTTGATGACATCTTGTCACAACTTGCCCACTTGTAAGAAAAAATTATTGGAGTTCTATTACCATTTCTTCTGAAAACAAAAGTTTTATTTTCGATCTTACTTTAAAAAAAAAAAAAAAAAAAAAAAGGGTTAAGCAATTAGGGGATTGAAGAGGGCACATTCACTTGCTTCTTGTATCCATTGATTAATCTTCATTCTCTCTCTCTCTCTTTTTTCTTTTCTTTTTTTAATATTTGTAGGGACACGATTTTCAGCCCAGGCCCAAAATGTATGGGATATTGGCCCAGTGAACCCAGTACAATAAATTTGTAGAGAGTGGGTAGAAGAACTAGGTTTTAGTGAATGGGATAGCAGTTATAATGAGTCTCCAAGGCAATCAAACGGAAATGAACCAAGTTTGTACAAGAAAGTTTGTCCTCGGCACAATTCGAGGAGCTCTATTCTAGTATATATTGGGTGATAATGGTTACAGGAGTTCTTGAGATTGCTACAGTGCTTTCTCTCTTAATCCCCGGGGCCCTTCTCCATGGTGAGTCTCTCCTATTATATAGTCCCCTTTGAACGATCTTGGCCTTCCACTTGTTGATCATCCAAGCCTATACTTGAGTGCCTGTCCCATCAGACACCCTTTCTGGCGTTCTGTGAGTTGTGGTAACCGAGATAGCACTGTACAAGGGTCTTGTCCACATAAATGCGGTGTTAGCAACTTTCCCTTAAATATTCCTGAGTTCCTATCCTTTAGAACTTCCTAGAAGGTCACTCTGACTATTTAGGACTTTAGCTGGTCCGAGGATATATTCCTCCTCGGACTTGGACTACCACGTTCTCGGCCAAAGCCTCACGCCCCATTGTATATGTCCGAGGATATATTCCTCCTCGGACTTGGACTACCGCGCTCTCGGCCAAAGCCTCACGCCCCATTGTATGATTTTGGGCCCATGACCCCACAATAGCCCTTCAAAACTCCGGTTTCTTCCTCTCACCTGAGGAGAAAAGTGGGGTTTTGAATTTTTTAAGAGTTAACTCTACTTGATCCTTTGATTTACACCCGTGGGAGTGCCGTTTCACGCGCCCTATATTTGTACTGTAAATTGCACATTTCAGAGCTACCAATCTGAGGAGTCGGTTATAATCTTGGGTCTGTCTTGACATTTAGTGAGAAATAAGCAGATATCATGGAACGTTACTTTCCCCAAAATATGTGGTCCGAGGAGCCAGGCATAACTAAAGTTCTGTTTAAACACTTGACAAGTCGTCATGGAATGTTAACCTTCTCACATCATCTGGTCTGAGGACCGAGGCATGATTTGAGTTCAGTTTAAACATTTGTAGAGTTGTCATGGAGTGTTAACATTCCCGCATCATCTGGTCTGAGGACCGAAGCATGATTGAGGCTCAGTTTAAACACTTGTAGAGTTGTCATGGAGTGTTAACCTTCCCGCATCATCTGGTCCGAGGACTTATGCATGACTAAGGTTCTGTTTAAGCATTTTTCCCGGGTGCCTTATAAGGCTCAGCCCCGAGTGCAAAGATGTCTCTGTGTGTTAATTTCCCCTTAGCATCTGGTCCGAGGACTACAGGCATGACTAAGGTTCTGTTTAACCACTTTTCCCAGGTGCCTTATAAGGCTCAGCCCCGAGTGCAAAGATGTCTCTGTGTGTTAATTTCCCCTTAGCATCTGGTCCGAGGACTACAGGCATGACTAAGGTTCTGTTTAACCACTTTTCCCGGGTGCCTTATAAGGCTCAGCCCCGAGGGGAGCCCCTTGAAGGAGTCTATGGAATTTGCTCTTAGGCCATCGAACCATCTCACCGCCACGGGTCCCAAACTTTACGTCGCTCCTGAGAGATGTGACTTCCAACTCGAGAGTGGCTTTTGCTTGTATGCGTAGTATGCACGCTGCCCTCTCGATTCCTCCTACGCTCAAGGTTGGCGAAAGGATTTTCGCGTTGGGACGCCATGGACTCTACCTGGTGAGGACCCGAACCCACCATAATTGACCGTTGCACTTACTATCACACAAGCTCTTCCCACAGACAGCGCCAATTGTAGGGACACGATTTTCAGCCCAGGCCCAAAATGTATGGGATACTGGCCCAGTGAACCCAGTACAATAAATTTGTAGAGAGTGGGTAGAAGAACTAGGCTTTAGTGAATGGGATAGCAGTTATAATGAGTCTCCAAGGCAAACAAACGGAAATGAACCAAGTTTGTACAAGAAAGTTTGTCCTCGGCACAATCCGAGGAGCTCTGTTCTAGTATATATTGGATGATAATGGTTACAGGAGTTCTTGAGATTGCTACAGTGCTTTCTCTCTTAATCCCCGGGGCCCTTCTCCATGGTGAGTCTCTCCTATTATATAGTCCCCTTTAAACGATCTTGGCCTTCCACTTGTTGATCATCCAAGCCTATACTTGAGTGCCTGTCCCATCAGACATCCTCTCTGGCGTTCTGTGAGTTGTGGTAACCGAGATAGCAATGTTCAAGGGTCTTGTCCACATAAATGCGGTGTTAGCAACTTTCCCTTAAATATTCCTGAGTTCCTATCCTTTAGAACTTCCTAGAAGGTCACTCTGACTATTTAGGACTTATATCTGATCGTGCTTTAGCTGGTCCGAGGATATATTCCTCCTCGGACTTGGACTACCACGTTCTCGGCCAAAGCCTCACGCCCCATTGTATATGTCCGAGGATATATTCCTCCTCGGACTTGGACTACCGCGCTCTCGGCCAAAGCCTCACGCCCCATTGTATGATTTTGGGCCCATGACCCTACAATATTCTTTTAAAAAAATTGCAAAATAAAATTGTTTTTTGTCTTTTCCATTTAGATATGATGTGGCATTTTTTTAATGTTAAATAAACTTTTTATTATTATTTTAGTAGCCATATAAGCAATAAGTGTGCCAACTGTAAATCCATTAACCACATAGGCATTTTTCATTAATAAGTTAACGGTACGGATTAAATTGATTGTAAGTTAAAAATAACAGGAACTAAATTGACTGCTATCAAAATGTAGGAACCAAATTAACTATAACCCTAAAATGTTGGGACCAAAATAGTGTTTTGGCCAATAAATTATCTAAACGCAATTTAAGCAAGATAATAAAACAGTAACAGAAGACTCCATCTCAATTTGACCACGTAAAATTGTTGATTTCTAATTTTATTGTAATCAAATTATTATTATATGAACTTAATTAATAATAGTCTATTTTTCATGAAACTTTAATCCTTAAAATAAATAAATAAATATATATAGATATACATATACATATATATATATATATATATATTATATATCTTCATTTATTATTATTATTATTATTTATAGGATCTTCATTTATTATCGATTGCGTTAATGGCATCTTATATATCTTGTCACAATTTGCCCACTTGTAAGAAAATATTATTGGAGTACGTCCTATTACCATTTCTTCTGAAAACACAAGCTTTTCTTTTTTGAGTGAATATATATTTTTATTTTTAAACCATATGAGAAACAATTCAAACTATATTTATCTGTGTCATTGTCTAGTGGTTTAAAAAATTACGCTTCAAGTCCTACTTTCCGGATATCCCATTGCAGGGCGGCACTCTGATTAGTCCTCATGGGCCATGGCTGCCTGATGTAACCCTGTAAAGTCAGGTGGCAAAGTTTCATTCACATATATATTTCTATATTGGGTAAAACAAGTCACATAGTGACTTGGGTTTTGTCTATTTTCTCATTAATTTAATGACCAATATCACGGAGGATGATACGTCTCTACCACCAACTATTAGAGAATAACAATAGATAATAAGCAAATTCCCACTCTTCTTCCATTTCCAAGTTACCAACCACTTAGGGAGAACTTGACACTAATTGATTTTCATTAGATTATTTTAGTGTGTCTAAGAACATTGTATCAGATACAATTATTCAATGGCTTTAGCTTGAACCCGTTTTACTCTGAGTATTTCACTTTATACTTTATCATGAATTGCAATTTACTACTTGTCTCTTTCTTATAAAATAACCAAAATTTATAATAAAAAAATATATACATGACATATTATAGATAAATAAAACACTTAATACATGACATATGAGGATGACATGGTGGATTTTTATTTGCTTCTATTCATAAATATATAAGAGTGCTCACAGCAAGTAGACCTTAAATTTTGATGTTTTTTTGGTTGTATTCCCAAGGTCCTTTTCCTCCTTTTTTTTTGGCATGTGTTGAGGAAAGATTCTTGTGTCTATAACATGTCTTATTTTCAGGGGAAAAAAGAAAGTGTAATCCAGTCATTTAAGTCATTTATCTTCTACTCAAAACAAGGTGATTTATCTTGATAATTAATTGTTGTATTAGCCTATTAGGTAAGTATTGGTACATAAGAAAAAGAAAGCGTGTACCATAGCATGACCCCAATTATTAGCAAGCACAACTAATAAATACTTCAAAAGATTTGCCACTTTATAACAATTGATTTATCAAAACACATAAAAAAAGAAAAAGATTTAAGTACTTCCTTAATGGGAAAGGAAAAGGAGGAAAAAAAAAAAACATTAAATAGAGTCTCTATCACTTGCATCAAGAAAGTGAAATGGAAGGCATTGATATAATAATAAATGGGAGAGGAGAATTAATTAATTCAAACCTTGAAATAATTTAAAATATATATATATATATAAGAGATGACAAATTGAACTAAACTTATTCACCAGTTTCAAACAGCTAATTTAATGGTCATAGAACATGCTTATTAAAAATAAAAATAAAAATAACCTATTGGTCACACACTCGTTTAGCCCCCTCATGTTACTAAACTAAAGTCAATGTGGTGAAGTATTATCTTTCTTTATAGGCTAGATGGTCCATGCAGTTCTATAATTTTGTATCAGTCTAAATCATCTATATCATATTCACCCAAGAAAATACAAATCATCCATTATCATGGAAGATGAGATGTCCCCAACACCAAGTATTAAAGTAATAATAAGAAGAAGAAAATCAAATTCCCAATTTCCCTTTTCTGTACCAATTAGTCACTTAGCCATACTTGTGGAAAGTTTAGACCATTTTAAGATTGGGTAAAAGTATGGTTAAGTGACTTTTTATAATGTCCAAACTTTTCGTTCATCCCAATTTGAAGAAAATTTTTGGAAAATCACACCTTTTTTTTTTTTTTTTTTTTTGGCTTAGTGTCATAGTTTTCACAAATGACACTCAGAGCAAATTATAAATAAATGAAACAAGAGAACCAAAGAAATGAAGATGGGGAAGGGGACAATTTGTTCAAAGAGAAAAGGAAAAGAACAAAAAGAAAGATTAGAAAAAAAAAGAAAAAAAAAAGAAAAAAAAAGGAAAGAAGACAAAAGGGTTTTTGGTTGGAAGAATAAAAATGATGAAAATAGAGAGGTAAAAATAAATAAATAATAATAATACTAAAGAAAGGAAGAAGCCACCACCGACGGTGGCTTGTCATCATGATAAATGTGGAATTGAATATTCATACATTATCAAAGAAAAAATAGCTATCCCATAAAAAAAAAAAAAAAAAAAAAAAAAAAAAAAAAAAAAGAAGGAAAAATAGATAGATACTACATTGCAAAATTCATAAAAGTCTAACTTAAATAAGTATAAAAAATAAGTATAAGTACACTACACCTAATTTTATTTTTATTTTAAAAAAGCAATTCAAGAATTTATTCAAAAAAAAAAAAAGGAAAAAAGAAATTTATTGAAGCCATAACAAGATTAGCGTACACAGCAATAGAATTGCTCTGATCCAAATCAATTTCCTCATTATAAAAAAAAAAAAAAAAAAAAAAAAAAAAAAAAAAAAATCAATTTATTATTATTATTATTATTTAAAAAAAGACAACCACAACAACCGCATAACTTATAGGTAGGTAGGTAGTGAATTTATAAACGTGGAAATTTCCTGACCAACAGAAATCAGCATGTGATTTTTTGACACAGCAAAAGCTCCCAAAATCAGATTAGGATTTAAACGAAGTTTGGACGAGCTAATTATTAAATAATTAATTTTTTTTTTTTTTTGAAAGCTATTAAATAATTAATTGAATTCGTAATCCACTGTTTATTTGCCGTGAAAAAGCAAGGGAATAATATATATTAGAGATTAGACTAAAATGTGAAGTTTCCAATATTAGTAGCTAAATTTTCCTAATTTTGAACTTACCAGTCAAAACGGATTCTTTGAAGATAAATCGGTGAGGGTGACATTCTTTGAAGATAAGACCCGCGGGCTAATCCTAATTCGATCCAATCCGGTTTATTGTAACCCAATAATAAATAGCCCAGCCCACGTTAAAACCAATCTATCAAACCCACATGATAAAAAAATAGACAAATCCAAATGAGTTTTTTTATCCCCGCTGAAGTCGGACTAATAAGAACCAGGGAAGAATGAAATAACAATAATTATTATCAAACAACGATTACAAATCCTATGTACTTTTTTTTTTTTTTTTTTTTTTTCTACTTTATATTTTATCAATCACAACTTGTCACGTATTTATTTAACTTTCCTTATAAAATAAGCAAAATTTAAAATGAAAAAAAATAAACACATGATAATTTGTGATTAATGGAAAATAAAGTGGAACACAAAATCTGGTACAGAAGATTTGTATTCTCTAACAACATGAACAAACTTGATAGCAACTATATTATATTCTTTCCATCAAAGTTAAATAACAACAAGATGCAAAGTTGAATATCAGCAGCGGTTGATATTCTTTTTCTTTTCTTTCTCTTTCCACTTTTATTACCTTTTGTTTTTGTTTTTTATTTGCTAGGTTGCAAATTATACTTCTAAAAATTTGGAAGTGTTTAGATTTCACATCTTATAATTTCAGGAGTTGGATTTTATCCCCTGAAGTTTAAGCGAATTTGGATTTTATAGTGTGAAGTTTTAAAATTTGAATTTTACCCTTAAAATTTAGAAGTGTTTGGATATTATATCCTAAAGTTTCAGAATTTGAATTTTACTCTCCTAAAGTTCTATTTCATTTGCATTGGCAGCCCTCTCTTCATATTTTTCATTAAGTGTGAGTTTGGATGTTGCTAAAAACTGAAAGTTAGTGCAGCTGTGTTTTTTCCTGTGGGTCTTGGGCATTATTCACCGGACCCACAAGTACGGATTTCAGCAAATCTAACTTTAAAACTGGGTCCCATGACACTATTCATATATTTAAAAATTATTTCACTATAGTGTTTTCAGTTGTTAGCAATAAGCGGTATCCAAACAGACCCTAAGTGTCACATAAACTTGTCACACATGTTTAGTTTATCTAATAAAATGATGTCACACCAATTTTATTATGCCATGTCATGGCATTTTTAATTATTTAATTTTTTTAAGCTACAAAAATGAGACCGCACTTGAATTTGTAAAAAATCCCTTCACTTGGGAATTTGCCCTCAAAATCATTATAAGAAATATTGATATGCTTAAGTGACAACAATTTACTGAGAAATTTAGGAATATGCCCAAATAAATTATTCTGTAAAAGATCTATTTCTTCTAAACCTCTCAACATCTCCAATGATTGAGGTATTACTCCTTTGAATGAATTACCCTTCAAATACAAATACTCCAACCTAAGACAAATACCAAGTGTGGTGGGAGTTCCTGATAATATATTTTCTAAGAGATCCCAAAATATTTTTTAAGTTAACAACTTCAAATGATAGTGCACCTATTAAAAATTTATGAGACATGACCAAAAAAATTGAAAAGGAAGAAAGGCCAATAACCTATTTAGGTATGGTGCTATTGAGATTGTTACTAGAAAGGTATAGTACAAGCAAATTCTAGCAGTTTCCTAGGCTTGGGGGTATACTTCCCTCAGAATTGTTCTCCTCCTAAAAGAGCCTTGTTAAAGTTGTCAAGTTACCCAAGGAGGAAGGATTAGCCCAGAAAATTTGTTAACGTTCAAATGTAGTCCCTCTTATGTTCTAAAGCTTCCCAGGAGCATCATGAAGAGGGCCTTCCAAATAATTACCTTCTAATCCCAGAAGGTTTAAGTTAACAAGGTTCCCGATCCCAATAGTAATACCTCCATAAATCATATTAGCACCTATGGTTAACCTTCTTAGCTGGATTGAAATATTGGCTATGGAGTTCCGCTCCAAAATAATTGTCACGAAGACCCAATACCTCCAAAAGAGTACAATTAACCAAGAAACTGAGAAAATTCAGGACACCATCTTTCCCATTTCTAAGTCTATTATTATCAAAATTTAGATTTTGAGGCACTGTCCCAGTTAGACCATTTTGGGCAAAGTCAAGTACCTGAAGCTAAGAAGCATTTGACAATGACACAGGAATTGTTCCTGTGAAATTGTTAACATTGCCAGCAAATGTTTGAAGGTTAGAAAGTGTAAGACCAACATCTAGTGGAAGGCTTCCACGTAGCTGGTTTTGAGTAACAAAGAAATTGTATATGGAAAAGATATTATAAATCAGAGGAGGGATGGTACCAGATAGATTATTCCCATAAAGTTGAAAAATTCCCAAGCATGATAGACTACCAAGTTTAGTAGGCAAGCTTCCTTGTAAATTGTCCAGGCAAAGATTAAGAACATACAAAGAAGAAAAGTTTCCTATCCAAGCTAGGATACTTCCTGTTAGGTTTTTAACACCAAGATTTAGATACTCCAACTTTGACAATGAGCTAAGGTGGTCTGGAATTTGCCCAATAAGATTGTTGACAGCCACATCAAACTCTAAGTACTGTGCAATAACTTAGATTAGTTGGAACATTCCCACCAAAGAAATTCCAACTCAAATTGAGATGCTGCAGGTGCTGTAGACGTCTCACTTCTTGAGGAATTTTATTAAAGAAGCTGTTGTTTCAAAGGTTGATTCCAATAAGGTAAGTAAGATTTCCTATAGAGGGTGGAATATTGGGCCAGTCAATCTCTTAGCTTCCAAATCCAAAACCAGGACTGTTTTATTGGAAGGGCTACATGTAACTCAACAAACCAGTTGCAGAAATGTATGGAGTCATTCCATGAGCTCATGATTTGAAGTGGGTCTTATCCAATTCTTGAAGTCAGTCTCATCTGCAGAAGTGTGGCAGATTTTGAACATGAGCTTATACACATGAGAAGAATTCCATGATAGAATATTAACAAAAACCAATTGGAACTCAAACAACAGTGCTTCATCCTGATGGAAACGCAAATTTTTTATTGAAGGTTCAAATCTGTTTAGAGCATTTGCTTTGTGTGAAAGCATAAACCAGGTAAACGAGTTGGTTTGTAATCTGCCTAAACAACAACATGCAATCAAATTTTTGTTATGTCATGAAAGGGATTGAAAGTAAAATTAGGTTAGTTATAACATTGCCGTCCGAGTTATTTTATTTTATTTTCTGAATAAGGATTTTCTTAGAAGCCAAACAACATATAGACAAAGCATGAAGCGCAGGCCGGCAGGGACATCCTAACCATGCCCCTCTTCAGGATTCACTAAGTGACGACCAATTTTTGTGTTTAATCGGTTTTCATTATGATTTTTTGGGTGTTTTTAGTGATAAAATAAGGTTTAAGGTTGTGGTAAAACTCTATGTTGATTGATTTAACTTTAATTATGATTAATTTACTTGAATTATAAAGATAATTATCTACTGGAACTAACCACCAAACAAAAAAGTCTAGATTTTCTTAGCGAAGTCGCAGATGCTACAGGGAGTTAGGTAGAAAACAAAACCTATATTGATAACGCCTTCTTCTTTTCATTACCAATAACATTTGTTATAAGACAAACAGAGTAATCGCCCTTATTGCCTTAAAGCAATATGGATCTGTAATTAACGTGTGAAATAACAGCTTAGCTTTCTTGATGAAAGCTACTCAAGGACGGAGTCAGGACTTGGACTTAGGGAGACGACTTTGCTGCTAGCTGTTTGCGGCGACTCCGACCTTTGAATTCTAACTGAATTATTACCACTTCGTTGTTAAAAAAAATAAATAAATAAATAAATTATTATTACCACATCTACCGTAAGCTAGGTCCTACAAACATTTATTTCTAGGAGAAAATACATTTTTGGTCCCTACATTTTGGGCCGATTCCCATTTTGATCCCTATTTTGATTTTGCTACTATTTTAGTCCCTAAAAACCAAAAATCAATTCTATTTTGGCCCCCGCCGTCAATCCATTAACAGAAAAGTCCTACGTAGCAAACGAAGGGTCCTGCTTACTAACATGACTCTGACGTGAGCATTAAAATATTATTAAAAAAAGTTATTTGGCATTTTTTAAATGCCTCGTCAACATTTAAATTAAAAAAATTTAATTCCTCAATTTTAGTTTTAATTTAATTAAAAAAATAAAAAACAAACAAACAAAAAATTACTTTCTTTTAATTAAAGTGATTTTTTTAATTCCAATCTTCTTTTTTTTCGAAAGAACATGTTCATGTTCTTTATGTTCTTCCCCATATATGATTCATATTCTTAGCAAATCAAACCTTATTTTCTTATCATTTTCTTTGTCTTTCTTGTACTTTCTTTATAACCAAACACATCAAAACAAAATAAATTAATTAAATGTCTTTCTTGTCTTTTTTTTTTAATTCCTTTAATTATTTTTTTAGAAAAACATGTTCATGTTCTTTGCGTTCTTGCCTAGTGTTCTTCCCCCATAATCAATCTCCAACAAAAAACAAATCCCAAACCCAGATCTCAACCAAACCCCAAACCCATATCTTTAGAAAAGTAAACCTTAGCCTTCAAACCAATAAATTTTTCAAACCAATAAATTTTCTTGGCAAATAAACACAAAGAAAAGAAAAGAAAAGAAAAAAGAAAAAAAAAAAAAAAAAAAAAAAAAAAAAAAAACAAAACAAAAACAAAAACAAAAACAAAAACCCCAAATCACCACCACCAAATCAAAGAACATGAACATCAAACCCAAGCAAAAGAATAGAAACCCAGCCACCATCAAAGCACCACCAAATCAAATCATCCACTACCACATCAACAAAACCACTCCCAAACCAAGCCATCCAAAGTCTAGAAACCCAGCAAAGCACCCAACTCATCCACTCCGAAACCAAACCATAATCAAAGAAACTTCTAATACCACAACAAGTTAACAACTTAAAAAACAAAAAGAAACTTCAAAACGTGAAATGTCCAGCAAACGCCAAACCCAAATCTCCACCCCAAACCTCAAATGTCCAAAAATGTCAACTTCTTTCTCCTCAGCCCATTTTGCTTCACCAAAGGTTGTCTCCACCGGCTCCTCAAAGCACATCAAGAATCGTTCATCACCTTATATCTCTGCCTCTTGCACGTCAACGACGGAGAGGCCGACTATTGGATCACACACTACCACGATAGCGGCGGCGCATGGTGGAGAAGAAGGCCAAGCTTGTGAGCTCCGGCCATGGAGCTACGGTGAAGTAGGGGTGGCAAAATAAGCCCAAACCCATTTGTCCGCCCAAACCCACCCACTCTAATTGAACCCAAACCCACCCAATTATTATTTGGGTTAAATGGGCATCAACCCAATTAGACCTACTAATTATTGGGTTTTAACTAAAAACCCATTGAGGCCTATTTAACCCAAAAACAATTAACCCAAATTAAACCCAGCCCTTCTCATCCAAAATAAAAATAAAAACTTAGCCCTACCCCTCTTTCAGCCTCTCTAATCATTTCACTAGGTTTTTAAATTTTTAAATTTTCTTTCATTTTCTCAACCTCCAATCATGTATACAAATTCCTAAACCCACCTAAGCAAACCAACCTAGAAACACCAAATTCTTGCTTCACTCTCTCAACAATGGCGGAATCAGTGATTGACAAGAGCCGCCATGGCTCGGCTATGCAAGCGTGACCAAGAGTGGGGTCCATGGGTTCTTCCAACTCCTAGGCATGGCTGGTGGTGATGAAGTGGAGGCGGAGGACGGCGAGGTTGGAGGAGAGTTGGGAGTCAGAGCCATTGAAGAAGACGTTTCCATGGGTTCTACTTTCACTTCCACTTTTATTTCTTGGGGAGTGTTTGGTTACTGAGAAAATTAGAGTTTTGTTTTTCCTCGGTTATATCCACAGCAGATTCACAGTCACCCAAAACATCTATTTCTTTCACTTTGTTGAGATTTGATGAAATTTTCCAACTTCACTTTTTGAACCAGAGAAGGATAAGGCCGGGTGGAGCCATGAGGTTTGAGTTTTTCACTTTAGGGGCATTTTGGTAATTTTAATAATTGGGTAATTGGGTGGGTTGGGGTTTACCCATAATAATTGGGTTGGGTTGGGTTCGAGTTAGAAGAAATTAGTTAAATGGGTTTTAATGGGTAAATGAGTTTTATATACCCAACCCAATTATGCCCACCCTAAACCCACCCAAACCCACCCATTTGACATCGCTACGGTGAAGAGAGAGAGAGAGTTTGAGATTAGAGAGAGTATAGAGTTTTGTTTTAATCTGGTGAGGTTAAAGAAAAAGAAATTTAAACTAATTTGAGCGTCTTTTTTTTTTTAAACTAATTATTGTTTTTTGGCTGTTAAAAAAATTTAATTAAAAAATAAGTAAAATGCTAACATGGCATTATATTTTTTGCTGACATGGATATGACGTGGATGTGTGGCTAATAACACATAGGATCAATTATTTATTTTTTAATGGCAAAGCTTGCCAACAGAGCACTCTGTCTGTCACATAGAACTTTTCTATTAGTAACTTGACGGTAGGGACTAAAATAGAATTGATTTTCTGTTTTTAGGGACTAGAATAGTAGCATAATTAAAATATGAACCAAAATGAGAATCGGCCCAAAATGTAGAGACCAAAAATGTATTTTTTCCGGAAAACAATTTCTCATCACATGATATCAAAATCTTAGGCTCTGAATAATTTTCCTTCTCTCCCCGACATTATGCCAGAAATAGGCGCTGCCATTACTAGGCTTGTTGTCCTTCTAGTTCTGTCCTCGTTGAACCCAATCCAATCATGCATCAATTTGAGTGAATAACCCTCTCAAATCAACACATTAGAGAATGATAAACCGTGCCAAAATCATCCAAATATACCTTTGATCTTTGAATATGTCAATACACATCAGATTTAAGAATTAGCTATTCCTATTGAATGACTATTCTATATAGTAAAAACTTTAACCAAATGATCAAATAGCTATACCACATGGATAAACATTATATTATAAGATTTATTACATTATACCAAATATACTTTTACTTCTAATTGCATTTACCTTACCATAACAATCAAAATACTAAAATTCAGACAAAAAGTCAGATAAAGAAGATAGCCAAGCTATTAATTATAGAGACAGTCTAGAAACACACAAAAATTTGACAAAATTTTTTACACCTAGCTGATGTGGCAAATTATTTATGGTTCGTGAAAATGTGATATCAATAGTAGTAAAAACTTGTTAGGTTGTGAAAAATTTCGTGAAATTTGTTGAGTCTCATTGCTCCATGCTCTTTTGCAACATGTCCAACTTACATTTATTTCTGTTGCCAATAAAATTTATAAAAAAAAAAAAAAAAAAAAAAATTTAAAAAAAATCACTTCTACGAAAAAGCTAAGGTCCTACACACATTTATTTTTATTATTTCTATCTGAATTTTTTTTCCAAACAAAGCAAATTCTCGTAACAAATTTGATCCTTTACTAAAAAAAAAAAATTCATTTGCAACAGGATGTCGCACTCTTGTTTGAGTTCCAAATGGTTATTGCAAACTTTCTATCATGGGATACTTCTAATGTGTATAAGCTCAAATTCGAAATCTTCCACAGTTCTAGCTTTTGCAAATGAGACTGATCGCCTAGCTTTAGTTGACTTCAAGAATCGGATTACTCAAGACCCACTTCAAATCATGAGCTCATGGAATGACACTATACATTTCTGCAACTGGTTAGGTGTTACATGTAGCCCCTCCTGTAAAAGAGTCACTGTTTTGGACCTGAAAGCTAAGAAATTGGTTGGCTTCATAACACCTTCAATAAGAAATCTTACCTACCTTACTGGAATCAACCTACAAAACAACAGCTTCTATGGTGAAATTCCTCAAGAAGTGGGATGTCTACTGCGCCTACAATATCTCAATTTGACTTGGAATTCCTTTGGTGGAAAAATTCCAACAAATCTAAGTTATTGTACACAACTTGAAGCTCTTGATGTTGCTGAAAACGAATTCATTGGCCGAATTCCAGACCACCTCAGTTCATTGTCAAAGTTGGTGTTTCTAAGTCTCGGTCAATATAACCTAGTAGGAACTATCCCAGCTTGGATAGGTAACTTTTCTTCTTTGAATGTTCTTAGTCTTGGTCCAAACAATTTTCAAGGAAACACACCTAGTGAACTTGGCCGTCTATCAGGCTTGGGCTTTTTTCAGGTTTCTGAGAATAATATAGCTGGTACCATCCCTTCTTTGATCTAATATATCTTCCATTTACCATTTTGCTGTTGCCCAAAACCGGCTACATGGAACCCTTCCACCAGATGTTGGTCTTACTCTTCCCAACCTTAAAAACTTTTGGGGTGGTTCTAACCTTTTCACGGGACCTATTCCCTTGTCTTTCTCAAATTCTTCTCATCTTCGGTCACTTGACTTGGGTCAAAATGGTTTGACTGGCACAGTGCCTCAAAATCTAGCAAGCTTGCAAAGCTTGGAAGTACTTAGTTTTGATGGCAATAGCCTTGGAAAGGGGATAGATGGTGACTTAAATTTTCTTAGTTACTTGGCCAATTGTACTTTTTTGAAGGGCTTGGGTCTTCACGATAATTATTTTGGTGGAGTATTGCCCAACTCTATAGCCAACCTTTCCACCCAGCTACGAAAACTTACATTGGGCACAAATATGATCCATGGTGGCATCCCTATTGGGATCGGGAACCTTGTTAACTTACAACAACTAGGACTGGAATATAACTATTTGGGAGGAACTCTCCCTGATGTTACTGGAAATCTTCAGAAGTTAAATGTACTAGTCGCGGACCCGCGCGTTGCGCGTGGTTATTTTTTTAATGATCGTGTTATATATGTATAAACAATATACTGTAGGATTCATGATAGAAGGTATTGTCTTGGAATTAGATGTGGAAAGGATAGAACTATAGTTGGCCTTGTAGTCAATCAAGAGTTGATCATCCGTCTTCCCAAGTTAGGAAATTTTAATTAACTTAAAATTAGATAGGAAGAATTTTATAAATTCAAAGTTAGCGTCATGGTAGGTGAAAACTTTAGAGGAGTGTAATTAAGTTGTTTCAAGTGTTTTTAATTAAATTTTAATAATAAAAAAAGATCTATTCCTTTGAAGATAGAGATTAGTATTATAAATAGGATGAGGAAATTTTATTGTATTATGGTTTTTGGAAACATAATTTCTACCAAACTCGGTTGGCTAATTTGTACATTTCCAAGTCAATTGAGCACATTTTGCATGTTACATCTAATTCTTCATTTCCATATGGGTAAGGGCATTCACGATCCCAATGACCCACTCCATTTTTCTTGCATGCTTGGTTTTTTGGGATGCGAAATGATTTTGTTCCAAAAACTGTATGTCGAAGGATTTGTCGATAGTTTTGTAGCAATTGTTTTCCATCTGGTTGGTTTAGGATTGATAATAGTAATTGTATTCCTTCATCATTTGATTCGCATAACAACGCAATTGCCAATCCATACTTTGCATTTTTGTCTCCTTCTATGTTTGCTTGAAGAAGGATTTGTTTTCCCACTTTAGTTTGATCTTGTACAAAATATTTGTGAGCTCCGACCCAAAATAGTGCTTGTTTGTTTCCAGCCCTAAAGCATTGATGAATGAGTTTTTCTTCATCGTTTCGAAGGAATAATGGATTTTGGAGTAGTCCAGTTAGATTGATGTGGTGAAGAACTTTTTTCCTTTTGGTTAGGCGATTGAATCGCTTGCAGCTGTTTTTAAAAAAAAATGAAAAGACATATTAAGAAACTAATGCGCTAGAAAAAATGAATTGGTGACAAAACATGACAATAATCATATATTAAGAATTATACTTGAACATTATTATTATCACAATTGCAATATTTTATTGAAGTTAAAAATATTTTTTCTTTTAGAAATAGAACAATGTTTATAGAATTGCGCAGTACTTCAAAGTAAAAAGTTAATGAAAAGAGGAAATTTGAAGTTGTGATATACGGACCAACATTGTTATGAGAAAGAAAATGTATGTATATATATATATATATATAGATATATACATTGTAATGAGGAAGAAAATATATCTATATATATATATATATATATATGTAACATCATTCATGTCATGATTTTGGGGTGCATTCATTTTGCTGTCATCTATTTATAGTGTGTTCCTGGTTGGTAAGTAAGTCCATACATGTAACATGAAGGGCATTTTTGTAAGACTATTTGGATATTCCATCCTTTATGCAATTGCATTCAAAATGTAAATATAAATAAAATATTAAGCAATGTGTCTGCAAAATATAAATAAAAATTATGAGATATTTTTGCCCTAGTCATGTTTTTCGATAGAAAATATCTAATCTCTGAACATATTACAATCTCATCTGATGGTTATCTCAAAATCCAAACATCATGTAGTTCTAAAATATTAGGAATTTTTACTGAACTATTTTACAATCTTATCTGACAGTTATCTCAAAATTTGAATATCACGTAGTTCTATAGTATTTGGAACATATTTTATTTATAAAATTTCCCCATTTTCCCAACTTGTCTGGGTTTTATATTCTTTTGTATTGTGGGAATGTAATTAAGTAAAATTTCATATTGAAAGATAGACACCATAGCTGCTGACGTGACTCCATAATAGCTACCAACCATCATTTACTAACCGTCATTATTGTAAAAGATCATTTGAAATAACTGGTGGATAACATGAACACCCTACCAATAATATGAGGACTATTTTAGCTACGAATTTCATTTTAGAGAGACCTGAAGAAATATTCCAGCTTGTGTGAACTTGTAATTTAATAGGTATTCCATTATGATTTGGTAGAAACCAAAAGATAATATAAAAATTATTTTAGCACACGAAAAGATAATATAATCTCAATTTTATAATAGCCTTTTCATTAATTGAGAGTTGGACATACTTTACGAAACAATCCAGCTGTTGAGCTTGCGATTTCATAGATAATCCGTAATCAACTGGTACAAAATATGAACCACCTACACAATTGAAAAATAAAAATAAAAAATATTTTAGCATAGCCTTTTCAATCTATAGCTATTCAACTTACAAATTAATAGAAATTTCGTAATCAATTGCTAGGAAAAATGTACAACTTACACAACCAAATAAAAAGTTAAAAAATATTTTAGCATAGCCTTTTCATTTGATTTATAATTAAAAGTTACAAATACTTGAAGAAACCATCTAGCTTAAAAACATGTAAATTAACAGGTAACTTGTGAGCAACTGGTGATTAAAATAGTAATCAGAACGATGACAAATGTCCACATCATTCAACACCAAGACCTTTTATGTGATATTTTTGCACCATTCATGCTTTTCAATAGAAAACATCTAATCTCTAAACATATTACAATCTCATCTGATGGTTATTTCAAAATCTGAACATCATGTGATTCTAAAATATGAGGACTATTTTAGCTAAAATATGAGGACTATTTTAGCTACATATTTCATTTTAGAGAGACCTGAAGAAATAATCCAACTTGTGTGAACTTGTAATTTAATAGGTATTCCATTATGATTTCATAGAAACCAAAAGATAATATAAAAATTATTTTAGCACATGAAAAGATAATATAATCTCAATTTTATAATAGCCTTTTCATTAATTGAGAGTTGGAAATACTTTACGAAACAATCCAGCTGTTGAACTTGCAATTTAATAGATAATCCGTAATCAATTGGTACAAAATATGAACCACCTACACAACTAAAAAATAAAAATAAAAAATATTTTAGCATAGCCTTTTCAATCTATAGCTGTTCAACTTACAACTTAATAGATATTTCGTAATCAATTGCTAGGAAAAATGTACAACTTACACAACCAAATAAAAGTTAAAAAATATTTTAGCATAGCCTTTTCATTTGATTTATAATTAAAAGTTACAAATACTTGAAGAAACCATCCAGCTTAAAAACATGTAAATTAACAGGTAACTTGTGAGCAACTGGTGATTAAAATAGTAATCAGAACGATGACAGATGTCCACATCATTCAACACCAAGACCTTTTATATGATATTTTTGCACCATTCATGCTTTTCAATAGAAAATATCTAATCTCTAAACATATTACAATCTCATCTGATGGTTATTTCAAAATCTGAACATCATGTGATTCTAAAGAATTTGGAATTTTTACTAAATTATTATACAATCTCATCTGACGGTTATTTCAAAATTTGAATACCATGTGGTCTAAAGTAATTGGAAAATTTTTTATTTATAAAATTCCCCAAAGATAATCCATTATAATTTGGTAGAAACCAAAAGATAATATAAAAAATAGTTTAGCACACCAAAAGATAATACAACCTCAATTTTATAACCCGTAATCAACTAGTATAAAATATGAACAACCTACACGACCAAAAGAAAATATACAAAATATTTTAGCATAGCCTTTTCATTTTATTTATAATTGAGTGCTGGACATACTTGAAGAAACATTCCAACTTTATTTACAATGGAATTTCCTAGCAAAGCAAATCATTCAACAATGTCCTATTTTTTTTGGTTATTTTCTTTGGTTACACAAACTGTTCAGGCAACTATGGAATTTCCTAGCAAAGCAACTCATTAAACAATACATTGCAGAAAAGTAGAAGTAATATGTTCTGACTATGTGCAACTGTATCAATCTCTGACTGCTCGCATATTTGTTTTTTATCCAGATAGACTGCTACCTTTGCATCCATAGTGGTAATAGCTCTGGATCTATCAATGACACTTGTGGACCAAAGAGGCACATGGTTGATGTACTTTGGTCATTTATTGTGCGTTACAAAAGAGAATTTGCAAAATCATATCCCAAAAGGCATATGAGATACTATGGAAGGTGATGATCTGGCTTTTGTATCACAGTTTGTGGCAAGAGACAATGGTTCGGATGAAAGTTTACAGGTGTAAATGCTGTATTGGGAAATTTTCTACAGTCGCTACAATATTGCCTAAAATCTCAACATGAATGCCCCCCTCCCCAACCCTTCGAAATGAAAAAAAAAAAAAAAGGAATTACAGGGTTGTCTTGGGAAATTTTTTCCAGATGGTATAATATTGCCTAATTTTGCACTACATGATTGTCACATTATTATACAGCACTTTGTAATATACTTGAAACAATAATATTATCCAACTAAGATCCAAGCTACCTAAATATCAAAGAAAATTCATCTCAACATGAATGCCCCCCTCCCCAACCTTTCGAAATGAAAAAAAAAAAAAAATCCCAACTTTAGTAGCAAAATTTGGATCTACCAAACCTAGGTTTGCTAGAAACTTCAATCATGTAGCCATTGACATGCATTACTACAATCTCTATTTAGATGAGTTTAGCAACATGAATGTACAATTTTATGCACTAAAAACCATAACAACTTCCAATGGCCCCCTTAGTTTTTTAAACCAATCTTATGCAGTAGTGGCAACTACTACTGTTGTTTGGTATAAATCATTAAAAAATCAAACCTTCTTCTCAATATCCCATAAACTTTCAAATGCATAATCTCAAAGACTATTGTGATTCAATTCATCTTCTTTCTACCATATAAACCTATCCTATTTGCATAACCTGAAATTGTCTTCAAAAGTTAAATACCAAAACATTAAGACCAAGTCCAAGTTCAATACCAATCCCATCACCAATAGTCTACTAAATTTGTAAAAATATTTAACATATTTGAAGATGTAAACAATTCTTTGCCTTTTACCCTTTGATTGTACATTAGGATATCAATGTCAGAATTTCTCAATTATCCAATAAATGTATGAAACACAAATTACACTCCATATCAAATTACACAGTTTCATATTTTATTATTTTATTTTGACTTATAAAAAATTGAAACCTTAATAATTGTGAAAATATTGTCAAATTTGTTGTGTCAGTATTACAATATATATATATATATATAAAAGGGAAAAAAAATACAAACGGAAGACTTTAAAAAATAAAATAAAATGCTGGGTGTGAAAAGAAAAGTAGGTGTAGACATGGACTGGAGGGTTGATACTTGAGACTCAAAAAGGTGTGCGTGTGAGTGACCAAAAATTAGCCGTCAGTGAAATTTTATACAATGTCTCTCTCTCTCTCTCTCTCTCTTTTGGGGACCCTATAGCTACATCATGTGTACTTTTTTTTTTTTTTGGCTGGATGCATTATGTGTACCAATGGGTGAAGGAAGAAAAACTTTCTACAAAATAGGAATTTGTTTTATATATTTTATTCTCTTCTACATTATCTCATCGAAGTCAAAACAATCTTTTTCACTCAATTGTTTTAAAAGATTGTCGGCAGGAAGTAACAATTAGTTCAACCATCAAAGGTGTCACATTGTGAAAGTTTTCAACAATAAATTTCTGAAAAAAAAATGCAGTCATATTTGCAATTTACATAAATAATTGCACTCTCACTCAAATAACCAACCCCCTGTTCTTCTTTGAAAAATTCATGCACAAATAGTGCTTCAAAGGAAATTAATGACCAAAACTTTAATCATATTTTAGCAGCAAATTTGGATATAAAATTTAAAACTTTAACAATAATGTGTGCCATTATCTAAAATTCAGTGTTTCTTCCAATGACAGTGCTATGCATTAAAAAAAAATAGACAATTCGTAGATCCTCTAGAAGTTGAGCTGGTGGCTGTTTGTGTTGCTGGAATTTTGCTCATGAAGAATAGAAAAATGCTTATATTTTAGAAGGTGATTCAGCTACATATCCATATGGATATTGATCAACATGGTTAGAAACATCATTGAGGAGGTAAGACCATTACTGAACAACTTTGAGCACTTTGAAGTTTTTGTTGTAAAAAGAGAAGTTAACATGGAAAATCTACAGTGGCTAGGCATGCCTAATTTGGGACGAATTTGATAGTGTGGATGGATGAAGCTTTGTCCAACAACAATTTATCCTTGATGCAATTGCAATAAAATATATGTTTCCTTCACGGAAAAAAATAGGAAAGATAAGTTATTTAATTATTTGTGAAGCATTTGGATTGGCATTTTAGAGCTTCAACAGTTATGAGGGAAGCAAGTGGAGAATTATTAGTTAAACTTTCTGCTACTTCTATTCTTTGATTGTTGATGGAGTTGGCAGCCTTTGGTTTTCCTACAACAATTTTTTTTTTTTTTTTTTTGTTTCTTACAATGTTTGACATTTACGGAAAACGATTCATCAAAATGTGTAAAACATATCCATATTACATACTTTAAGCTTAACTTTCTTATGCAACTAAAGATTAATCAAATAAAGATGTGGACACATTTATACTAAATTATATTCATAGTGAGCTGAAAACCATTAAAAGTGCAACTATATTTTTTCCCCAAACCAATACATGTCATGATAATCAGCATGAAAATTAAAACAGTAAACATACACAACCTGCCTCAACTTGATATACAAACCTTGTAGATATCAACAGCTCGGCATCTAACAACTCCTCACCATTAAAGTTGACGGTGGCCTTGAACCTAAAAAAAAATCTGAACAAAATTTGACATGGACCTTAAAAATGTAAAAAAAAAAAAAAAAAAAATTTGTAATTCAATAAGATACTGATTCAAAATATATAACAATCATAACATTAAGTGGCCATGAAGGTCCAGTCAAATGCTTGCAAGAATCATCAAGTAATATTGGTGGTGGGTTCTTGCTCTATAGTGGAAGCCTTGACAAAAGCATAAGAGTTTGGTGGGTTCCCAAGAATACAGCTAATAGAGATGATCACGATACCTCTTCAATGGAAAGTGCAGTGAAAAATATCAATAAGAACCATTTAAAAATTGAAGGAAAAATATAATATAAATTATGACATGGACCTTAAAAATATAAAAAAATTGTAATTCAATAAGATACTAATTCAAAATATATAACAATAATAACATTTTAGTGTTGTAATATGTTTATTTACTTTTGCTGCCATGGAGTGAAATCTGCTAGATTCTTCCTCAGCACTCAGCAGGGTCGTCTGTTAAGAAAAGTTTGTAGTAGTAGGTAGACCTTGTACGTTCTATAGAAGAATAACTCGGTGGAGTAGTAATTTTGACTTCATTCGCAAAACAAAGCACCACATGTCCAATAGGTGTGACACTGACACCATTCCCAGCCGCCACAGATGAACTGTTGATAAGCCTCTCTGTTTCCAAATAAACCAAGGTAAAATAAAATACTTTTTTGGGCAGTAAAATTATAGCACTATTGAAATGACATTCAAGCAATCTCACAAACACATCAATGGCATGCCAAGGATGCTCAAATAATATAAACACAAAAACAAATAAAAAATGAAATAGAATAAAATAAAAGCATCTCATATCAATATAAATAGAGCATAAAAGTTTTGCATCCAAAAAAAAAAAAAAAGAAACAGAGAATAAAAGTTTTGCACCCAAAAAAAGAATTGAGATGTAGAGATACCTCAACCAAAGCAGGGAGGTTTTGTCAGCATTTATAAACCACGTGGAAAGGAATAAAGGGAGGAAGGAAATCAGATAGGCAACCGTTACTGAGAAACAATAGAGCAAGAAGGTGGGTAGCTTTCAAACTCTCTGTCTTCTCAAGCAATACCTGAAGACTTCAACGTTTTTTTTTTCTTTTTCTTTTTCCCTTTAAGCTTCCCTTTACGTTACATATTTGAAAACCCTGAACACAATATTTCAAAACCCTGAACGCTTCCCTTTTCTTTTATTTTTTTTTTCCTTCCAAACCGGCTTGCTTCAAGAATGTACGTTTTTTTTATTTCAAGAATGTACGTTTTTTTAATTTTGATTTCCTTCCCTTTTTTGTTTTCCTTTTTGCTCCCTTTAATCTCCCCTTTATGTTACATATTTAAAACCCAATCCTCCCTTTAAGCTTTCCTTTTTTGTTTTTCCTTTTTTTTTTTCTTCCAAACCGGCTTGCTTCAAGAATGTACCTTTTTTTTATTTCAAGAATGTACGTTTTTTTAATTTTGATTTCCTTCCCTTTTTTGTTTTCCTTTTTGCTCCCTTTAATCTCCCCTCTACGTTACATATTTAAAACCCAATCCTCCCTTTAAGCTTTCCTTTTTTTTTTTTTTTCTTTTTTTCAAACCGGCATGAATGTTACATATCTTCAAAACCCTGAACGTAATATTATCCTCCCTTTAAGCCTCATTATTATTTTTATTTTATTTTTTCCTTTAAGGTGAACTGAAAAGGCTTTGGGTTAGGCTTCATAGTGGAAATCAATATATAAAAGGTGGGTTGGATTAATCATACAAATTTATATTGAAGTAGTGGGTTGGGATTTATATTGATGAGATTTATAGGGCTGTAAATTAGAAGAACCATTTAAAAATTGAAGGAAGAATATTTTTTTAAAATAAGAAAATGACGTGGCAGCTGATGTGGCGCAACGTGAGAGCAGCAGAATTAAACTCTACGCTTCAACTTTTAGTAATATATTGAATGAGATTTATAGGGCTGTAAATTAGAAGAACCATTTAAAAATTGAAGGAAGAATATTTTTTTAAAATAAGAAAATGACGTGGCAGCTGATGTGGCGCAACGTGAGAGCAGCAGAATTAAACTCTACGCTTCAGCTTTTAGTAATATATTGATTATATGTGAATGCTAACAAATTTTTTGGGCCAATCCCTTCCTCCTTGGGTAACTTAACTACATTGACAAAACTCTTTATGGGGGTGAATAGATTTGAAGGAACGATACCCCCAAGCCTAGGAAACTGCCAAGATTTGCTTATATTGAACCGTTCTCGTAACAATCTCATTGGCACTATACCAAAACTAGTTATTGGTCTCTCTTCTCTTTCAATATCTTTGGTTTTGTCTCATCATTTTTTGATAGGTGCACTGCCGTTTGAAGTGGGCAAATTGAAACAACTTTCTAAGTTAGATCTCTCAGAGAATAGATTATCTGGAAAAATTCCCACCACCCTTGAAACTTGTCTTAGTTTGGAGTACTTGTATTTGGAGGGTAATTCATTCGAGGGACCAATACCTCAATCTTTGGAGAAGTTAAGAGGTTTAGAAGGAATAGATCTTTCGCGAAATAACTTCTCTGGGCATATTCCTATATTTCTCAACAAGTTTAGGTCACTTAAGTATCTCAATATTTCATACAATGATTTGGAGGGTGAAGTGCCAAGTGAAGGGATTTTTGCAAATGCAAGCGAGATTTCAATCTTTGGAAATAATAAGCTGTGTAGTGGTATTCAAGAATTACATTTACCTACATGCTCAAAGAAAGATCCACCTTTGTCTAGGAGGCTTCTTTTAATCAAAATAGTAATTCCTGTCACTATAATTATCATTTTTGTACTTGTTCTATTGTATTTTTTCCATTCATGCTTTGTTGGGAAAAATTCAAGAGGGAAATCATTAACTTCATCTTCCTTTGAAGATTAGCAATTACGTATCTCTTATGCAGAACTCCTACAATCAACAAATGGTTTTTCTAAGAACAATTTGATTGGTTCAGGTAGCTTTGGCTCTATATACAAAGGAGTTCTTTCTAGAAATGGAGCAATTGTTGCGGTTAAAGTATTAAACCTTCAACAACAAGGAGCTTCCAAGAGCTTCATTAACAAATGCAATGTTTTGAGAAGTATACGTCATCGCAATCTCCTCAAGATTATCTCTGCTTGCTTGAGCATTGATCATGAAGGAAATGACTTCAAAAGTCTTATTTTTGAGTTCATGTGCAATGGAAGTCTAGATCAATGGTTGCATTCTAAAAATGATGAGCAACATCAAAGAAAGAGTTTGAGATTTATCCAAAGACTAAACATAGCTGTTGATGTTGCTTATGCATTAGAATAACTTCATCACCATTGCAAACCCCAATTGTTCATTGTGATCTAAAGCCAGGCAATATACTTCTTGATGAAGATATGGTAGCTCATGTTGGTGATTTCAGATTGGTAAATTTCCTCTTTGAAGCATCAAACAATCCCACCAAATCTCAGACCTTCTCAGTTGGGCTCAAAGGTTCCATTGGATACATTACTCCAGGTAAGTTTTCAACTAGGTGAAGCACACTTCAATTCTTTATATCATTTTGCATTGATATTAAAATAAGGTAGGGATTCTTTCAAAAAGTAACCATAAGCACAAGTTTGACACCACTTTTCAAGTGAAGAAAATTTGTTGATAGCTTTGGCCAGTTGGAGGGGAAAAAACTTTTAATTTTTTTTTTTTTTTTTTTTTTTTTTTTTTTTTTTTTTTTCTTTTTTCCTAAAAAATCACACACACCACCAAACAAAAAAGAAAAAAAAAAACCCACATATTCACAAAATTTTATGGAGGGCTATATGTGCCAACAATGCATAATGCTTTAGTGATTAAAAATTTCAAGCGCATATGACTGTTATTTGTTATTGTGTATGTATTGATGAATTGTAGAGTATGGGATGGGTGGTCAAGTTTCAACACTAGGAGACATTTACAACTATGGGATACTCTTGCTGGAGATGTTTCTTGGAAAAAGACCAATTGATGAAATGTTTAAAGATGGTTTAAGCATTCACAAGTTCACTGCAATGGCTTTACCTGAACATGTCATGGATATAGTTGACCTATCAATGTTCTTTGAGGAGGATGAAGAAAATGCTAGTGATGACAAAGAAGAAGGACAAATAATCAAAGAAGATCCCTATGTCAATGTCAGTAGTAGAATAAAAGAATGCTTGATATCAGTGTTCCAAATTGGATTGTTGTGTTCTAAAACATCACCAGATGAGCGGATTCCTACAAATGTTGTTGTCAATGAAATGAATGCAATTAGAGACAAGTTTCTTAAACTTGAGAAGGCAAACAGAAGAAGAAGAGGAAGACGAATGAGCTAGGTATGTTAAGTCTTTTTTTTAAAATAAATTAATGGACATACATATTGTTTACTTCCTTATAAGAAAATAGTAATAATAATAACATAAATTTAAAATTGAGGAAAAAAATGTAGAAGCAAAAAGAAAAGAATATAAATTTACAATGGATATGGTTAACGGATGCTCTTAGGGCATTTGTTAATAAACTATTTTAGTAAATTTTTTAAATTAATTTGTTTTTTGTTCACATTGTTGCGAGAAAGTAATTAATCAGAGTTGCTTCATTCTTCCCAAATTCTATTAGTCATACGGTTGTTGTGTTATTAATTAATTCATGTGATTGTCTGTTTTGTAGCATTACTAGATACTTACGAGGTTCGTGCCCGACATAACTAGTTGACACGCATATGCTACCTTAAACATTTATGAGTTTGTTTTCCTAATTATCAATGGTAATTTAGATGAATGGCTTAGTGTTATTGGTCAATGACTTTTGTTTAAACCATATTTCTATGTTGTTTTGATTATGGGATTAGGATTTACGATTCCTCCTTTGGTTTGTAATACATGTGCCATAGAATTCATACTTCTTTCATTATTCACTATTTCTATCAGTGACGCAGCTGTTGCGTTATTAATTAATCCATGTGAATTGTGATTGTTAGTTTTGCAGTATGACCGGATTGGATGGAATCTAAGTAATGAACGCCCTTGATTGAGTATTTCTTAAGCTCGTGATGGCTATAAATTATATGCTTGACATTTTACTATGTTCTTTAGAGTGTACACATATACTGCCTCATCCATCGTCATTGATTTCCATGTCAAAGGTAATTTAGATCAATGGCTCCCTGTTATTTGTCAATGGCATTTCTTAAACCATATTACTATATTCTTAATTTTATCATGGATTGTATGATCCCTCCTTTGATTTGTAATTTGCGTTCCATACACTAGACCTGGGCCTTAATCTTCTTAATTTAGAAACGTTTGTGGGCAGGTATGAATAGTTTTATTGCACCTATTCCTCTGTCATTTTCTTCTTCTTCTTCTTCTTCTTTTTGGGTTTAAATTTGGTTTCCCCCTAATAATTATAATTAATCACTAAAATATTACCGATTTCATAGAGCAATCCATTACAAATTATTAACTATCTTTTGGTTTAATTCCTCAATCCCTCACACCCTTTGTACTTTGTACTCGCATAGACTTCTCAATCCTTTGGGTCTTGATTACTAAAATTTACGTGATGGACTTATCTAGTATTAGTATTACTCAAAACCTGTAGTTCCTTGACCCAAAAATGTATGTAATAGTTGGTTTTATACGTACTCTAAGTTTCAAATAAAGTGTGATTGAAAGAGGTGTAAACTTTTGCAACAAGTTCAATTATTTGCCAGAAAGTCAAATGGATGCTTTATCATTAGCATGGGCCGTGGCAGAAAGTAGAGCATAGAGGGTTGCGTGAAACCCACCCTTTTTGCAACGAACTGCATATAGATTGGTTTGGTCAATACACCAATCGCACCACTGGTGGGCTTTTATTGCCTTTGTGAGGTCGGCCCAGGTATCTTGGTCAGCTAAAATTTGATTTGATTTGATTTTTTTTTAGTTGTGTACGGTTGGGTTTTTCTTGTATTGGGCTGGGTTTTCCTACACATGAATTCAATAACGAATTTCACCACATAAAAAGAAAAAGAAAAAAAAAAGAGTTCAATAACGAAGAGTAGAAGACTAGAAGTAATGGGCTGCTACTTAATCGTGTAATAAACAAGGACTGGGCTGACAAAATGGGCTCCTATTCTTCGTTAAAACCTTTAAATCCCTTACGTTTGGAATTATCATAATCAAATTGTACTAGTTCAAATATAAACTAAATAAACTCATGCAAAATGGAATTAAAAAGGAAAAACTTGCATCAGTATATTGTCCCCAAGCATTTTAAGATAAATGTGATAATCATGAAACTCAACAGATTCTATTTGTTATGTTCAGTGAAAGTTTGCACGAAGTAAAAGGTTGTATACAAATTTTAAGATTTTTGTTTCTAGAAAAAAGCTGAATTTTTTTTCAAAGAAGATTTATGTCCATAAATTAGAGCTCTCTCTGCAACTGGTTGGACTAAACTTAGCAATTAAATGACATAATCTATAGAAGCATTCCACTAATACTTGCACCCAATAACGAGACTTGTCCAGACTAAGAGGGAGTAATAAACTGTGAATGTTATACCACTCTTCAAAATAAACTGTGAATATATTATACATTATACCACTTCTTAAAATAATTATTTATTTTCACAGATCGTGTAGGTCTTTGACTAGTAATATTTAAAAGCTAGAGTGTAGCATCTATTATTGCTACACTCTTGTTGAGCCACTTCAGTCATTAGTGTAGCACTTCAGTCCACTTTGGCTCCATTCGTTCCATTACAGTCCTATTTGGTCCATTTTGGTCCACCTCAGTCTAGTTCGGTTGCATTCGGTCCATTCTACCCATTTCGGTCCAATTCGATCTATTCTATCCATTTCAATCCACCTTCGTCCAATTCTGTTCACTTTAGTCCCATTCCGTCCAATTCATTCCACCTCGGCCTGTTCTACCAATTTCAGTCCAATTTAGTCTATTCTATCCATTCGGTCCACCTTGGTCCAATTTTGTCCACTTTGGTCCCATTTAGTATAATTTGTTCTACTTCAGTCCATTCTACCCATTTCGGTCCAATTCGGTCTATCCTATCCATTTAGGTCCACCTTGGTCCAATTTGGTCCCATTCAGTCCAATTCATTCTACTTTTGTCCATTCTACGCATTTCGGTCCAATTCAGTCTATTCTATCCATTTCAGTCTACCTTGGTCCAATTCTATAGACTTTAGTCCCACTCAGTCCAATTCGTACCATTTAGTCCACCTTGCTCTAATTCCGTCTCATTCAGTCCATTCTACACATTTCAGTCCACCTAGGTCCAATTCGGTCCACTTCAGTCCAATTAGGTGCAATTCGGTCCATTCTGCCCATTCAATTCATCTCTATCCAATTCGGTCCACCTTAGTCCTATTCAGTCCAATTCGGTTCATTTGGTTTTATTTTGGTCCAATTCAGTCTTAATCGGTCCTTTCTGCCCATTTCGATCAACCTTGGCCAACTTCGGTCTAATTCGGTCCATTTTGCACAGTTCGGACCATTCCGTCCACTTCCTTACCATTCAGTCTACTTTGGTCCACAGCGGTCCCAGTCTGTCCAATTCGGTCTCATTTGGTCCATTCTGCCTATTCTATCCTTCTTTATCCAATTCGGTACACTTCGGTCCCATTCGGTCCAATTCAGTCCATTTGGTTTTATTCGGTCCAATTCAGTCTCAATCGGTCCTTTCTACCCATTTCGGTCCACTTTGGTAAACTTTGGTCCAATTCGGTCCATTCTGCCCAGTTCAGTCCATTCGGTCCACTTCGTTTCCATTCAGTCCAATTCGATCCATCGCGGTCCAATTCAGTCTCACTTGGTCCATTCTACCTATGCAGTCCAACTCTATCCAATTCGGTCCACTTCGGTCCCATTCAGTAAATTTGGTTTTATTCCGTCCAATTCAGTCCCATTCGGTCCTTTCTGCCCATTTCGGTCCACCTTGGTCAATTTCGGTCCAATTCAGTCCATTCTGCACAGTTCGGTCCATTCGGTCAACTTCGTTTCTATTCAGTCTAATTCGGTCTATTGCGGTCCAATTCGGTCCTACTCCGTCCACATCAGTCTTATTCAGCCAATTCAGTTCACTTCAGTCCAATTTCACCCATTCGATCCACTTTCGTCTATTCGGTCCATCTCGGTCTAATTTGGTCCATTCAGTATTATAAATGGATTTTAATAGATCTCTTTTGTATTCACTAATTCATAACATTTATTTGGATTTATAATCTTTTGGATCATGGAAAAATATTATATAATTATTGTGTATATGTAATATCTCATTAATGCAAAATTCAGGTTAGCAACTAGTACAGAATAATCTCAAAACTTTCTTCCACAAATCATAATTCTAAGCCTTTTCAATTTCAATCTGAACCCAAAACTTCTGCAACTCCATAAGCTAAATCTTAGCAACATTCTGTATGACTTTTTGTATAAGCAAAAAGAAAAGAATATCAATCGCTGCTATTAACACTAATGGAATATAATTGGTGTTTGTTCATTTTGTTATTGCAAGAAAATAATTAGAGTTGTTTCATTCTTCCTTAATTCTATTAGTCATACACTTGTTGCGTAATTAATTAATTCATGTTTCTGTTTTGTAGCAATGACCCTTTGATGGAGTAATATTTCCGAGGCTCGTGTTAGCCATAAATTATAGGGTGGTGACATTCAACTGTGCGATCTTTACAGTTAACACCATTTATGTTAGTATTTATTTTCCATATCAAAGGTAATTTAGATCAATGGCTTACTATTATTGGTCAATGACTTTTGCTTAAACCATATTTCTATGTCGTTTTGATTATGGGATGTACAATCCCTCCTTTGGTTTGTAATACACTATTTCATGGAACCTATTTGGCTATTCCTATGTCATTTTCTATTCTTGAATTTTTTTTTTTTTTTCTCAATTTGCTTTTCCACGTAATATAGCTAATTAATCACTAAAATACAAACTGTGTTTATAAATAATATAATAATTAACTTTTGGTTTCGCCTGGCCGATTTTGTTCCGCTTTTGTGACGTTGGTATGGTCAGTTGAGGCAATTTGGGCCGCTCGGACTCAGATCCGGTACTTGCAGATATAAAAAAACTAGGATTCAGATCTGATACTTGCAATTACCATCCCATATGAGATGTAAAAGAGTTGGTTGAGTAAAAAAATTCTCACTTTTTAACTTTTTAATCTTTTTACTCTTTTTACCCAATCATTTTTTTTAATAGTAAAATAAGCAGTTTTCAAATGAATCCTAAATCTAATGTACGCATATCTTGAGACTATCCTATAGTCAATAAAAAATATTGGTTTGAATTCTCTACCAAAACCTTGAGTTTCTCCATAAAAAAAATAAAAATAAAAAACCTTGATTTTCACTCAGAAAAAACCATCGTACCTTCAAATTGCATGATGAACTATTATGTTATGAATTTTAGTCCTATGTTAACTATGGAATTTTCTATACATGATAAATGACAAATTTGTCATTAAATACAATTTTGTTCATAAATGGGAAATTTCATGATCACGAAATGGAGTGTCTACAAGACTATAAAACCCCAACTTGTATTAAAAAAAGATTCATTTATAGTGAAGTGACTAGATTTACGTAAGCTAACAATAGGCTGTTGTAATTAACCTGTGAACTAGCATCCTTCACGATTTAAAAATAAGTAAATAAATCATAAATAAATAAAATAACTAAAAAAACCACCAAACCAAACCAAACCCACTTCTCTTAAAGAAATCATTCCTCAAGAAATGGGTTGTCGCCTAACGCACTTTTGAAGCACCTGAATTTGACTTCCAATTTCTTTCTAACAAATTAACAATTCTAATTTGATTTCAATTCCAATCCAACGTAGTTGGTGTACCGTGTACTTGGGTCTTGAAGTTATAGGAACTATCCCAGCTTTGATAGCACACTTTTCTTTTCTCTAAATTGTAAATGTTCCTTTTTTTTTTCTCTCTCTCTCTCTCAAAAAAACTGTAATGTTCTTAATTTAGTCCTCGGGTACAATTTTGTTCAAGAATGAGATTTTAATTTCATGGTTATGAAATCATAAATGAAGTGTCTACATCACCCCAACTTGTATTTCTAGATAATTCTTTTATAATAACGTGACTAAATTTTTATCATCCATTAATTTATAGCATTCCTTCTTTCTTTTTTTTTCTTTTTCTGGACTTGGGACCAACAGTATATGGAATCATGGATTTAGATCAAGTGGGTATTGCAACTGATGCAATTGATACGGATGGCTAAGATTTTTTTTTTTTTTTTTTTTTTTTGTGCAACGGATGGCTAAGATTTAAAATTGCAAAAAACAATTTTAAATCTTAACCATCTAATTAAAAAAAAAAAAAAAAAGTTAAAAAGTAAGAATAGTAAAAAAATTGTTGTGAGAGACAGGAGGTTAATTGCACCAAATTTCAATCCCCAGTATACCAACCTTTGTTGCCTTAACGCAATAGGTCGCTGTAAATAAATCTGTGAACTAATCACTTTTATAATTTTCAAAAATAAATAAATAAATAAAACATTTTTCCTGGTGATAATTATTCACTTACACAACTACGGCTTACCGCACTCACAGCATCTAGAAATTTTACTTCAAATAATTACTTTCTATCAATTCTAATTTGACTTTAAATTCCGCACCAACTCAGTTGGTGGAGACAACCTTGCGGGAACTATACCAGCTTTGATACTATCCTCTTTCTTCTTTATAAATTGTAAGTTTGTTTAACTGATCTCCTCGACAATTCACAAGGAAGCTCTCCTAGTCATACTTAGCAAACATGGCCATCATTAGTGTTGGGATTTGTAACTTCTTCAACTAGTCTATGCCAATACTGTCTAAGTGTCTATACGGTACGTATGATCCCTCCTTCGCTTTATAATACATATCTTCCTATACTTGAAATGTTTGTAGGCAGTATTAAAAGTTTCACACTTAATAGTGCTACTCTCTAAAATATTACTGCATTTCATTTGATACTAGATACATATCTTCCGATTTAATTGCTCAATGTTTCACAGCCTCTAGACTCCCCAAGAGTTACCAATCCTTTGGGTCTTTATTATCGAACTTGATTTTGGAGGATCCACTATCACATAGTATTCGAACTTAATAGTTCGAATATAGATACTCAGAGAGATATATAGACCAACTTGCCAATTTATTTCATATATATATCGGCAATGATTTTCACATAAATATAACATAATACTCCTCGCTAGGGTGGCCCAAGGCCTAGGCCTAAGGCCCCCACCACAAATAAATATTTACCCTTTACAAAAAAAGACTCCCATTTCATTGTAAAATGCCCAAAATTTTATTAAAAAATATGAATTTTTTCAAATTGTTGTGCACTTTTTATTATTAGTGATGTTAGGAATATCACAAATTTTATTATAGATTTACAAACTGACATGTTACCAATCACAAAAAAGTATTTTAAATATTCATCAATTACATTATTGAAGCTCAACCTTCACTATTATTGTCACATTACATTAATGTGAACATTTTGTAGTACCTTTAACATTTTCATTTTTTATTTCTAATAAGGCTTTAAAAAAAATTTGCAAATGTGTTAGATCATCAATGATGATTAATCCTCCCTAATAGTTTGAAACTTTAATATTTGTAAACTAATCTACTACAAAACCACACATCAATTAATATCATAGGTTATAAATGTAATTAACTATATATGTATCGTTATATATCCAAGATAAATTAATTTTCTTTTAAAAAAAAATTTCTTTTTGTTAAATTAATTTTTCAACTATGATATTCAATTCTCTATATGAAATAAACCTTAGTTTTAGTTAGTATTATTTATTAAATTATGTATTTCATACATCAAATTAACCTCAATTTGATTTATATTAAATAATTTTATTTAATTAATAATATTTATATAAAAAAGGCCCCACATATATATTTCGCCTTAGGCCCCAAATTAGGTTAGGCTGCCCCTGCTCCTCACAAAACACTAGAAGTCCCAAAACAAGATGTTTGAGTAGAAATCAATTTTATTAACTTTGGCCTCTTTAAGTGTTGAATGCAAGTAAATCGAAGTGATGACAAGAGATGAAATTATGGTTCGATGTATAATCTAACTTCATGGATTAGGGTGTGGGTTTGAAAAGGGTTTGACTTACCTCCAGTACTTTTTTAATTGAAATCTCCTTTTATTTTAATGAGTCCAAATTTTTTGTCTCACTTTTCTTGCTCCACTATATACTCTACAAATAAAAACATACCACATGTCCATCTATTTAATTAAATGCTAAATTTATGCTTTCTATTATTTTAATTTCCTCAAGTAAATAAATAAATAACCCATCATATTTAGGTAATTGAAATAATAGAAGGCATAAATTTAGCATTTGATAAAATCGATAAACATGTGGCATATTTTTATTTGTAGAGTATATAATGAAGTAAGAAGAGTGGGATAGAAGATTTGGACTCAAAACCCACTACCACTTGCCATTGTATATTTAAAATAATAGGAAATGTCTTGTTAAAAAAGTACTGGAAGTAAGCCAAATTTGTTTGAAAACTTTTCACTTAAGAGGAATTTTTAAAAAAGATTTTTTTTAAAATTTTTTTTATAGAATATGCAAATAACGATGGAAAACAAAGAAAAACAATGACTAGCTACTGAGAAACTAAGTGCTAAGTTCTGAATCTAAGTAATCTCCATTGTCAATGATTCAAAATTTTCAAAATGTACTAATAGCATAGATGCACATTGTGTGGCACATTGACTAGCTTAAATCAAACTTAATATCAAATTAAAATTCGTAACTCATAATTAAATCTCATTAAATTTTTAACGGAAATTCCAATATTTTTTTAATAATTCGGTTAGGAGATGAGGGATTTGAACATTGGACATTTCTATTAGAAACACAAAAATTGTCAGTTGTTGGAAACACTAGAGGGTGCCAGTTGAATTACAACGTCTAAGATTACAAATCAAGTACCCTTGGTCACCAACAAATAGAAGCTCGTCATATGGGAAAGTCACAAACACTTATAAAGTCTCTTATGGCTAAATAAGAGATCTTAGGTTCAATTCCTGCATACATCAAAAATCGATTAGTGTCTTGATCTGATGATAAAGTCTCTTATTATCAAAAATGGACACCATAGATTGAAACATCATAAAAAATAATAAAAAATAAATATTTTTTTTTTTTAATGATTTTTATGTTTTCTCCATTTTAATCCAATTTTTGGTTATCTTTAAACCTAATTATGAATAATTTACAAAATAATGGAAATAATGATCTATTCTTCAAGAGAAATAATTATTTTTAATAATTCAGAATTTCCACAATATATCCTAGGATTATCCTATGCTTACATACTTATTATTGTGTGCCATTTTAAACAGTGAGAATTAGGTCTTTTGCTGACCTTTAATCAATCTTTTAAGTACCAATAAAAAATAACTAAATCTAATCCCATGCACGCATATCTTGAGACCATCCTATAGTCAATAAAAAATGTTCGTTTGAATTATCTACCAAGAGTTAGTACAGTAGCATCATAACTTGCTGGATAGCAACATCTGAATCTTACTTTCAATTCCTACCATAAAAATTTCCAATTAACTACTCAAAGTCACAATACAAGACTGTTTTGACCTCTAAATTTTAACTTTTAGCAAAAGAAAATCCATGCTATTATTTCCCTATCTATAGGTGGGGGCTAAAGTTTTTGCATTTCCACAGAAAGGTATCCTACTAACATAGTTTCTATTAACTCTTGTATTCCACAGAAAGCAAACTCTAGTATCAGGATTCAGATACTATCCTTCCCTTCAAACTTGCTACTCCAACAGAATGATGCTTTCTTGTCTGAGTTACAAGTGGATTTTATTAATATTCTTTCATGGGATTCTTCTAATGTGTATGAGCTCATGTCTAAAATCTACAACAATTCCAACTTTTGCAAATGAGACTGATCAACTGGCTTTACTTGACTTCAAGAGTCGGATAAGTCAAGACCCACTTCAACTCATGAGCTCATGGAATGAATCCATACATTTTTGCAACTGGTTAGGTGTTACATGTAGCCCCTCCAGTAAACGAGTCATGGTTTTGGACCTAGAAGCTAAGAAACTGGCTGGCCCCACACCACCCTCTATGGGAAATCTTCCCTAACCTCAGAGGAATCAACTTACGGAACAACCGTTTCTATGGTGAAATTCCACAAGAATTGGGACGTCTATAGCACCTATAGCATCTCAATTTGACTTGGAATTCCTTTAGTGGTAAACTTCCAACTAATTTGAGCTACTGTGTGTTAGGACATATGTGAATCATGTTAGGAACATATGTTAATATAGAATTGACTAATCCTTTGACAAAATGCACTTTACTTGTAATTGGGTAGATCTAGAATGTGTTTAATACTTCAAGAAATAAGGTTTCAAGTTCAAGTGTTAAAGCCATGCAAGTTTGTCCAAGAATCAAGTGAAAAAGTGTTGGATTTTAAAACTCGACAGCTAGTATCTATCGAGGTTTAAAAGGTTGTTTAAGCCCAATGCTCGACAGCTGCTCGATAGATAGGGTATCTATCGAGATTTAAGAAAATCAGATTTTCAGTTCTGATTTTCATCTAATATGTGTCTAAATGTTTGGGCTTTCTTTTCTCACAACCCTAAACATATGTAAGGATTGTTTTAAGGGCCGTCACAGCTGATGCAAGTGAGTGCAACTTGATGCAAAGGTTTTTCACAAGCATATTATGAATCGAAGACATGTGTCTTAGTTCATCTTTCTCTTCAAGAAGTTGCTGTGATTGTATACCGTAGGGTTTTGTAACCAAAGAGCTTTGTGATCTTCATTGTGTTGATGAACTGAAGAACTTTGCAACCAAAATCCTTTTCAAGTTGATGTGTAAGCCGCGTATTGGGATTCGCGCATCGAATTTGTTAGTCACGTACTGGGAGCCGTGCATTGAAAGGAGATATTTTCACTATAGAACAAGTCCAATTGGGTATTGGGATAAGGGTTCAACTATAGGTTGGTATAAGGTACTGGGATTCCTTTACTTATAATCACTTGTTGTGATAATAGTGAATTCTCGAGAGTGGTGACCTTAAAATCACCTAGTAGGGTTTTTTGCCGTAGAGGTTTTCCCCATTCGTAAACAAATCACCGTATTAATTTATTTTCCACTGCATATTAACTTAGTTGGTGATTTGTTTATGCTACCACGCGTATTGCATGTTAATTAACTTAATTAATTCACTTGACAAATTAATTGGTTAATTTATCACAAAGAGTCAATACATTCTTGGCCTATCACTGTGCATAGCTTAGAGTGCTTGGTGTTGCTTACAACAATCTTGTTGGGTAGATTCTAGAGCACCTAAGCTCATTGTCAAAGTTGATGAATCTAAGTCTTGGTGTGAAAAACCTAACAGGACGTATCCCAGCTTGGATAGGAAACTTTTCTTCTTTGTCTTTCCTTAGTCTTCTCCAAAACAATTTTCAAGGAAGCATACCAAGTGAACTTGGCCGTCTATCAAGGTTGGGATTTTTTCGGCTTCCTATGAATAATCTGTCTGGTACCATCCCTCCTCAAATCTATAATATTTCTTCCTTATATTTTTTTTCTCTGTTTCTGAAAACCAGCTACATGGAAGCCTTCCTCCAAATGTTGGTCTTACTCTTCCTAACCTTCAAATATTTTTTGGCGGTGCTAACAATTTCATTGGACCTATTCCAATGTCATGGTCAAATGCTTCTCAACTTCAAAAACTTGACTTTTCTATGAATGTTCTGACTGGGACAGTGCCTCAAAATTTCGCAAACTTGCAAGGCTTGGTTGAACTTAAATGTGATGTTAATAGGCTAGGAAATGGGGAAGATGGATACTTGAATTTTATCAAGTTCTTAGCTAACTGTACTAGTCTGGAGATCTTGGGTTTACAAGATAATAATTTTGGAGGATTATTTCCCAACTCCATAGCCAAACTTTCCACCCAGCTACAATCTCTTACTATGGGTGGAAATATGATCTGCAATGACATCCCTATTAGGATTGGGAAACTTGCCAACTTAAACTATTTGGGACTAGAATATAACTATTTGGGAGGTACTCTCCCTAATGTTATTGGGAAGCTTCAGAAGTTAAAGGTATTATATTTAGGTGGTAATAAGTTTTCTGGGTCGATCCCTTCCTCCTTGGGTAACTTGACTGGACTGACAATTCTCTTTATGGAGGGAAATAGACTTGAGGGGAATATAAACCCAAGCCTAGGAAATTGCCAAAATTTGCTTTTACTGAACATTTCTTGTAACAATCTCACTGGCACAATTCCAAAACAAGTTATTGGTCTTTCTTCCCTTTCAATTTCTTTGGTCATGTCTCACAATCTTTTGATAGGTGCATTGCCGTTTGAAGAGGCTAACTTAATATATCTTGCCGAGTTAGATCTCTCATATAATAGATTATTAGGCAAAATTCCCACCACCCTTGAAACTTGTCTTAGTTTGGAGCGCTTGTATTTAGAGGGTAATTCATTTGAAGGAACAATACCTAAATCTTTGAAGACGTTAAGAGGTCTAGAAGAAATAGATATTTTGCAGAATAATTTCTCTAGACAAATTCTGAAATTACTTAGCAAGTCTTTGTCACTTGAGTATCTCAATATTTCTTATAATGATTTTGAAGGCGAAGTACCAAGTAAAGGAGTTTTTGCAAATGCAAGCAAGATTTCAATATTTGGAAATGATAAGCTATGCAGTGGTGTCCAAGAATTACATTTACCTATATGCTCAAGGAAAAATCCTCATTCATTTAGAAAACTTCTTGCACTCAAAATAGTAATTCCTACCTCTAGCATGATCATATTTGTACTCATTCTATTGTATTTTTCCCTTCATGTTTTCATGTGGGCAAAAAAAGAGAGAGAGCATTAGCTGCATCTTCCTCTGGTGATAGGAAGTTGTGTATCTCTTATACAGAGCTCTTAAAATCAACAAATGGGTTTTCAAAAAACAATTTGATTGGTTCGGGTAGTTTTGGCTCAGTATACAGAGAAGTTCTTTCTGGAAATGGAGCAATTGTTGCAATTAAAGTATTAAACCTTCAACAAAAAGGAGCTTCCAAGAGTTTCATCAATGAATGCAATGCTTTGAGAAGTATACTTCATCGTAATCTCCTCAGGATAATCTCCGCTTGCTCAAGCACTGATCTGAAGGAAATGACTTTAAAAGTCTAGTTTTTGAGTTCATGTGCAATGGAAGTCTAGAACAATGGTTGCATTCTAAAAATGATGACCAACATCATACCAAGAGATTGGGCTTTATTCAAAGATTGAACATAGTTGTTGATGTTGCTTATGCATTAGAATATCTTCATCACCATTGTCAAACACCAATTGTTCATTTTGATATAAAGCCAAACAATATACTCCTTGATGAAGATATGGTAGCCCATGTTGGTGATTTTAAATTGGTAAATTTCCTCTTTGAAGCATCAAGCAATACTTCTAAATCTCAAACCTTGTCAGTGGGGCTCAAAGGTTCCATTGGATACATTCCTCCAGGTACAATTTAGACTAGATGAAGCACACTTCATTTTTTGTATAACATTTGCATTGATATTCAACTAAATTAGGAATTTTTTTCAAAAAGTAACTATATTCTCAACTTTGACACTGTTTGACACCTTTGGCCTGTTGTAGAAAAAAATATCTAAACAATACACCCACCACATAAAAAAAGGAAAAAAAAAAAAAAAAAAAAAAAAAAAAAAAAAAAAAAAAACATACAAACTCACACATGCACAAAATTGTATAAGGGGCTGTATGTGCCAACAAAGCATAATGCATTAGTGGTTAAATTTTAAGCTCATAGAGACATAGACTACTACTTGTTACAGCATATACATTGATGAATTGTAGAGTATGGGATGGGTGGCCAAGTTTCACCACTAGGAGACATTTATAGTTATGGGATACTCTTACTAGAAATGTTCATTGGAAGAAGACCTATTGATGAAATGTTCAAAGAAGGTCTGAGCATTCACAAATTCACTGCAATGGCTTTGCTAGAACATGTCATGAATATAGTTGACCCATCAATGTTTTTTGCGGAGGATGAAGAAGATGTCTATGATGACGTAGAAGAAAGAACGATAATTTGAAGAAGATCCCCATGTCAATGTTAGTAGCAGAATAAAAGAATGCTTGATATCCGTGTTCCAAATTCGATTGTCAAGTTTTAAAACATCACCTGATGAGCGGATGCCTACAAATGTTGTTGTCAATGAAATTAATGCAATTAGAGACACATTTCTTAAATCTCAGAAGAAAAACAGAAGGAGAATGAACTAGGTATGTTAAGTCATTTTATTTGATTCATGGAATACAATTGCTGTTTGTTCACGTTAATCATACGCTCGTTGCACTAATTAATTCATGTGATTGTCTGTTTTGTAGAATGACCGAATTGGAAGGAAGTAATGACCCTTACTATTTCTGAGGCTATTGTTATTTGTCAATGCCATTTTCTTGAACCATGTTCCTATGTTTTGATTATTTCATGTAAGAACCCTCCTTTGAATTGTAATATATATTCCATACACTATTCCTGTGCCATTTTCTTTTCTTAATTTGATTTTGTACCTTATATAGCTAACTAATCACTAAAATATTACCGAGTTTAATGAGCAATCCATAATAACTATATTTTGGATACCACCTCGATCTTTCACACCCCTGTAGTCTCATATAGGCTTGTCAATCCGGCTGAGGCAATATGGGCAGCTCAATTGCACTAGGCCGAAAACAACTTTTATTTTTTTTTATTTTATGTTATGAACGGTTGGGTCTGCTTGGGCTGGGCTGGGTTTACTTACAAATGAATTCAATAATGAGAGAAAAGAAGCAATGGGCTCCTACATAATTGTGTGATAAGGGGTGGATTTGTAAGTAGCCCAGTGTCCCTTCTTACGACATGGCATTCCTATGCCTATTCTTCATGAAAAACTTTAAATCCTTCAGTTAGGAATTCTCATTATCACAATGTACCCGTTCAAATGAATGAAAAAAAAAATTAAAAAAAAATCATCAGTTTTTCATATTAAGTATCTTGAGATAAATGTGAAAATCGTAACACTCAACAAATTTATAATGTTCTGTGAAAATTTGCACACGTCTAAACTGAGTTGAAATATCCTCAAAGAAGATTCAGGTTCATAAGTTAGATCTCTCTCTCTCTCTCTCTCTCTCTCTCTCTCATTGGTTGGGACTACAATCAATAAACTTAGCAGTTAAATGACCTAATTAATAGAAGTATACTACTAAGATGCGTCAATAGTTAGACTAGTCCAAACATTGTCAAGAGTCTTATAGTTCAATTGGTTGACACATTCTAGTATTTCCAACAAAGATATCCAAGGTTCAAATTCTCTCACCCTTGACTATTAAATTATCAAAGAAAAAAAATAAATAAAAAAGAGACTGGTCCAGACAAGTTGGAGTAAAGAATTCTAAACTTACCAAAAGATAAGAGTAATGAATTATTTATGATACTAGTTCACCAGGAAGAATTTTTATTGTGGATGTAAGTTCACTTACAAATATAATGGATGTAAGTTATGTATTTTATGAGTTCAATTGATAACTATTCTAAAAAGGTTTGGATTTATTTCATAAAAAAGGATGAAGTGGAAAGCCAAACTAGAAGGAATATCAAGTGCCTTAAATTTGAGAATGGCATTGAGTAAAAGGATGGTGAATTTTTGAAATTTTGTGAAAAGCATGGTACCAAGAGGTACTTTACAGCAGAGGAACACCTCCATGGAGTAGGATGGCTAAGAGAATTAACAAAACAATTAGTGAGATAGCCAAATGCATCAAACTGAATGTTGAGCTTTCTAAAGTTTTCTAAACTAAAGCAATGTGTATAGCTTGTTACACTCTTAACCGATCACCTAAAGCTACACTTGATGGGAAAGTCGCCGAAGAGGAATAGACAAGGAATAAGGTTTTTTTTTTTTTTTTTAACTACTCTTTGATGAGGATATTCGGGTACTCTTTCTTATGTTCATATACCCATTTGGAAAGATATCAAAACTTTATCCTAAATCAAAGAAATGCATATATTCAATTAACATGAATAATTTTTTAATCTAAGCCATATCTAGACATGGCAATAGTTCGAGTTGAGCTGCTCTTGAGTTCAACCCAATTGGGTTTGGGTCATATACTCATATTTATCTAGATTTAAATCATGACTCCAATGTTTAAAAACAATGTACTGTACACACAAATAGAGTTCGAGAATATTATTATCAATCGCTTAAATTGAGAGTTGAAATAAAAGAATATTCAATCTAAACAGTTAAATAGCATTTTTTTTAAGTGAAGTCGCAACAACTTTTTGCAAAAGAGAAAGGGTTAATTCATAATTGCACACCGAGTCTAAATCCACGTGGAGCTAACTAGAACATTTGCGTTAGTTCGTGCAAAAACTCATGTCTATATTAGTATAAGAACTTACTTTTTTTTTTTTTTTTTATACACTCACTTTTCAAAATACCCATCATTAGATTATCTATCTTACACTACATTTCATTAAAATATCAATTATTATTTTTTGAATTGTTTTTCTTTATTCACATATAACAACTATCATCCACTCTTTTTTATTTTTTTTTCATCCTCGAGATATGTAAAAAATAATAATAAACAACTAAATGCAAAATAAATAATATCAACGACCAACATAACAAACTTGTAAATTTACACAATTATATAAGAAATTTTAAAGCAAAATAATATAAAATTTTCACATTTTTTTATTATGTAAATGCTTTAGCATATTTACCCTGTAATATCACAAGGGGATTAAAATATTTTGTCAACCACGATGTAAAAAATAATCTTGGTTGGTAGACTCGGTACAATGTGGTAATCGTGGTCGGTAGACTCGATACATTCAATCATTTCAACGTGGAAAAAGGCAGAGAAAAAAATGTAGAAAAGGTTAAAAGAAAAAAAAAAAGGAGCAAAGTGACAACACAGTGGAGAATTATCATGCTCCAAATTTCTTCCAATGCGAAAAAGGCAACGTGGTAGGTAGGACAGAAAGTGTCAAACATGGTGGAAATCTATTAGATTTGAAGAAATAGGTATTTGTAGGTGAGAGTGAGACTCCAGCATTTAGCTGGAAATCCGGCTTTTTTTCTATTTTTACCTCAGCAAGCGCCTCCGCCTCCTTCCCTCACTCATATCTCTCTTTCTCTCTTTCCTCTCTCTCTTGTTTGTTGGTTTGTTGGAGGAGATTGGTGTGGGTTTGTCAGATTTGGTGTACTTGTTGATGGTTTTGATGGTGTTGGTGGTTACGAGTTGTGAGTTTGAGCCGTTTGAGGTGGTGGTGGGTTTGCTAGTGGAAAGGTGGTTGACTATTGATGGGTTTGTTTATGAGATAGAGATGTATTACAATATTAGATGAAGGGAAGAGAGAAGAGAAACACCGAGAGGAAGAGAGGAGAAAGAGAAAAAATGATGTTGAGTGTAATGTCAAACATTATATTATAATTTTTTTTTTAAAGTAAATTTTTATGTGTTAAAATAAAATTTGGATGCAACACATGCTAGTGCGTAAAACATAATAGGTCACCGTAATCAATCCATTAATTTCTCTTTAGTGAGAAATGAGTCATCTTCTACCGCACTAACTTTGTAGCAACATCTACGTATTACTTCCAAATCCTTTCCAACAATTCTAATTTTGATTTTAAATTCCGCACAAACTCAGTTGGTCGACCTAGGTCATGATGGAGACAACCGTTTTGATAGTTTCTTAGATTTGAGGTTCGTTTATAAACAACTTATTTAGTTGAAACTAAAAATTTTTAGCTAAAAGTACTATAGAAAAAAGCTAAAAGTTAACTGAATAGTATGCCCGTTTGTTTCAGCTTTTAGAAGTTGAAACACACGTTTTGAAACCAAAAAAAAAAATTATGTGCGTTTGGTAAGGATTTCAAAGTTGCTTTTTGTTAAAAACTGCGTTTCATTTGTGGAGAAAAAGCAGCAAATAGCACCATTGCACAAAAGCGCTGATGTGCTTTTCAGGTTACCGTTGGAGGTTGCACATATTTCCCAAATTGCCCACTAGTTATTCTTAAAAACCCAATTTTATCCCTTTGCTTTTAACACAATTTTACACGGTGAAAGTGAGCAACACAAATCAAGGATTGTAGCAGCAGCCCCAAAGAATCAGAGCAGATCACAAATTCACAAACAAGCTTGATCAACGGTGCAGCCCCAGGTTCCTCTCCTATGTGAAAATTGATAAACCGAGGAGGTGAATGAAACAAACAATGAAGAAGATCTGAAGATGACAAGGGAGAAACAAGAGCTTGAGGGCCCGACAAGGGAAAAGATTAAAAATAAATAAATAAATAAAAGAAGAAGGAAGATGAAGAGAAAAGACATCGATGAGATATATGTGGCGGGGGGTTAAAAAGTGAAAAAAGGAAGCTTCCTTGCAAAAAAATAATATTAAAATAATACCAATAATATATATTTTTTATTATTATTGTTATTATTATCAAGTAAATTTTTTTTTTTTTTGAGTAAGTATTATGAAATAGTTGATTTAAATCTGAAATAAACTCTTTTATATATATATTGTCTTTTTTGGTAATTTATCACTCAAACCGCCGTTTTTATAAGTGCTAGTCAAACACTCAACTTTTTCAAAAAGCACTTTTTAACAGTTTTTACCAAACACTCAACTTTTATAAAAAACACTTTTTCATATTACATTTTTTGAAAACTCTACTTTTTCAAAAAGCCCAGTTTTAAAAAGCTGAACCAAACTCACTTAGTATAGTAGAACCCATAAATAATAGCAAAAATAAAATAACAACTCGAATAAGTTACAAGTTTGGTCACGTCCCAAACACACTCTCGATACTACACTTTTTCTTCTTTATAAATAGTAACGTTCTATACCTTCTCCTGTACAATTCACAAGGAAGCTATCCTAGTCCTAGTTAGCTAGCGTTGTCATCATCGGTACTGTTGGGACTTAGAAACTTCTTCAACTAGTCTTAAGCCAATACTGTCAGTCCGGTACGTATATCATCCCTCCTTTGCTTTATAATACATATATCAAAGTTTCACACTTATTAATAGAGCTACTCTCCAAAATATTTACTGTTTAGCAAAACAAAACAAAACTCTCCAAAGTATTACTGTTTCACAGCCTCTAGATTCCCATAGAGTTATTACCAATCTTTTTGGCCTTGATTATCAAACTTGATTTTGGAGGATCGGCACTATCTCATACTATTTGAACTTGATAGTTCCCTAAGCAAACAATTTTAGGGAATATAGACTCCCAGAGAAATAGTTAGATCACTCACCAATTTATTTCATGTATTTATCATAATATATATTCCCATTAATATAATGTTAGGCAGAGGCTTGGTGGGCCAAGTCCAACATCCTACAGAGGCTTAGGCCAAATTGAGCCCTTAGTCTCAATCAACCTGTTAGCATTAGATTGTCACCCTTTGATGGAATATAAAGTTATTCCCTTACTATTAACTATAGCTTTTGGTGCAATAGGTAAGTGCTTGGTCTAACATATAACATATTCCTTGCCAAAACCCTAGAAATCGACAAACAAAATGTTTGATTAGAAATCAATTTTATTAAGTTTGGCCTTTTATGTTGAATGCAACTAATTCAAAATTATGGTTTGAGATAAAATTATGGTTTGAAGTAAAATATGATTTTGTGGATTAGGGTAGGGGTTTGAATACACCTACCTCAAGAGGAATCCTTGTCGAATATGCAAATAACAATGAAACATGGAAATAAAAAAATGACTCTAGCTGTTAAGAAACTAATTAGTGCTAAGTTATGATTCTAAGTTATCTCCATTGTCAATTATTCGTAGTAAAATGGTTTAAAGTGAACTAAATCTAAGAAAGATAATTTGAAATGAACTGAACTTAAACAATCTAATTAAAAGTAATCTAAAGTTGATTGAACCTAAATTATCATTCTAACGCTAAACTGACTCAAAGTAGACATTATTCATATCAAACATAACTAGTTTGGTCAAATTTTCCAAATATAATCGAAGACATGTAATAAAATCAATAAATTTCATAAAAATTATAATACTTAGGGTCTATTTGGATAGAACTTATTTTGCTGAAACTGAAAACTGAAAACTGAAAACACTGTAGCAAAATAATTTTTAAATGTGTGAATAGTATTGTGGGACCCAATTTTAATGAAAAAGTTACTCAAAAGTGAGATTTGTGGGTCCCGTATACTGTTCACGGGACCCACAGAACTAATAAAAAGACTGAGAAGTCAACAATTACCGGCTACTGTTCACATGAACAGTAGCCGTTGTTCCCTAAATGAGTGCGCAGCAACAGGAAAAAAAAAAAGTGAAGAAACGTAAACGCAAACGCAAAAAGCTGGATCCAAACCCAGCCTTAATGAGAATTATACTTAACCTATAAAAATAATCTCTTATTAAAAATATTCAAAGTGTACTAATAGCATACACACATATTGCATTGCATATTGACTAGTTTTATTTAAAAGAAAGATGAAATTCAATTTCATAATTCATAATTAATCGCATCAAATTTTAAACAAAAATTCCAATTTTTTATTTTATAATGCAGTTGAAGATGAGGGATTTGAAGTTTGGACATCTCTATTAAAAACACTAGCATGTAACTCCATGCAAACGCATGGATGCATTTAAAATTAAACAAAATTTTTATTATAAAAAATATAAATAATTAGTCAAATTAATTTTTTTTAAAGCACATGCATACATATAGATACATTTAAAATTAAACACAATTTTTGTCAAAAAATATAGATAATTAGTCAAATTATTTTTTTTAAGTAAATGTAATTAGTCACATATTAAAATTCTTACCTAAATTTAATACTACTTATGATCATTTTTTTTTTTCTAATTTTTAATAAAATAGAACGTGTGGTGATTTTTGTTATGTGGTGATTTTCATTTTATTTATTTATTGAAAAACATATAGTGATTTTTATTGAGTATATGTGATTGTTTTTTTTAAAATTGTTTATAGTTCATTAATATTAGATTCTTACTATTTTGCACTAATTAACTCACTTGACACAAAGATTAAAAAACTTAAGTAGACACATGGCACAAAATTAGATTATAATTTCAAATTCTAATTCTAATTTCTCTAAGCTTTACCTATTAATATATATATATATATATAGATGACTTATAAATTTGAATTTTTTTTTAGTTATATGATTATGTTTTTTATGGTTTATTATATTGGATTCCTCATTTTCTACGCTAAATTAACTAATTTGACACAAAAATTTAAAATTTTAGATTAGGTGAAACATATGGCGCAAAATTAAACTCTAATTGAAATTCAATTTTTACACTAAATTAACTTACTTGGCACAAAATTCTAAAATTTAGATTAAATGAAACACATGGCACAAAATTAGACTCTAATTGAATTCCAATTTGAAATTTAATTGGATTTTCTCTCTTCTTTACCTATTATTATATATAAAGACTAGGAAGTGTCAATTGAAATATAAGGCTTTTATCAAAGATTCCAAATCAAGTACTACTAGTTGCCAATAAATAAAAGCTCATCTTATGGGAAAAACACATACACTTATAAACATCATGTTGAGTTGTTGACTCAATCAAAAAAGAGTAAATCCCCAAAAACACTCTTGCTCACTCAAAATTAAAGCCACTCCTACTCCCTAAAATTAAAGTAGGAATTGTTCCTATAGCTTCTGTTTAATTTAGATTGAGATAAAACCACCAACCTACTACTTTAAATCAAGACCCTTCATTATTCAGTTCAAAGATATCGAGTAACATTTCAAAGTCAAACTTCATAGGACTTAAATTGCAATGATCACTATAAGTATAAGTGCTTGTGGGGTATGGGGGGCAAGGGTCGGGGTTCAAGTCTCTAGAATGAAGTTTTCACAAACATATACACTTAGATTAGGTTAGAGTAAAATTTCTATCTTGTATCAAAAAAAAAAAAAAAAAAATTGTAGTGATCAAATTTATTGACTTTACACACCCATATATACTAAAAGCACAATATATTTTGAGTCTTCTAATCTATACTATATTATATCTAATAATGGAAGCCTTGCAATAAATTTTGCAAAGCTTTTGTTGCGCCACCTCATCAACATCTCTCTCTCTCTCTCTCTCTCTCTCTCTCTCTCTCTCCCTCTCTCTCTCTTTTAAATTTTCACTTTTACTCAACCTTTTATCTCTTTCAACCATTGCCTTCTTTTTTTTCTTTTTTATTATAAAGTTTTAACTTATAACATCAATTCTTGATAATTGCTCTTTATCTTTAAATTAAGATATCAATTAGTTTTTTGTGTAGTTGAGGAGCAAATCCCAAATTTCTTATTTGAGAACAAGAGACTTTAACAATTAAGCAAATTGGAACTCACAACCATTGTCTTTATAGTTCAATCTTTCAACTTCTCTAACCATTGTCTTTTTAAATTTTCCATTTCATTTCCTTCATGCAACCTTAATTTTTTTATTTCATATCAATTATGCATTCTTATTTTTTCTCTTTTATATCTTTTTAACTTCTAGAGTTTTACTATGCATTCTTATTTTTTCTCTCACCTAATCCTTTTTTTTTTTACCACATTATTTCCTCAAATGATTCTTTTTTGTTATTGTTGATTTAATTGTCAAATCACATTTTTTTTTAGTAAATCTATTTTGGCTTATGCATTTATGTGTTTTAGTGCTTCAATTCCCAACCACATGTTCTTTTTCTATATCACTTTGATTTGATTTGAGTTTAGGTTAATAATTAGTTATTTTGAAAGCGAGAAATTTAGTTTCTTTTTTTAGTGATCCATTTAGAACTTGAACTTTGAGGCTTTGCTAAGATCTATTTTATTTTATCCTTTTGGATGGAGAAATTTGTAACTTTTGTAGAGAAAATACTCTCAATAGTTGTGTTTTTATAGTACTTTTTAGTGGTTGTTATTCAGAAAAACACAATAGTTAGTCAAACAAAAATAATCAAATAAGTGACATATTTTGGCTTTATAATTAAACTTTCATTTATATATATATATATATATATAAAATGATGCATATAGAAGCTTAATTATGAGATTTTTCTTATTGGTTTATTTGATAGACTTTTAGTGTGGAAAATTTTGCAATTTCTGTGAAGAAAGTAATATTAATAGGTTATCAAAAAAAAAAAAAAAAAAAAGAGGTTATCAAAAGCAAGTTGTTTTCTTAATTGGTACAGCTAATAATTGTTGAGCGAAATTTCCTAATATGTCATTTTGTCCTTTGTTTACAAGACATCTTTTATATGGGTATATATTGCTTTGCTTGTTATTAATGAATGTATCAAGATAAGTAATGTATTCAATAGGAAAGATCATGATCATACTTTTGTTTACTTCATAAGATACATAACTATAATATTAAATCATAATGTAGTGGTTTGTAATTAAAGAAAATTTTAAAATAGAGGGTTACAAGTTGAAGTTTTTGAATCATGAAAATTTCTACTTTTCTCTTTCCTTTCCAACTTCCATGATTGGAAAAACCTAATCCCTACAATATTCAATAACTAACAAATTAGCTCATGAGTAGATAAAATCTTAAACAAAATAGAAGGTAATATGACATTATTTATTTTAGTGAAACAAAAAATGATCCTTGCCCTTGGTTTTGTAAAGGGCAAAATAAACTTTTAAAAAATATTAATAGTTTAGTACACCTAAAATGAAATGTTTTATAAGAAAAATACTTTGTTATTAATAAATTTTAATATATAATCTTACAAATATTTTAATAAATAAATAAATTATAATAATATCCTATTATAAAATAAGTATATATTCTTAGAATCGTAGATCCTTGACTAGCTCAATTATAATAAGAAAATCTGACTTGAAGTTGCCTATTTTTTCAACCTGGCGTGCTCACAATCCCTATTGAATTAGGATATCAAACTATTTATCTATCTATCTATCTATAAAATATTATAAAAGTTGGATTCTAAAACTAGTGGATGCATGCTATGATATAATACTTATTCATTTTCAAAGCATACGATAATGACATGTGGCAACTTTTATATTTAATGGGTATAATTGGACAAACAATGCCACATGTTAAAATATTATTTGTACATGTCAATGTATTAGCCATAATACTAGACACGTGACATATAATTAAAATTTTAAATTAAATAAATACATTTCCTTAGTATGATATTTAAGTTCACATTCATATTCTTATTTATGACCACTAATTCTTAATTTGTCATTTGTCTATTTATTTTCCTAACCATTCTCATTTTAAAGACTATTCAATTATTTTAAAAAAAATTAATTTGTTGAAAAAATTATTTAATTGAGTAATATATGTGTAATCTAATTAGATATTGGGTTTTATATATTGAGATTACTTTAAGAAACTTATTTTGGAACCATAATTAAATACATCACAATTAGAAAAGAAGCCTAGAAGTCATTTTTTTAACACATGAAATTAAAATTGTTCACATGTAACAACAAAATGTCTATCTATCTATTTTTAGGGATGGCAAAATTGGACACGACCCGTGAACCTGACGTGACAGAACATGAAATTAGTAGGTTATAGGTTGAGGCTTAATGGGTTAGTGTCATATTCGAGATGACATAGCTGACCCGTTTAATAAATGGGTTGTGTTAGTGTTCAACATATGAAACCTGTTTGACCTATTTAATTAAATGACATTTTACTAATATACCAATCAAACCCAAGGTACATAAACTTATTAGTTGTTGTGGTTTATTTTCTTTGAAATATTGTGATTGATTATTTGTAATATTTAGATATGCTTTAATTTTGAATGATTATTTGTGATGCAATTACTCGTTAGTTTTGAATTTTATATTAAAAATATTTATTTTTTTGTTTTATCATAATTTTTTTTTCATTTTGATAAAATTTGATAAACAGGTCAACACGACTAACCCGTTTAATAAATGGGTCGTGTTAGAGTTAAGGAATTTTGACCTGTTTAACAAACATGTCGGGTTAGTGTTGACCTATATAATTGAATACTCAAGAGTTGACACGACACAAACCCGACACGCGAACACGAATTGCCACCTCTATCTATTTTCTATATATATAAAAATAATAATAAAATAAAATGTCTACAACATTCTCCTAAATTTTAGCTTTTGATATTTAATTTCTTTATATATATATTAACGGGAACTGTTTTTACTTTTATATATCATCATTATTTTAGCAATTATAATTATATTTACTTCTATTATCTACATGTATTTCATCCTCTTCCCCAACCTTTCATCTTCCTCATCCCCCTCAACCCCCTTACTTTTTTTTCTTCTTTTTTTTTAAATACATTCTCTTTTTATCCCTCTTATAATAACCGTCAAGCTTAGAAATTTTTGATGAAAATTTTGTTTTACAATTGTATTTTGTTTTTGTTCTCCACTCTCTCTCTCTCTCTCTCACACACACGCACGCTCACACGCACGCACATCTATAATATATTAATTTCTAACCTAATTCTCTGATTTGCTTTAATACTTTTCATTTTACATATTGTTTTTTTTTCTTGTATATGGAATTAAAAATTGAACAATATTTAAGACAAAAGATTGATTTATGTATTTTTATTGTTTAGAAATTGTTGCTATTATTTTGATGTTAATTAGTAGGTGATATTCAATTTTGTTATTTTTTATAACTTTTTTCCAATTGTAATCCAAATATTTATTAGTATTTTTATGATTGTGGAAATCATTGTATATATGAAAGTTTCTAATAGTTATGTCAATATTTTTGTATCCAATATTTGGGTTAGAATTTTTTTATTTATCCTTAAATTGTATAATTTTTCCTTTCATGTTTCAAATAAAAAGTTTTATCTCCATTTTTATGCAAATGCAATCTCCTAAAAATAGGTACATATATTTTTTTTTATTCTCATTGAAACTCACTAAAAACATAAATGGTAAAAATTAACACTCTACATTTAAAGGAAAAAATTGTTTTAGATGTTTTATTTACCTCCTAATTTTTATCTCGTTATCAAATAAATTTTACTCTCCCTTATTTTTCTTTCCTTTACATTAAGAATGATATAAATATTATATATATATAAATATATATCATAGTATAGTCTCAAATTTTATATAATAATCTTTCTAAGTGTTAAATAAATAATGTTAATAAATTAAGAGATTTTAGTGGAATTTTATGTAATATTATTAACTCAAATAATAGAAAATAAATTTTATTCATTGTTTCACTGATAATGTTTATTGATTAGCAATGATTGGAAGCAAAAATTACAATTTTTTTTTTCTCAGGATTATGATTATGTTTTTGTTAAATTGTTACTTTTAACTAATATTTTATATATCAAGACTTATGAGTTTTCATGCATTACAATAATAATAATAATACTAATTTACAAAACAAATATTTAAAAAAAAAAAAAAAACATGCAATGCACTGGCCTATCACTAGTTTTACCAAAAAAACAAAAAATAAAAATAAAAACTTTTGACAGAATCATAATTACTAGCGGGACAACAGCGCCTGAATTCTACTTGGGACTAGTTTTATTTAACAGAACTAACAAATATGGCCGTTTCTTATAGGCCAAAAGCCTTCTCTTCTAGATCATTCTTATTTACGCTCATGTGAGAAAATGAATCTCCAAGCCATTATTTCATTATCTAGAGTCTGTGCTAAAGTTTTGCATTTCCACATAAAGCTGTGTCCTACTAAAATATATTTCTATCAACTCTAATTGAATTTTTGTATTCCACAGAAGCAAACTCTGGTATCAGATTTTGTCCTTCCTTTCAAACTTGCAACTCCAACAGAATGATGTACTCTTGGCTGTGTTACGATTGGGTTTTGCTAATATTCTTTCAGGGAATTCTTCTAATGTGCATGAGCACATGTTTGAAATCTGCTACAATTCCCGCTTTTGCAAACGAGACTGATCGCATGGCATTACTTGATTTCAAGAATCGGATCAATAAAGACCCACTTCAAATCATGAGCTCTTGGAATGACTCCACACATTTCTGCAACTGGTTAGGTGTTACATGTAGCCCCTCCAGTAAACGAGTCATGGTTTTGGACCTAGAAGCTAAGAAATTGTCTGGCTCCATACCACCCTCCATAGGAAATCTTACTTACCTCACAGGAATCAACCTAGAAAACAACAGCATCTATGGTGAAATTCCTCAAGAAGTGGGACGTCTACAACACCTGCTACATCTCAATTTGAGTGGGAATTCCTTTGGTGGTAAAATTCCGAATAATCTAAGCTACTGTACACAACTTAGAGTGCTTGATGCCACTTACAACAATCTTATTGGGCAGATTCCAAACCACCTCAGCTCATTGTCAAAGTTGGTGTATCTATTACTTGGTATGAACAACCTTACAGGAAGTATCCCAGCTTGGATAGGAAACATTTCTTCTTTGCGTGCTCTTAGTCTTATTCAAAACAATTTTCAAGGAAGCATACCTAGTGAACTTAGTCGTCTAACAGGCTTGACATTTTTTCAGCTTGCTTTGAATAATCTGACCGATACCATCCCTCCTCTGATCTTTAATATTTCATCCATACAATTTTTCTCTGTTACAAAGAATCGACTACATGGAAGCCTTCCACCAGATGTTGGTCTTACTCTTCCAAAATTGAAAATCTTTCTTGGCTATGGCAACGATTTCACGGGACCTATTCCTGTGTCATTGTCAAATGCTTCTCAACTTCAATTTCTTGACTTAGGTCAAAATGGTCTAACGGGGACAGTGCCTCAAAATCTAGGAAGCTTGCAAGGCTTGGTCAGACTTAATCTTAATAGGAATAGACTTGGAAGTGGGAAAGATGGTGACTTGAATTTTCTCAGTTTCTTAATTAATTGTACTCATTTGGAGGATTTGGCTCTCAGTTTTAATTATTTTGGAGGAGTATTGCCCAGCTCCATAACCAATCTTTCCACCCAACTAACACATCTTACTATGGCTGGGAATATGATCCGTGGTGGCATCCCTATGGGAATCGGGAACCTTGTTAACTTAGAAATACTAGCACTGTGTTATAACAATTTGGGAGGTACTCTCCCAAATGTTCTTGGGAAGCTACAAAAGTTACAGGCATTATATTTGAATGATAACAAATTTTTTGGGTCAATCCCTTCCTCCCTGGGTAACTTAACTGCATTGATAATGCTCTATATGGAGAACAACAACTTTGAGGAAAGAATACCCCCAAGCCTAGGAAACTGCCAACATTTGCTTTCACTAAACATTTCTAATAACAATCTCACTGGCACCATTCCAAAACAAGTTATTGGTCTATCTTCCCTCTCAATTTATTTGGACATGTCTCAAAATTTTTTGGTAGGTGCACTGCCATTTGAAGTGGGAAACTTAATACATCTCTCTGAATTATATCTCTCAAATAATAGATTATCAGGCAAAATTCCCACCACCCTTGATACTTGTCATAGTTTGGAGCGCTTGTATTTAGAGGGTAATTCATTCCAAGGAACAATACCTCAATCTTTGAAGAAGTTAAGAGGCTTAGAAGAAATAGATCTTTCACGGAATAACTTCTCCGGGAATATTCCTAAATTTCTTGGAAAGCTTATGTCACTTAAGCATCTTAATATTTCTTATAACGATTTGGAGGGCGAAGTTCCAAGTGAGGGGATTTTTGAAAATGCAAGCCAGATTTCAATCTTTGGAAATAATAAGCTATGTGGTGGTGTCCAAGAATTACATTTACCTACATGCACTAGGAAAAATCTTCATTCATCTAGAAAGCTTCTTGCACTCAAAATAGTATTTCCTGTTACTAGTATGGTCATATTTGTACTTGTTCTGTTATATTTTTACCCTACATGTTTTAATGTGAACAATTCAAGAGAGAGAGCATTAACTACATCTTCCTTTGAAGATAGGAAGTTGCGTGTCTCATATGCAGAACTACTAAAATCAACAAACGGATTTTCAAAAAAAAATTTGACTGGTTCGGGTAGCTTTGGCTCGGTATACAAAGGAATTCTTTCTGGAAATGGAGCAATTGTTGCTGTTAAAGTGTTGAATCTTCAACAAAAAGGTGCATCCAAGAGTTTTATTAACGAATGCAATGTTTTGAGAAGTATACGTCATCGTAATCTCCTCAAGATTATCTCTGCTTGCTCAAGCACTGATTATGAAGGGAATGACTTTAAAAGTCTAATTTTTGAGTTTATGTGCAATGGAAGTCTAGAACAATGGCTGCATTCTAAAAATGATGAGCAACATCAGAGCAAGAGATTGAGATTTATTCAAAGACTGAACATTGCCGTTGATGTTGCCTATGCATTAGAGTATCTTCATCACCATTGCCAAACCCCAATTGTTCATTGTGATCTAAAACCAAGTAATATACTCCTTGATGAAGATATGGTAGCCCATGTTGGTGATTTCGGATTGGTGAATTTCCTCTTTGAAGCCTCAAACAATCCCTCCAAATCTCAAACCTTGTCACTTGGGCTCAAAGGTTCCATTGGATACATTCCTCCAGGTAATTTTTCAAGTACATGAAGCACGCTTCATTTCTTGTATATCATTTTGCATTGATATTAAACTAAAGTAGAGATTCTTTCAAAAAGTAATTCTACGCTCAAGTTTGACACCACTTTTTAGTGAAGAAAAATGTTTGATAGCTTTGGCCAATTGAAGGGACCAAAAAAAAACTTTTTGATTTTTCTAAAAAATTAATACACATACCAAAAAAAAAAAAAAAAAAAAACCCACATATCCACAAAATTTTATGAAGGGCTATACATGCCAACAATGCATAATGCATTATGGTTAAATTTCAAGCACATAGGACTATGATTTGTTACTACTTATGTATTGATGAATTGTAGAGTATGGGATGGGTGGTCAAGTTTCAACGCTAGGAGACATTTACAGCTATGGGATACTCTTGCTAGAGATGTTCATTGGAAAAAGACCAACTGATGAAATGTTCAAAGATGGTATGAGCATTCACCAATTCACTGCAATGGCTCTGCCCGAACATATCATGGATTATGTTGATTCATCAATGTTCTTTGAGGAGGATGAAGAAGATGTTGATGATGACATAGAAGAAAAACAAATAATTGAAGATCTCAATGTCAATGTCAGTAGCAGAATAAAAGATTGCTTGATATCAGTGTTCCAAATTGGATTATTGTGTTCTAAAACATCACCGAATGAGCGGATTTCTACAAATGTTGTCGTCAATGAAATGAATGCAATTAGAGACAAATTTCTTAAACATAAGAAGCAAAACGGAAGAAGAATGAGCAAGGTATGTTAAGTCTTTTTTTTTTTTTTTTTAAATTATTAATGGACATACAAATTGGTCACTTCATTGTAAGAAAATAGTAATAATAATAACATAAATATAAAATTGAGGGAAACAAAAAAATGTAGAAGCAAAAAGAAAAGAATATCAATCGCTATTAGGAATGTCAAGTCCGCAGGTTACTGTTTATTAACACTAATGGAATATAATTGGTGTTTGTTCATGTTGGTGCAAGAAAATAATTAGAGTTGTTTCATTCTTCCCTAATTTTATTAGTCATACACTTGTTGCGTTATTAATTAATTCATGCTATTTTCTGTTTTGTAGCAATGACCCTTGATGGAGTAATATTTCCGAGGCTCGTGTTGGCCATACATTATGGGGTGGTGACATTCAACCATTTATGTTAGTATTTATTTTCCATGTCAAAGTTAATTTCGATCAATGGCTTGCTATTATTGGTCAATGACTTTTGCTTAAACCATATTTCTATGTCGTTTTGATTATGGGATGTACGATCCCTCCTTTGGTGTTTGTATTGTAATACACTATTTCATGGAACCTATTTGGCTATTCCTATGTCATTTTCTATTCTTGATTTTTTTTTTTTTCTCAATTTGCTTTTCCACGTAATTTAGATAATTAATCAGTAAAATACAAACTGTGTTTATAAAGAATATAATAATTATCTTTTGGTTTCGGATGGCCGATTTTGTTCCGCTTTTGTGACGTTGGTATGGTCAGTTGAGGCAATTTGGGCCGCTCAATTGGATTAGGCTCAAAACAACTTATTTATTTTATTTATTTATTTTTATGTTATGAACGGTTGGGCTCTTCTTGGGCTGGGCTGGATTTTCTTATAAATCAATTTTAATATTGTTATAGTTTAGCAGATATAACAAACTAGGATTTGAATTCAGTACGTGCAATTACCATCCCAGGTGAGATGTAAAAGACGTTGGTTGAGTAAAAATGCATTTCTCACTTTTTAACTATTTAATCTTTTTACTCTTTTTACCCTATCAACTTTTTTAATTTTTTTTTTTTAATTAAGATGTTGACTTTGATTGTGGGAATGAAAGGGGTGTTTTTAATGATGGGCTTGGACAATTTGTTGGAGAAACTCGTTGAGGTGTTTGAGGTATTTGTCTCTGTTAGTTTCTTTTGTGCAATTCAAATGGAATTGAAGAAGAGAGAAGAAGGTAGGGGGCGTTGAACAGGGAAGAAAGAAGAAATGTCTAATTATAATTTATTTGTCTGTGGTTTGACTCAAATTTAAGTTGTTTACTTTTAATTTGAAATTTAACACTTTGCTCAACTGAGCTCTATTCTATTAAGCTTCCATAATCACCTCTACATTTGCTCTCAGAAAAACATATTTTAATTCGAAAACATGACATAAAATGAATAAATAAATAAAATAAGAAGATAGGGTTCATGTGTTTTGCAGTTGTGCAATTCTCTCTCTTCTGTTTCTTGAGACTTTGTTGACTCTTTGCTTTATACATTAATTGATTCTTTCATCAATAATATTCATTGGGATTTTTTTTATGGTCTATATTTGTTTGATGGTGAGAACTGAGAAAGTCTGCAAAAGTGAAATAATGATAATAATAGTTTGTTTTTGGTGGCTCTTTGAGAAGTGAGGACATTCTCTATTTGGTGAGTAAGAAATTACGGGAAAGTGAAAAAAATAAATATGGTGGATGAGACAACGATTCGTCAGTTACAATTTACATAAATGAAAATGAGCAATTTTGTCAATTCTAATAAGCCAAAGGTAAGTAACACAAATTTGGAGGTATAGGGGGAGAAGTTATTAGGTCCATTAGGAAGGTTGTTGAAGTGGTCTTCTCAACCAAAGAAAAAATGTCACTAATGCAAATATGAGTCAAATTCCTAATCAACACAAGAATTAAAAATAAAAAATCACTATATGATATAACATTTGCATAAATAACAGTGTTTTATTGGTTAGAAGGATCAAGAGAATCACTTCAGCAATTCTCCTTATGGGTTTAATAATTTCTCGTATAGGGGGCCTAGTTCTTTTTGCAATCTAAACTTTTTTTTTCATTTCATATCTGTGAACCATGACTGGGCCGTTTTTTAAATCACAAGTTTTATGGACCTATTAAAATCATAAGTTTTATGGGTTCTTTTTTTGGTCATAAGATATGAATGCTTATATATATATATATATGGGATAATTACGAAACGAGACATCAATGCCAAAATATTCTGTTTAAGTGACTAAACCAAAATAGTCTTTGAGATGGAATCCAAAACATTGATATAATTTTATAAAGGCCTTAGAAAATATCACATTGGAAAATGGGAAGAATACGTAAATTTGGAAACCACAAGCTTTTAAGAGAAAAATCCTTAAAACTTCTTATATATCTTTTTATTAGATGTGAATTTTAAAAATATAACCATTGAATTACATATTCTTAACCCACATATACATGTTGATAGTGAGAATCAATTGATACTCAAAATGCCCAAATTGACACACTGCCACCTAATAAAAGTGTCGACCAACATGATGACTAGATTTTTTTATAACTTGTGAGTTTTAGTTAACTTAACTGATAAAGTTGTTAACTGGTAAAGTCTCTAATAGTTAAATAAGATATTTCAGATTTAATTCTTGCCTACATCAAAAATCGATTGGTGTCTTGTTTTTTCCATTTTTATCCAATTTTTTGGGTATCTTTGAACCCAATTATGAATAATTTACTTAAATAATGGACATAATAATCTATTCTTCAAGAGAGAAATAATTATTTTTAATAATTCAGAATTTCCACAATATATCCTAGGATTATCCTACGCTTACATACTTATTATTGTGTGCCATTTTAATCAATGAGAATTAAGTATTTAGTTGACCTTTAATCAATCTTTTAAGTACCAATAAAAAATAACTAAATCTAATCTCATGCACGCATATCTTGAGACCATCCTATAGTCAATAAAAAATGTTCATTTGAATTCTCTACCAAAACCTTGATTTTCTCCATAAAAAAATAAAAAAATAAAAAATAAAATACCTTGATTTTCACTCAGAAAAGACCATCTAACCTTCAAATTTCATGAAGAACTAACTATGGAATTTTTAAAACTGTAAAATGACAATTTTGTCATTGAATACAATTTTGTTCATAAATGGAAAATTTCATTGTTGCGAAATGTAGTGTCTACAAGACTATAACACCCCTACTTGTATTAAAAAAAAGATTCATTTATAGTGTGAAGTGACTAGATTTATGTGAGCTATCAATAGGTTGTTGTAATTAACCTGTGAACTAACCTTTTTCATGATGTAAAAATAAATAAATAAATAATAAATAATAAAGAGTTTGGTTTACCTCCAGTACTTTTTTAACTGGACATGTCCTTTTATTTTAAACATACAATGGTAAGTGGTAATGAGTTTTAATCCTTACCTTTTATCTAGTTAATGAGTGATGCGACAATCTCTCATTAAAACAAAAAGATATTCCAATTAAAAAGTACTGAAGAGTGAAGATAAGCTAAACCTCTCTTCTTCGGAATCATTCCTCAAGAAATGGGTTGTCGCCTAACGTAGTTTTGAAGCACCTGAATTTGACTTCCAATCCAACTTACTTAGTGTACCGTGTACTTGGGTCTTAAAGTTACAGGAACTATCCTACCTTTGATACCACACTTTTCTTTTCTCTAAATTGTAAATGTTCTTTTCTTTTCTTTTTCTTTTTTCTTTTTTTTTTCAAAAAAACAGTAATGTTCTTGTACCACACTGTGGTACCCAGACCCATTTGGGCCTTGGGTTCTGACTCAGCAGTGAGGCCCATGGCCCCAATCTCTCTCTACCCATGGCCCCAACCCGAACCTACAATAGCCACGGGCCCAAGCTTCGCACAACCCAAAAGCCTGAAGAGTAGACAGTCTACATTGACACGCACCTCGTTTTGCCACTTGGTCTTTGCTCGGCAAGCCATTCTCGAGTAAGAAGAAAGGTCTTCGGATACACCATCCCTTGTATGCGCAATGCCTCGAGGAATATCACTAGCGTATCTACTAGAGTGGGAACCAGTTCCAAGACCACTCTAACCACACCCCACTCCCACCTAAACACCCACCTAAACACCCACTTACGATTAATAATATTGAACCTCTTAATGCACTAACTTTGAAAGCAATTATAATCACTCCACTAACACTTGGCTATAAATATGAGATGCTAAAGGAGGAAGGGGTTTTTTTAATTCATAAAACTCAACAAATTTAGTGTACGTTGTTATGTCCAGTGAAAATTTGCATGCGTCTAAAGCAAAACGTTATACAAAATTTAAAATTTTCTGTTTCAATTTTCAAACAAAGCTGAAAAGTCTTCAATGAAGATATATTTTCATAAATTAGAGCTCTAATTGGTTGGAACTAAACTTAGCATACCCCATGACTTGCAGTCCAGATCTTACCAAAAGATAGAGTAACGAAAAAATGCATACTCTCAATCCTTTAAGAAAAAAATAAAAAGTTCATTATTGGCAACACATACATTGCATCCTTTCTTTTTTTCCTTTTTTTGGTTAAAAAAGACGATTCATTCAAAAGCTAAACAACTACATCAGAAATAGTGCATAATCTGTTTACATACAAACCAGCAATATCATCATCTAGAATACCCCTCATGTCCACAGGCGGACAATCAAAAGAAATAAAATCAACATCTTGATCGGTGCTCATCCTAGCAAGCATATCCGCTAATCCGCACACCGATTGGCTTGACGATAGCAATGTCTAAATTGAATCTGGTGAAACTGGAGCACCATCGGCCTATAATCATCCAAAATAGACGATATAACATTATTCTGATAGTTTGGGTTAAGAATCCACAAACTGCTTTCACATCAATTTCAACAACAAGGGAGGAAATATTTCAAAAAAAAAAGAAATACTATAAAAACAAATTATTTTAGTACATTACTTGGTTCAAGTTCATGTTCTTCCACTTCATCTATTGCCTTCCAAAAGTGAATTGAATGTTTAGACTTCAAGCAATTTTGTGAAGAAATCAATGTCTCAATTAATTGTCTTACTCTTAGGAGACAATGAACTACGGATTGGTTGAGTAGCAAAATTTGGGAAGAGGTGAGAGGTGTCTACATTAATGCCCTACGTTGTAATTGTAAAAGACCCATTTTTTCAAATAATACTAACAAAATAAAATAAAAAAGATTAAATTTTATATCAGTCGTCCATTTATAACAACAGCTCTCCTTTTTCTAGGCTTGGGACCAACAGTGTGTAACTATCCTTGTCGCTTAACACAATAAATCGCTGGAATTAACATATGAAATTTTGCTATGAAATTTTTTTTCAAGAAATTAATGTATCATTGTCTACCAAGTGCCCTAGGAAATCTAGAGGATCTAAATCCCAATTACACTACAGCATCTAAATTTGACTTCCAATACCTTTGAGGGCAACGTTCCAACAATCCTAATTTGACTTTCAATTCCAATCCAACTCAGTTGGGGCACCTGGGCCTTGAACTAGCTATCCCAGCTTTGATAGTACACTTTTTCTTCTTTGTAAATCGTAATGTTCTTTAACTTCTCCTAGAAAATTCACGAAGGAAGCTTTCCTGGTCCTAGTTAGAAATTAAGCATGGCCATCATCAGTCTTGGGATTTCTAACTTCTTCAACTAGTCTATGGTAATAATGTCTGTCCGGTACGTATGAGATCTCTAATTTGTAATGCATCTTCTATACTCTATTTCTCTTTCTGTCGAAATCGACTGCAGGGAAGTCTACAATCAGATATATATTGGCCTTGCTCTTCCAAACCTTGAAATGTTTATCTGCAGTACTTAAGAGTTTCATAGGACCTATTCCCGTGTCTTTTTCTTTTATTGATTTGTTTTCCCTCTTATTACGTAGAGCTAATCTCTAAATCATTAAAGTGCTTAACATTGTTTACGACGAGGTTAGTCTGCATATTCTAGAAATTGTTTTACATTCTTAATTTGACTTAGTTTAGATTTGTATTTCCTGACCACTAAGAAAAGTGTGTATATCTTATCTATCAAGAAATAAGACTTCAAGTCTGATACATAGAAAACACTATAAAGGTTTGTTGACTTTGGTCCCAACTGTCCTCCACATATCAAAAGATTTTGATTTTAGATTAATACATCGTTCACCGTTATTTGTCAATGACATTTTTTTAAACCATATTTCTTTCTCTTTTTCTTTTTCTTTTTCTTTTTTAAACGGGATATACGATCCGTCCTTTGATTTCAATTTGTATTCGATACACTATTTGTACCTTATTGCTTAGAAACCTACACCAGATGTTGGCAAATTAGCTTTGTCCATACTCTTCTTAACTTAGAAACATACCCCTGTTTCTCTGGGACCTATTCTTCTGTCATTTTCTTTTCTTGATTTTTTTTGTTAAATTTAATTTCCCTCTAATATAGCCAATTCATCACTAAAATATTACCGTTTTAATAGAGCAATTCATAATAACTATCTTTTGGTTTAACTCCTCAATTCCTCACACCCATTGTACTTTGATAGAAATATCAATCCTTTGGGTCTAGGATTCTCAACAACACCCCCCGCCCCACCCCCCCCCCCCCCCCCCAAAAAAAAAAAAAAAAAGAGTTCTTTTGATTTAGACTACTAAATTTTTGAAATTACTCAAACCTATTGTTCCTTAACCCAAAAGTGCACATAATTGTTGGTTTTATACTTAAGTTTTGAATAAAATAGTGCCAAGATCTCGATAACTTAATTAACACCTGTTAGTATTTCTCAAAGAAACATCCTGGGTTCAAATAAATTTTTTGTTGCCTGTTGTAAGTATTGAATATTAAAAATTAAAAAAAAAAAAAATCAAATCAAATCAAATGTTTTTGAAAGAGGTATAGATGCTTCTTGTGACAAGCTCAAATTATTTACCAAGGTCAGATGGATGCTATATCATTGGCATGGGCCCATGGGCCGTAGAATAAAGTAGACTGTGTACACGGTTTACCGTTGTAGGTGGAACGGACCATTTTTGCAACCAGTCACATAGATCGGTTTGGTCATTACTCCAATCTTACATTCTCACCACACCTGTAGGCTGGTTCTGGTTGGCCCATTTCTGTCGGCTATAATGTCATTTGTGCAATCGGCACAGGAAGCTTGGTCTGCTCAATTGGACTAGGCTAAAAATAGCTTTTATTTTTTTATTTTTTAAATTATGCTTGGTTAGGCTTTTCTTATGTTGGGCTGAGTTTCCTTACAAATGAATTCAATAATGAGAGTGAGAAGTAATGGGCTCCAACTTAATTGCGTGATAAATAAGGAGTGGACAGGCTTAATGGGCTTTATTCTTTCTGAAAAACTTTAAATCCCTTACCTTAGGAATTTTTCTTTCATGACATTGTACTAGTTCAAATATAAACTAAATAAACTAGTACAAAATGAAATAAAACACAAAGGAAAACTGAAGGAAAGCTGAAGTTCTATTATTCCTTGCTTTCTTATAAAAGTGTGTAAGTAAAAATTGTCTTATAAGAAGACAAGCTAAAAGATAACAATGAATTTCTAAGGACAATGTGTTTTTGCTTACAAAATGGTCAAGTTACAAGTTACAACCTATAGAAAAATGTCCTTCTAGTACAACAGATGCTAAAATGCAAAAGAATAAGGCAAATGTTAACAAGTATTGTGCAGTGTTTGTTAAGGTTGGATTAATGTGAGTCTCATTTAATAAAAATAATTGGATAAATGAAAGAAAAAGACATAAAACTAGCTCTACAGTCTATTTTAAATTTTTTTTTTATCTCTATGAAGCTGGCCTCAGCCTATAAAGCTGCAAAAAAAAATGACAAAAAGCTGTTGTTAACGAGCACCTTACAATGCACGTTAACATAACCTAAAGAACAATAATAATGACTATCTATTCTATTTTTAGTATTTACAATACTTCCATGTTCTCGCACTTGTTGATTACAAAAGTCAATCCACCAAAAACAATGGATGATTGAAAGTGTTGACAAACTTATGAGTAAACCACATTAATCATTACCAATAATTAAAGGTTTTTGTTAATGGATATCTTTGTGCACTTGTTAAAGAGGCTTCAAAAGAATCATACTTGCATTTGGAAGTAAGATGCCCTTTGAATGGAAAGTGGCTTTGACTTATTTATCAAAAAGTCAATCAATTGCATTATAGAATTTGCATAAGATAGTCATTAATCATACTCTAAATAAAATTGACAGTTGTCTTGATATATATAGTAAATACTAAATACTAGCTGGTCTCTGAACCGTGAACGCTCAATCATATCAACAATTTGGCGCCTAAAAATAAATTATTGCAGCAATACTTCGAACACAGCTTATTTTATAACAAATTTCACAACAGAGTGGACACAGTGACACTCATAGATTCACCATTTTATTCCCCTACTAGTCAACGTCTTACTACTTGGGTGAAATTTATTATTAAAATTTTTTTGTCCCGTAGCATTATTGAAATGACTGTCCTTAATATCCTGAAAACGATGAATACTACAATTAGACAATTATGTTGGCACTCTGGACTCCAGAAACGACATTCAACTGTGTCATTTTGGGGGAAAAAATAATAAAAAATGTAGCCGTACTGCACCACTTTCGCGATCGTTATTCTCTCTCTCTCTCTCTCTCTCTCTCTCTCTCTCTCTCTCTCTCAAGTTGCATCATGCGTTTGAACCTTAGTACATACCAGATGCCAACAGTGGAATCTGTTAAGATTCGTGCAGACATGAGACACATCAGTTATTATACTTGGCTTATCCTTATATAGGTCACATTGATGTTTTAGGATGCAAAAATATCAACTCAGTCATTTTGAAGCAAATCTGCCTCAATAATTTACGAAAATTTATCTTGTGTAATTGGCATATAATGCAGCCAGCCCCTCACAAGAGTCACAACAACATGCGAGTCTCACAAAGTGTGGGACTGTCGTTAAGTTGCATCTTAACTAAATCCACACTTTCTGTGATACAGCTGAGATCTAATATCATCCTAAGAAATCCAGAGTGATGCCCTCACCTAACTTTTAGTGGGGGGAGAAGTGCGATTTGAATTGCAGCCGTAGGACACTACAAATGATGTTATTACCACTAAGCAATCACTTGAACCCCCATTTGATACCTTTGATTACAAGACCAAGTATAGAACCTTTGATTACAAGACCATCCAGTGCAAGATATAAGCTAACACAGATTTGAAAACATCTCAACCATCTTAAATTCAAACCTACTGTATCAAGGCACTGCCCCTTGAATGGGTATGGGTTACGAAGAAAAAGATTATCTGCAAGTATTTCACTCGTTTACCATTTACAACACTTGCCAAATGAAGTAAAAAAAGAAACTTAACCATCAAATATATTGTCAATGTACAAGGGATCTGAAATTCAAAGCTGCTGTATGAAGGCACTGCCATTTGAATTGGTGTATACCATCAATCTGTAGGCTTTGAACAAAAAGACTATTAGTAAATATTTCACTCATTTACCATTCACTGTGCTTAGTAAATGCAAATCATATATTCTTAAGTGTTCTATAAAATTGAAGAAACCTTTACCATTCTTCTTGATATCTCAAAGAAGCAAGGTTGAATGCATCTTGACCTGGAACAAATCGTTCAGCTAGGCCATTTAACTGCCACTGAATCAAAACTAAAACATGGGAAAGGGATTAGCCAAAGAAAAGATGACATCATGCCCTGACCAACAGCTCGTATACGTTACTGTTGTTGTCCCCATTGACACGCTTCAAGACTTCAAAACTTTTGCAGCTTTCTAAGATATCAATCCGTTTAAAAACCACATAACCACATTCTGATGTTTCTCTACTAGAGTACACTGACCGCAGCTGGTCTGCATGCCTTGAATCAGTGTGAATTGCAGCCTCTATTTCGTGGACAGACATGTTCTCCTGCCACAGAGCAAACATAAACATTAAGGTCCCTGGTAAATGAATCAGCTCTACTGTCTGGTAGATGCACATAAACTTCAAAAGTGATTAAACTAACAGCCCCCTTTAAGCTTCAAAAACATCCATCATAATTATACAAAAGAGGTTAATTATACGCCACTGGCCACATACATTCTGTTGAGTTTTTTCTTGATGCAATAACAGAACATGTCAAAATGGTGATCAAAAAAACGTCAAAAGGACAAAAGGTTTGTATTTCTTCTTAGTTTTTTTTTTTTTTTTTTAATTTAAATTTATAGTTAATATGGTCAACTCCACCAGATTCCGTTTGGCAAAATTGGTTTCGCTTCCAACTTTTTGCTTTTTGTCTCACCTTTAGCATATACATTATTAAAAACTACGGGATGCCAAACTCAATACCATATTGAAATTTGATAACCAAACCAACTATGAAAGATATAACTTGAAAAGAAAATTATTAAATCATTGCTTATGCATAAGAAAAAATATATAGACGCATGAAGGAAACTCTTCAAGTCTTACCTGATAAAATGCATAGATATGATCTAACAATTGCAAACATGTAAAGCCATTATCGCTGAAAAACGTTCTTGAAGGCCCCATCTCAGCAAGTCGGTCAATGGGAAGCAGTATGGTAAGAAAATGGTATTTAAATATCAATTTGGATTCCTCACTGCAAACAGGCCAAAGAAAAATTAAATGCAGTGAGATAATATGCTCCTCATGGATAGAGAACACTGCTATAACCAGAAACACAGCATAACAAGCACACGTGTGGCTCACGAATTTGGATAATGATGCCATATGAACAGGTCAGAGTTCACATATTCCATCTCATCAGATCATTACAACATAAAAATTTGTTGAACCACTTTATAATTTACAGCAAAATACACACATATAAACAAAGATGAAGTAACACAGTAGAGCGTAAAATCCACCCATCAAATTCATGCCTATGAGAAAAAAGATGAAATCTACATATTAGCAGTGAGAGAGGGAGAACAAACACCTTTCTGTAAGTGGCTGGGTTACGTTCGTAAATAAAGCTTCTGAATCCTTGCCATCCCCTTTTGCATCTAGGAATAAAGATGAGGGATGTTCACTTGTACCATCAACACTGAAAGAGTGTGCAAATAGAAACAGTCAAAGTTGGCTCGGACATTGACCAGCAGATTGAATCCAAAAGGCTGGTTGGGGTTATTGGATGTATTGGGGTTTGACAGGTCTGTAATAACAACAGAATTCCTAATTAGATGACTTCACATCAATACTTGTAAATCCATTGATAGTGTTCCATATTAAGACAGATCCAACCCCCATAGTAAAAAATGTCAAACGGTCAAACATATTCAACCATTATAAATCACCCTTCATGTTTCTTCTAAATACTCATAAGTCAATACATCAGATAGCTAAGATAATCTAATCAAGTTTTACCAATCATTATTAAATTTCCTAGTTTGCTCTTTCACCATTATGGAAATGAACAAAGAGAAAAATAAATAAATGGCAGGATAGTGCTAGCCAGATAGCTTCAGTATCTCACAATTTAGGGCCTGTCGTCTGTCCACTTAAAATTTATTGCTGAGACAATACAAATTAAATGAATTTTTGAATAAAATAATGAAAGAATATCAACTTCACACTTTAAAGAATGCCTTTTTGCCATGGAATAGGAATACAATGTGAACAAGAGTTGAGAATTCAGAAGGTTGAAATCCGAGCTATAGTTGATTGACAATTTCGTTAGTTCAAATGTGTCAGTATCATGTTATCCACCATAGACTTCCTCTAACCACTCCAAATTCTCATTCATTCCAGCAGATTCCTGAAATGATAAATTCTCGAGTAATCTGCATTTACAACTAGTTTTAATGTTTCAATCCATTATACTTTTAATCCCATACCATAATTTGAAGACCCCTTGCCCCACCCATATTAATATTATAAGGAAAAAAAATAAAAAATAAAGCGAGATTTCATTGTTTTTACTCAACAGCATTCACCACCTCCCAGCACCCACCCGCCCCCCTTCTTTCTTTTCCTGCTAGCAAGATTTGAACATTAAACACAGTCCAACCTCACCCCACCCCACCCATTGATCACCCTGAGGTTTGGGGCAGAAAAAAGAGACAATCAAACATAATATTTCTGTATTTAATGTTTCATTCATACCAGTAAGTGCAAAAGAATAGAAATGGCATTTCATAATATTGAAAGGTTTTCCTCTTAAAGTAGTCTAATATTTCCTTTGGGGTTAAAAAGATACCTATGTGTTCAATGCAAGTTGTGTGGCTGATAGAAAACAAAGAATTCTTGCTCTTGGGCACGAGCATAAACTTCTTAGCCCACCAGGAGTGAATGCCCCTTGATTTCAAGGCAATTTGTTCTGGTGGGTGGGGTCAATTTCCCTTGGGTTTTACTAGCTAAATCGAGTCCAAAGGGTACTTCTTCAGAATTTTTGTGTCTCTTTTGTGTTTGGATGGGGGGAGTTGGGGAGAGCATAAGAAAGGAGGACCAGCATATAATGCAGGAAAATCCAAAACAATGCAACAAGAAAAAGAAATAACAAGGAAATATAAGATAGGGAACCCAAGAGTCAGCACCTAGGTTTGCTTAGAGTCCACACCGAGCAAAGAAAACCACAGAGTCAGCACAAGTGGAAAAGAAAAGTTATAGTTCATCAATTTTCTAATACAACTATATAAAAATTGATACTATGCATATCGTTATTAAAGAGAGATCATGAAGTCTTAATTCATATGCACCATGATTTGCCTAATAAAGACACTTAAAGAGATGTAAGCCATAGAAAGCAGATACATGTTCACATACCTGTAATTTGCGATCTGTTCCCAATTTATGTAGGGTTGCATTACAAATAACCCTTTTACGTATATCATTTAATTGCCCTTCATGTTTCTCAGGATTTTTAAGAAAGAGGTGATAGCCCACTGCATAATTTAGAACTGAATCACCAAGTAATTCCAAACGCTCCATTGAAAAATTCTCAGAACATCTTAGTGTTGTAAGAGCTTCTAGAATCTATTCACAAAGGATCTTGATTAGATTAATCAAAACTGTATGATTCAAAAGAATATAGACAAATCAAGAGAATAACCAGATAATAGGACAGACCAAATCGCTTGAAATATGAAAGTTGCTAGAAAAACAAATCTCTTCTCTAAGCTGGCTGGCTAACATAAGGGGTTCCAGCCAGTGCATCACAGATGGTAATAAATTGTTAGGAACCCGATGGTTCCTAATGGGGATTGATGGGAATTATAGGGGAATGGATGGGGATTGTAGGGAAATTGACTTAATTCGAGGTAGTCACCCTCCATAGAGAAAGAGAGAGATTAAGAGAGAGAAATGCACTAATACACTAACAAATTGGTTTATTCTTCATTGATATCTAATGTTGAATTACAATCATGTATTTATAGGAGACTAGCTCTAATCTCATTGGCCCACATGGCCTTATCCTATTGGTTCTATTATTCCCCATGTGCATTAATAATTCCAACATGTGCTAAATGTGATTAACATGCTTGGAATTGTAACTAACTAACTAACTAACTAACTAACTAATTAACTAAATCTCAATACAACAATTATTATCCATATGCTTATAGCATTCCTAACATTTCCCTCCCCTTGAAAACACCTTGCCCACAAGGTGTTGTTGTGAAATAGCATCTTCATCAAAGGAGATCTTCCAATGGACCAATACCGTAGTGACATTTTGATCACCATATTCATGCATTTCTCTTTGACAAGCGGTCCAGTGCACATGAAGGTTTCTTCTTTCAAACTTTGCTCAAATTCTTGAGCCTTCAATGGTTCTTCAATCTTCAAGGTCTCATTGGTTTTTTGAACCTTGAAATGTTCTAGTATCCTCAAGACCTCATTTGATTCTAGAACCATTAGAATTCTTGGAGCTTGTATCTTGGATTCTTGGATCACCGACACTTGGATTGCCAATTCTTGAATCATAGACTCTTGAATGGAAGCCTCCATTGGTGCATCAAGAATGGGTTCTTGGAGGATCATCATCACCTTCTTTGTTGATTCTTTCGACTGAACTTCAAGGGCAACATGTACATGTATATCATCATCCACTTTGACACAAAAATCAACATCTCGGCTTGCAACAACAGTAGTAGATTCTTGGAACTTGATTTGTTCTTCGAGTTTCATTGAATCAAGAGATTGTAACTCCTCTTCCGTCATGTTCTCGAGACCCTCTTGCAATCTTGAGAGCTCCTCCTTCATGGCCATGTTAGATTCATCCAAGGCCTTCATCTTCTTTGAAATCTCCTTGGATTCTTCTAAAGCTTTGTTCAACAATTCTTGTATTTTTTTCAAAATTTTTCTTTCATCACAATTGCTTGTCACTGGATCAACGGCTCTGATACCATTTGTTAGGAACCCGATGGTTCCTAATGGGGATTGATGGGAATTATAGGGGAATGGATGGGGATTGTAGGGAAATTGACTTAATTCGAGGTAGTCACCCTCCATAGAGAAAGAGAGAGATTAAGAGAGAGAAATGCACTAATACACTAACAAATTGGTTTATTCTTCATTGATATCTAATGTTGAATTACAATCATGTATTTATAGGAGACTAGCTCTAATCTCATTGGCCCACATGGCCTTATCCTATTGGTTTTATTATTCCCCATGTGCATTAATAATTCCAACATGTGCTAAATGTGATTAACATGCTTGGAATTGTAACTAACTAACTAACTAACTAACTAACTAATTAACTAAATCTCAATACAACAATTATTATCCATATGCTTATAGCATTCCTAACATAAATAAAATGATCTTAAAACTCCTCTGGAAACATCAAGCCTGATCAAAAGTTCAGGAGGCATATGAACATGCATTTGCGCCTTTTTGACAAGCACACCTGCTTCCAATGTCTTACCAGTAAGGCCTGCTTAATCAGAAGAAAATATTAGATATGTTCCCAAAGTTCCATAGCATTACTAAATCAGATTCAAGAACTTTATTTCAGAAAATAGAAACAGACATCCATCTAATGATTGTGCAGTAACAACTTGTGTAATACACCGAACCAGTAGGAGAAAACCCTCACCTAAGATGATAAAATGTGTGCAATTTTTGTATGCCGACACATGCTCATGGAAATTTCCCTTTTACCCCCTCCTTACAGGGCATGCTTCTAATCCAGATTTCTATTACACTATAGAAATAGGGAACTAATAGTTGACTGCTACCTGATTTCTAAAACATGCCAGTCAATTATCAAGATCCTTAAATTAGCTTTAAGAGAAGTGTTTAGCATTGCCTAACCCGACTCTCTTTTTGCTTCCTTTTTCCAATTGAACATGGTGTACCATATAGAGAGAGCTCCATCTACTCTGTCTGTAACAATCTGATCCAACTAAAAACTCTTCCCAACCCCAACCCCAATTCTCCCATCTGGTCTACCCTATGAGAACTGGGAATCATAGCAGTAGTAGACAAAGCTGAAAGCCATGACTTAGTTGAGGGGTGTTGATAATGGAAGATTAGGGTGACAATATGCATTGTTCAGCTAAATTTTTTCAATTGGATTATCAAAGTTGGAAAAATGAAATAAAATCATTTTTCTTTACAAAGGCTAAATATTATGAAATCATAACTAGCACATAAATTTTCCAAAAGGAAAGAAAAAAGACCTGAATACCAATAAACAGAACATGTTTACAACATATAAGAACATATACGTTGTAACAAAGCTCAAACATTCAAATTAACAAACCTTCCTCATCAAAGTTTACAAGAAGGTTGTGTGGTTTATGACTTTGCTTTAACCGCAACAAAGGCTGTCCTGGATACATCAGTGGTATCCCATACCTGATCAGGACAGGAGCTATCTATGGAACTATATAGAGGAATCCAAAGGGAAAAATACACAATAAGCTCAAAACATCATTCAGGATAAGAAATCACTTACTTTTTGTTGAAGTACTCTGAAAATGTCATATATTTTGATGAGGCATTGTCAGTGTTTCCATCAAAAGGACTCTCAACAGAGGTATTATTCACAACCTCAACAACGGAGTATATTTTTCCAGTGTGAACTGCCAAAACTATCATATCCTTGAGGTTGTTTATGTTAGCCATACTATAAGCAAAGTGGATAACATTAGTGCTGTATGAACCATTTCTATAAGGTGATAAATTTCCTATCTCACTATTACAATTTTCAGCACCCAAAAAAGGGCTTTTTTTCATGATTTCTACCACAGAAATGCAAGAATTGATGTCCATCCAATTTATTTGGCAAGGCTGAGGACTTGAAGTGTTCAATGTAGGTAGAAGCAAATACATATTTGATGGGCTCCATAGTGATTTAGTTTCATTCTTAAGTCAAAATTCTCTGCATGTTCCAACTGATTTGGATCCAAAAAACAGTCTCCCAAAAAATCCATTAAAGAAAAATTCTTGAAATTTGTCATCTGATAAGGAAAAAAGGGCAGCATGGAATTAGAAGAAATATTCCCAAGAAAGAACAAGAATGATAAATGAATTAACAAGCTGCTGTGTGCACCTGTTCTTCATCCAAATGCACTTGCCCACAAAAAGATACAGAAGACTTAACCTTCTTTGAGACCAAGTAAAGCTCCAATTCAATATTTCCCACATCATCATCAAGCTTTGTCTCAAGCAAAAGACCAAATCCAGAATAAAGCTCTCCAGGAGTATTACTTAAAAAGTCAAATTTATAGACCTGAAAAATGAGTGATGTTTTTGATTTATGTGTTTTGAGTTATGAGATACTTCCAATCCAAACACCCTCTAAGCATCTTCCTTAGTCCAGCGTCTTCCTCAGTCCCTTGCTCGGTTTCCTCCGTCCCTCGTCTTTCTTAGTCCTCCCCAGTCCCTCGTCTCTCTTCGTGTCTTTTATTTGCTCTGTCACCGTGTCATCCCTTACCTATTGCTCAATGGACAACGGCCTCTCAACGACGGTGACAAACGGGCAGCACACCATTAGAAAACAAGGCAAGCTCGAATAATTTTTGAAATTTTTACCATACTTATTTGTGAAATTTTGTTGTCTTTTTCCTCTCTTTTATTTCTATCTGATTTGACATAAAAACTTTTTGCAACATGATGGTAGATCTATGTCTTCCTCCAACCTCTAGTTCCGACCACAGCACTTCCCCTTTGTTTGTTTAGAATTTGCCCGTCCCCATACTCAAACCCTAACCCAACCTCATGCAAATTATTTGCCCACCTTTTCCCCATCTCACCCTTGCGCCCCACCAAGGGTATTTTTTAGGCCAATTAGGCAACCCCAATGTTATCCTGGGTTTAAACCCTCCCTACCATGATAGGGCATACTAGGTAAATAATGATAAAATCCTAGACGTAGTTTATAGGTTTTTTTAGTGAATATCACATCAACCCAAATAGGTTTCTATTATGGGCTCAAGCAGTGAATATGGAACTCGATCTCACTAATGTCTTTATCAATCCATTAACCATGGATATTGACATTCGAGCTGATATTGTGCGACCGGGTTTTCCACCTTTTCGACCACCCTCGGCCTAACCTTCATTATAGGTCCATGTATCCAATGCCTGTAGGTTTTTATGACCTGTATTCACCTGAATTTCTGACCAAATATACAGCCAAAAAAAATCATAAAAACTTACAAGCACTGGATACATGGACCTATAATGAAGGTTAGGACGAGGGTGATCGAAAGGTTTCCACCTTTCGATCACCCTCGGCCTAACCTTCATTATAGGTCCATGTATCCAATGCCTGTAGGTTTTTATGACCTGTTTTCACCTGAATTTCTGACCAAATATACAGCCAAAAAAAATCATAAAAACTTACAAGCACTGGATACATGAACCTATAATGAAGGTTAGGACGAGGGTGTTCGAAAGGTGGAAAAACATTAGCTCGAATGTTAATGTCCATTGTTAATGGATGATTGATAAAGACATTAGTGTGATCGAGTTCCATATCCATTGCCTAACATTAGGGTTGGCTAATCGGCCTAAAAAGGGCCCTTGGTAGGTGAAGCGCAAGATGGGGAAAAGGTGGGTAAATATTTTGCATGAGGCTGGGTTAGGGTCAAGGTTTGAGTATGCGGACAAGCAAATTCTAAACAAACAAAGGGGAAGTGATGTGGTCGGAACTAGAGGTTGGAGGATGACACAGATCTACCATCATGCTACAAAAAGTTTTTATGTCATATCAGATAGAAATAAAAGATAGGAAAAAGACAACAAAACCCTAACAAAATTTCACAAATAAGTACAGTAAAAAAATTTCACAAATTATTCAAGCTTGCCTTGTTTTCTAATGGAGTGCCGCCCACTTGTCACTGTCGTTGAGAGGCCGTCGTCCATTGAGCAAGAGGTAAGGGATGACACGGTGGCGGAGCAAATAAAAGACACGAAGAGAGAAAATTGAGGAGGACTAAGAAAGACGAGGGATTGAGGAAATTGAGGAGGACTAAGAAAGACGAGGGACAGAGGAAACTGAGGAGGGACTGAGCAAGGGACTGAGGAAACTGAGGAAGATGCTAGACTAAGGAAGACACTTAAAGTGTGTTTGAATTGGAAGTATCTCAAAACTCATAACTCAAAAACATCACTCATTTCTCAAAACTCTATCTCACTCAAAACCCAAAACTGAATTTTTGTTTGGCTCCAATATCTCAAAACCGTGCCCCACAACTCAGTACTCAATTTTTTCACTTTTTGGTGGAGCCCACAGCCTGCACAAGTCAGAAGGTTGGTTTTCTCTCGCGCATGTCCTCTTCTCTCTCCTTTCACCCAAAACATTGTTTTGTCTTCCTATCTCCACAGACACACACACCGAATCTAAGAGAAAGGTTTGTGGTTTTTTCTTTTCCTTTTCCTTCTCTATACTTCTGCCTCCATATCCTGAAGACCCATCGCCTACAAACAGCATTACTGAAATATCAACATTTCACAAATGTCACCAAAACTATTTTATAAACTCATCAAATACATAAATAAAGAGGCCTTAATTGCTTTAATAGCGAGATCTTCACATACACATTGGATATATATATATATATATATATATATATCTCAAATACATAAATAACCTGTGCATTATCAACAATGCTTTCACATAAATAAACTAATCAAATACACAAATATCAATATTTTGACATAACCTGTGCATTATCAACAATGCTTTGACATAACCTGTGCATTGTAAACAATCTAATTTGTTTACATATCCAAGAAACAATATATATATATATACAAAAAAAAAAAAAAAAAATACATTTGAATATTAACATAAAGATGATATAACATATTTCATTTTCAAATTATAGGAATAATATATAAGTTACAAAATACGTTGTCAACAAGACTTTGACAATGAAGATATATACTGACCCCCCTAAATAACATCAACATAATACATCATATCATCCAAAAGATGCATCATGTACATTGTAGTTAGTGAATAGGTGTCACCTAGCCTAACACAGACTTGTTCAAGTTCATAACTATAATATTACAACCCATATATTTCAATATACTGCCAGGTGGATTAATGGCACCAACAACCCAACAAAAATACTCCACAATACACAAAAAGCCATCACACATTTCCAGAATATGTACAGAAAGTGAGATCCATAACAAATCCAGAGGATGCAACCTCAAGTAGACAGAACCTCAAGTTTTATAGAATTACAAAACAAAGTTACAAAATAAAAGTGATGACTCAATCTGATCCAAGAGAAAGAATAAACCCAGTTGTACACTCTGTTATTAGAAAGAAAGCAGCCACTCTTGTCAAGAAGAAATGACCATAGATATTGAATTTATAATAAATCACACACGGAGTCCCTTCAAGTGATTATAAAGGAGTGCTTCAAAATATGAAATTTCTGACAAACCATCAATATAAAGAAAAGAAGGGAGACAGAAGCAACTAAATATTTATTAAAGACTCAGCACACACAATGGCAAACAAAGTCACACAAAAATGGGATTTTTAGCATAAACCAGTGCTGACCCATACAATAACCCATAACATATACCCGAATCAAAGTTTCTCGATCCACATTTCATCACAGACAAAGTTGATTATTTTACAAAACCCATCAGACACAGATTTCATTATTTTACAAAGATAATCAATGTTTTAGAGAAATTGAAAAAAACATTGAAACACAAACAAAATCAAAACAGAGCACCTGAACAAAAACTTTGAAATACAAACATTGAAATTTAGAGGAACACAAAATAGAGCAAGGTGGGTTTACGGAGGGAGAGAGAGAGAAAGTGGTCACCTGGGCAGAGGTCGGAGTTGATGAACTGACTGATGTCGGCGCAGGTGAGAGATGAGGGTGTCGGTGGTGCTAGGTCTTTGCTTGGATGGGTTCTTCTCTCAACCGTGTCCGACGCGTGAGATTATGAGATGAACAACACCACTGGAGTTTGATATAAAGGATGGGTAGGTTGGGTTATGCGTGAATGTCATCTGAAGGAATTGAGCAAAAAATGAGGGAAAAGTTAGTGTAAAACTATTGCTTAAGCCAGAGAGAAGCCAAAAAAAGAGAGAGTTCCAATGGTCTGAAATTTGATGTGACTATACACTGCACCGGGTCCCACATAGTTGAAAGTAGTAAACAAACTCTGTTTTCTGACAACTGAAAACACCAGGAATGAGAAAACCTGTTCTCAGTTTTAATTCTCATATCTCAAATTTTTGAGAAACAAGTTTTGGAGACAATGACGGAAAACACCAAACAAAATGCAACTCAGTGGGCCCAAATTTGAGTTTTGAGTTATCATGACTCAAACAAAACAACCCAATCCAAACCCCCGTGTGAGACCGGAGAGTGGGACGCTGCGACTTGGGATACAGTATACTGCTTCTTATATTTAACTATTTAAAAATGACTAGGTTGGGTGGCACGTGTAAGGCACGTGCTGCCCTGCCCCTTGACTTGAGTAAAAAAATCAATATAGAGTTTTTATTTAAAGAAATATGAAACTATGTACGAAAAAAAAACGTATGTTATATAATGCTAATCTCATTCATATAAGAATTTTAATTACACAAATTTAAATTATATATTCAAATAAGAATATCTATTATACTATGATAGTCTTTTAGAACATATTTGTTAAAAGTAATATCCATTCAATAAAAACTTTTAAGAATGCTTACAAGTTACAAATATCATCCTTCAACAATAAACAACCGAGTTTTGCTACAACATTGTAACAATATTTAATTTTTCGCAATTAATGTTGTCATATGCTATAATAGAAGCTCTTCATCAAATGCCTGCAGCCATCCATAACGAAATTTTTGTTATTCATACTACCTTCTATATCATCTTACATTTTAGCTAGCTTAGTTTTAGCGAACACCCTTTTAAGCAAGAAAAAAAATCAATGTTAGGTAGCAGATAAAACACCCTATATCACCATTCCAACTTTCCAAGCATGACGACCATATAAAATTCTAAATAAAAATAAAAATTGAAACAAAAAGCGAACACCCAGTTTAGATATGTTGAAATAACAAAATGAAGCTAAATTAACTGACATAATCACATGGTGAACCTGAAATAACACTTGCAAAGATATGATATACTTAAATTGAAAAAACATATCAAATTAAATCCAATCAAGCAAAAGAAGTAGAATCCATAACTTGGAGTGCAGCCTGCATGAAGATTTAGAGGAAAAAGTTTGAAGTTGTGCATATTTGCATTTTTGAAAATCAAAACTGAGAGATTTTATATATACCATCATTGAAGCAACCAAAGTCCAAAATAGCTTCCATATATACAAAAAACCAAATTAGAATAATTTCTTTATATTTGAGAAAGATTAGATATCCAAGAACTTCAAAATTCATATCCCTAATCCTTTTTTCTTACCTTTTTCTCAATTCCTTTGAGAAGAGAAGAGAAGAGGAGTATGGACATTTTAAAAAGCTAGCAAATACAAAGAATAAAATTTTGAAATCACTATGGTTGCTTTTATGATGTCTACCAATGGCTTAGAGTATCTGTTGCATGCATTAGTCCATATTCTCAAAACTAATACCAGCTTTGAATTTTCCTTAAAATTACATCAAAATATCAATAAGGTGATATAGAAAATATAAAAAGGGAACATTCTGTATTAATAGTGACCATGAATACTGATTACATGAGATAGTGAGAAAACACTCACCTTTGTCATTTAACACTCCACCAAATGCCAATTCATATAACAAGTCTTTCTAGAAGATTAGCAAGAAAACAAACTTGAACTAATGATTCTTCATAACAACTGGGAGGCACGACAACCCTACAAGCTGTATTATTTGCCGAAGTGTAAATTAGTTGCGTCTTGTTCTAACCATTGTGCATGAGTAACTCTCAATTTCGCTCATGGACAACTCTAGATGTTCTGACCACACGAAATCTTGCAAGCTTAAGGAAAATAAGGGGTTGTTGCTCTTTTCCACTACATTTCATTGCATTTCTTCTTTTTTTTAACTAATAATTCTTGGGCCCTTTTGTTCTGTCAGGTTTGTCATAGAAACTCCGAAAGTTTCTTTTGGTTGATACTTGATAAGCATTATGTTTTTGGTCTAGTAAGGCGGCATAGAGTTAGTTTGCTCTTTATTGTAAATGCAGCGTGTTCTAAAGTGTAATAATACTATTTTCAAATTGATAAAATTTACGTATCTATCATTTATGGAAAAAAAAAATTTTGATTAGACTTGGCAATTCAATATGTTCAAAAATTTTATGACTTTTAGTGGCGAAGATGTTGTTCATCATGGATGAAGACATGATCTAACAAAGGGAGCTTAAGCAAGAAGGCTAAAGTACTCAACGAATTGTTGGACAAACAACCCACCAACACATTGTGGGCAAGCTGTCATGAACTCAATGACACGGCCTAAGCTTCACAAACATGACAAACACGCATATAGATCAATATCAACAATTTATCTTCTTCTTCTTCTTTTTTTTTTTCTTTTCTTGAAGAATTAAGACATTATCCTCAAAATGCAAAGCTCGGCCAAGCATGGCAAAGCATAGCTATTGCCATGACAAGAAGCTAACCAAATCCAAACACATCAAAAACATTACCATGACCTATTACATAACTAAGGTATGGAAAGGAAAAATTATGCACAGAGAACAAAAAATATAAAATAGCCCTTTTTGGCATTTTCACAAACATGTACATGCATAAGCACTCTTATAAAAAAAATGAAACTTTGAATGCAAAAAATTCGCCCATCCTAAATCCTATTTACTAACTCAATCACATGCAATTCAATATTATCTTCTCAAATCATAAAATTAAAAGAAGAAAGAGAGGAAAAGAACCTTATGGACATTTGCTTTCATGTCCTCGAACCTTGAAAATCTGACCTCATCAGGATGTTGTTCTATTAAGAAAAAACAGAACAGGAAATTGGAAAAAGTTTATCAAGAAAACACAATCAAATAGAAGGAATGAATGAATCAAAGTGGGGAAAAAAAAGGTTACAAAGAGATTTACCTGCTGCATGTGTGATCGGTACTCTTTGGAAAGAGAGAGAGCTTCAGTTTCACAACTCAAAGAAGCTCAACAAATCATAGCCAGAGTCCATAATCGCTAGCTGAATAGCAAAAGTTAAAAGGCAATAACATGTAAATGTCAAATATCAATTACATGGCATAATTCAACACGTTTGATTAATTCAAAAGTAAAGAGTAACAGCATGTTTGATTAATTCAAAAGTCAAGCAAACACTTGATACCCATTCAAAAATTGATAAAATAAGAAATAACACATATCATTTAGTGAACAAGTAAGCAAAATAATTCGTTTGCATTGGAAAAGTATAATCTGTTAAAGGAACCTAAAATTGTAATGACAGTGCTATTTTACCTTTATGTAACAAAAGTGACATATCCTTTAGTGGGAGCCATAGAAAACTGCTAACTCATATAACAAAAATATATATTAAAAAGAAAATTGAGTCAATGGGGAGTAAAAAGTATAAACAACAAGAATATACAACTACAAACAAAGCTATAAAGATAAACAATCAAACAATTATCATATTGCTTGGCCACAATTAAGGGTAGAGGTTTTTGATCAATCAAAATAAGGGTATTATCCAACGCTTTAGCAAAAGAAGTGTGGCAAATTTAGGTTTCATTGAATTTGGGGGTCTATTGAGTTTTAAATACAAGGAAAAAAAATCAAAGAAAAATTAGAAACCTTTTTGTGCCTGGCATTGAGCTCTTTGGTAATGTTGGTCTTCAATCCCTTAAAACATCGAACTTCTCAAGAACAATCCTTAAAAAGAAAAGAAAAAAAATCATATTACTCTCACAATTTATTAAATCATGACGAAGGCATATTATTATTGACAAATCAAGTACACACAATTTTTTTTTTTTTTTTTTAAAAAGAAGAATAAAAACAACAATATTTGAAGGATCTAATAAAGTCAAATATATATATATACATATATGAAAAAAGCTGTTTTTTCTATAGCATAATTATTACAGATTAAATTTTCTATGATATAATTGACAACTATTAGGTTAAAATGCTTGTAACATTATCAAATTATCTCAATGATAAGCCTTTTCAATCCAAGTACTCATTTAAAACCACAAATTATCACAAAAATATTAAGTATCTAACACACACCTCTCACAACAAAATCCCTATACATAACTGTTCTATTACAAAACAAATTCACCACCGCATTTGTGCAAACTGCAAACATAATCTCAAATAACTATTCAGATCTATTACACTCACTTAGACATTAAAATAAATTAACAATCAAAGACAACACACGCTGCTCCTAAGGTTTTATTTATATTTTAAAAAATTGAAGAAATTGCTCAATACCTTGTTCTTAATCAATTACCACATAACATATATTTAATATATATATATATATATATATATAAGTTGGGAAGAGGAACACCTTATGACAATCCATATTCCAAAACAAACTAAAAATTACAGGATCACATCCATCCAAATCATTAAACACTAAAAATATTTCTAACCAAAAAAACCTCTTTCAAAAATTTTTTTCACAAAATACTTTCTCAAATAAACCAAAGAGACAATAATTCATCCATTGGTTATACACAAAAAATCCAAGCCCCTTCTTCATATATTAAAAGTTTTAAGCATTTAAACCTGAAATCAAAGCAAACATGAAAAATACAACTCACTCTTGCTCTGCAGCCTTGGAATCACAAACCTCTACTTGATGACTGTCAGTGTGAACAAAAACAAAAGCCTATAAATCTAAATAAAATCCTCAAAAGCTTATAATATTTAACAGAACCATGAAAATATAGAGGATAGGTCACAAATATTTTTTTTTTTTACCTCGTGCCATCTCAAGGACCTCAGTGGATTTTTAGCCAATACCCCGACTCACCAAGGCTCGGGGTAAACCACAGGGCCCCTTCAAATCAAAGATAGAGCCTCTAATCTCCTTACCTCCAACAACCAAAAAGGCATTCTAATCCTACTCCACAGAAAGAACACCTGCATACACAAAATTCATAGGATATTAGTTTTAAAAAAAAAAAAAAAATAACCCAAACTTTCATTCATCTACATACATACATAATTACATACATGATATGACAAAAGAACACCTAATAGCAAATATTAACACACAAAAATTATCTAATCTGAGTAAAAATCCAAACTTTCAATCTCACGTGCAAAGATAATTGCAAAGAAGAACACCTACAGATGGCAAACACAACACAAATTCAACCAATCAGACTAAAAATATCCAAACTTTCATTCATATAATCTAAATATGGCACTTAATATTCTGACCCATCTAAGTAAAAAACCCAATTTTCACAGCAACCATGATTTTGTAGTACCAGAAACCAAAAAAAGTAAATAGAACACAGTTTCAAAATGGAACCAAATCTCCTTTCTTTATCAAAACCTAAAAGACCCGTATTAGCAAACAATCAAAGATTGAACTCCACAAGGAAATAAATACAAACACAGATCTTGAGAACCCAAAAAAAAAAAAAAAATTTGAAGAAACGGAGAACCAAATCTCCTTCTTTATCAAAACCTAAAAGACCCGTATTAGCAAAAAATCAAAGATTGAAACCCACAAGGAAATAAATACAAACACTGATCTTGAGAACCCAAAATAAAAAATAAAAATTTTTGAAGAAACGGAGAAAATAAAATAAAAAAGAGACACTCACTGTAAAAATTACTCGGTGTTTCTTCCCATGTTTTTTTTTTTTTCTTTCTTTCTTCCCGGGCCGATCTGGTCCTGTCATCTTGAAATGATAGAGAGAAGAGAGAGAGAGAAGAGATACAGAGAGTTCCAGAGAGAAAGAACATATACGGACTTGAGCTCCATTTTTTTTTTCTGGCTCTTCTCTCATGCAGATCGGCTGCAAATGTTCTTGGGTTTCAAATTTTTTTGTTGATCTGGATTCGTAGAGAGAGATCGGTGCTAAGGCTGGGTTGTGAAGGAGTTGAATCACAGTACAGATCGGTGGTTTGGGAGGTAAAGAAAAAAGAAAAAAAATACGTTTATTAGAAAGGAGAAGAAGATACGAGAGAGAGAAGAGACAGAGAGTTCTAGAGAGAGAACACATATGGACTACGGAGAGTTCCAGAAGAAAAAAGAGTTCTACACGCCAAACGCATCGTTTAGTCTTCCACAAACGGACAAAATAAAGAGACTCACCAAAATTTACTGTAGAAGAACAGTGAAAAACGTTGGTTGTACAGTACGGAATTACTGTAGAGGCACATCCTCTTTTTATATAGTTAATAGAAATAGAAATTAAAGAATATATATTAATTAAATAATTTTATTATACTATTTATTTTTATTTATAATATATTATTGCTTATAAATAGTAGAAATTTCCTATAATATTTATAATACTATTTGGATAATAATATTTTTTTTGATAATAACAATATTTATTTTATTATTATTAAAATTGAATGATTAATTTTAAATGTATATATTCTAATTTCACTATATAGTTATTGTTAACTATGATGCCGTTTCGATTCAGCGTTTCCGCTGAATCCTATGTTGTGTTTTTTTTTTTTGCTTTCATGGGTTTCAGGGAGGAGACAAAATTTACTGTTCATGAGACAAATGTCACTATTCATGCACTGTTTCAGTACTATTCACGTACTGTTCATGGGATCCATAGCCACTTTATTCAAAAAAATTAAAAAGGGTCCTACGGTACTATTCACACATTTAAAAATTATTTTGTTACAGTATTTTCAGTTTCAATTTTCAATTTCAGCAAAAATAAACTCAACCCAAACGGATCCTATATACAGTATTTCTATTAGAATAATATCTAATTTTATACAATTCTAATTTGACATTATTCTAATTACTATTCATATTTTTAATAATTTATATGATATTATGGTACCTGTATAAACTAAAATTCTAGTATTGTCCAATTCGGATCAGTAATAGATATCAGGGCTTTGTAATATTTGATTATTAGAACTCGAATTTAGCAAACTTGAGTTCCATCTGGGTAAATCTTTTTAACAGCTCCACATGATTCTTTTTTTTAATTTCACATTAGAGTTATATTAGTTGGACCTCGAGTTTAATAAAGTCGATTTTAGGTTTGAACTCGAATTTGCCAAACTCGAGTTCTAAAAAAGTCTAACTAACTCAATAACTTCAAGTGCATGCTAGTCATCAAAACTTCTTTTTTTCTAAAAATGTACTATTTAGCAAATTTTGCCCGCACTTTGCAACGCTATTGGACAATCTTAAAGTCTTTAACGGAACTTGACCAATGTTATTAAACCCAGCCCGGCCTAACCAGTCCAAGTCCAAGTCACATAGACCAGTCCAAGTCATCAATTAGATCGAATGTGCACAAGACTCGGTCAAAACTGGTAAAATAGAATGGGTTTTAAGCAAACCGTGTGACGCAGTTGGGTTTTAATAACCTAGCTGGGTTTTAATGACCTGGCTAGGTTTGTAAATTGTGCAAAATTACATTAATAGGTCCATTCTATTGACTTTTTAATTATTTAATGTAATAATATGATAATTTAAATAAGATAAAACCTAAAGAAATATTAAAAAAATGCACCGTTCTCTCACTTCTTTGCCAATTCACACTACTCTACCAATCATTTTTCACCATAGCATCAATTTTCTACCATGAACATATCACTTTCTAGTTTCATATAATTAGTTATCATATATGTATGAATATATCAGTATATGTTATATAGTTTATTGCTTAAACCTTGTTTCTTCTGCTTTTGTTTAAGTTTTTTTGTGTTTTATTTGTTTAATGCTTTCAGTTTAAGTCTTTGACATTTTTTTCTCTTCTTTTATTTATGTAGTTTGAGATTTGTCTCTTTTTTAAAAAAATATGCTTAATTTAAAGACATGTAATAAAATTTTATTTAGCAAAAACTTTGTTGCAATCTTATGATTTTCGTTTATTTTGCTTGTGAATTTTATAGAATTTTTAATGCTATTACTTGTGAAACCTTGATTTTGAATTATAACATCGAGTTTAATTTAGACATATGCATTTTTTGTGTTAATTTACACATTCATGTTATGATTTCTCAAACTTATATATATATATATATATATATAATTTTTAAAATCTTTTTATTTGACCCTATGGTTTAACCATTAACCCACTAGTTGAACCAGTGACCCAATGACCCGGCTCATAAATTGGGTCAACCTCCGATCCAGGTTTAATAACCATGAACTTAACTATTTGTTTCAACAGAACTATTGGAAGTTGGACATTCGCACCATTACACAAAATAAGTGATCTCATCATAAAATGTAGAAAGTTACAATATATATATATATATATATATATATATATTTTTTTTTTTTTGTAAAGCGAGTTTGTAATTTTGTTGGTGCATGTTACATGTTTTTATTGTGTAATTTTTTATTTTTATTTTTATCTTTTTTAACAATGGTTAGAAATTCTATGAGTACTTGAACATTTATCCACTTTCATTTGAACTAGGGCTCTAAGACTTGGGGATGATACTTGGGGAGGTATCATCCTGCATAATAAGCTGGTAGTTGATTCATTATGGATGATGCAACTTGAGCCATAAGTGAATTGTGAAGAAAATTAGTAGAATTTGGATTAACAATTCATATAATAATTTAAGTTGAAAAGATTGTTGTGCTAGCTTTGAAGGTGGATGAATTTTTTCATGCAAAGGTTATGAGTTAGGATACGTAGTTGCCATGTTCTAGACCTTTTTTATTCAACTAATAAAATTACTTCTGGTGCAATAAACTAATTTGTATAGACAATTGATGATAAAATTTATAAATATATATGTAAACAATTATTACGTAGTGGACATTATATATTCAGGTAATGTTTTATATATTTCCTAAAAAAAAGTCATCTTTCATATATATTAAAAAATGTTTATTTAAACAGGAAAATCTATGTATGTGAAATGTTTTCTTCAATAACTCGTGATTCAAACATTTTACAGGTTAAAATCAATAATAAATACGTTCTAGGTGTACAAATGTATGCTAAAATAATAAATTAGATGGAAAAACATAGGATTAGATCCTATTTCATAAGTAGGAGTTGTAATACTTCTAGCTTCAATGTACAAACGTATCGACTACGATGGAAGAAACTTTGGCAAACGTGGTCCAAAGTTTAACAGGTAGTTGATACCAAAGTGCGAGGGAACACTTGGTTTTCGCCTTCAATTTTAAATGTTATCAAATGTCCAACCACTCGAGAAAACAGTTGGGCGTAGTGATGGAAACCTTATTCTGAGAATTTCATTTTGGAATCAAGAAACACTGAAACTGTGTTCATCTAAGAGACATATTCAAACTACAAGAAGTTTGATTGCAAGAATTTCCATACACATATCCAAATAACATGCCTTTTGTTCCTATGGATTCCTAGAATTTAATTAGGGGAGTTTATTGATAGTGGCAGTGTTGCCTTAAAGTCACCAGAAAGTCGCCACAGTGAAGCTCCCAGAAGTGCAACAATGGCAGAAGTTTGGAAATTTTTATCTAGAGTCATAAGCTTGGAAATCTTGGGTATAAGTCCTATGGCTCTCGTACTGTAAAGATACAAATAAGAATTGATTTGTGTTTTTAGCCTGACCATAATACAGTGAAAGCCCTTCATTAATATATATGTCTATATAGCCGAAACCTCTAAAGTTTCCACAATTCTACTTTAACTAAAATTCTACAATTTTTATAATTTAGATTACATAAACAAATTAAACTCCCACAATTTTCCACATCACCACTATTTTCTTTTTCTTTTTATTTTAGATTTTTTTTATTATAGGTTTTATATCTTATATATTTATTAGTTATCTTCAATGTGTAATTATCTTATCAAGTATTACAATAATTTAGTTTAAATAAAACTCTATTAGATATATGTTTTAAGAGTTAGAAAATTCTACTTGAATTAAAATTCTACAATTTTTCACACCCATAATTACATGGCTTCTACAAAAATAATTTAGATCACATAAACAAATTGACATAAAAATAATTAAAAAACCAAAGTAAATGATAAAAGTTGTAAAGGTAAGTGATAAAGTGATAATTAGCTCAAGTCGCCGGACTCATCTCAATCCCTTAACGGATTAAATAGACCAATATCTGAATATATCTGATGAGTATATTGATCAACAGATAAGTGATAACACTGATAACAATAAAGCTATAAAAAGCTGCCAAAACCTAAGGTGTACGTGTAGGTTATATCTGATGACTCTCCTAATTCAATTAGGAATAGAAGTCTTTGACTTCTTGTGCATTTGGTACACCTATTTTTATATGTAATAGGATTCCATGTGGGCTGGACTTCTAGCTGCCGTGCACCTCAACATGATCTAAATTACCTTTGACTATATGTGTACACTGTAAAGAACACAGTAAAATGTCACAAGCATATAATATTTATAGCCACCACGAGCATAAGAAATACTCAATCAAGGGCGTTCATTACTTAGATTCCATCCAATCGGGTCATACCTCAAAACTAACAATCACAATTCACATGGATTAATTAATAACGCAACAGCTGCGTCACTGATAGATATAGTGAATAATGGAGTATATGAATTCTATGGAACATATATTACAAACCAAAGGAGGGATCGTGTATCCTAATCCCATAATCAAAACAACATAGAAATATGGTTTAACCAAAAGTCATTGACCAATAACACTAAGCCATCCATCTAAATTACCATTGATAATTAGGAAAACAAAGACATAATTAATAGTAGACTAGCTAAAAATAGTTGCAAGCCCCCTTAATATCAAAAACCCGGCTAGATGATAAAGAAGAAAAACATATAAAATATTTAGTTATAAACACAAGTTGCATGGTTCAAGTTTCAGTTGACATTTGATTCTCAAAAAATAATAAAAAATTCACTTTAGTCTCTGTGAATCCTTCTTTCCAAAACTGCTAAAAATTCTTTAAAATTTATCATTAAAACGTCATTCAATCATGTTACATGATTGAATCATGTTTGGGGCTTTTGGGCCCCTCCAAGAACATATCAACCCAGGCCCAACCCAACAAGGAAAGATGCGCGGTTTAACCTAATTCCAATTTTTTTTTTTTTTAAAAAGAAAAAGAAAAAAGAGAGAGGGAGACGGATGAGAGAGACTGAGACTCCTTTTAGGAGTTCATAAGAGAATGAAATGGAATGATCATAAGGGAATGGAAATGAATGGCATAGAATAGAATGTATTTCAGTAAGGGAAATGAATGGAAAAGAACGGAATGGAATGAAATTAAGTAACCTTAATTGAATGTTTTAAAATAAAGGAATGGAAATGAATGAAATATAAGTAATCTTGTTTGGGAGCAACATGGAGAGAATTAAATGAAATCATTTTATAGCAATATTACTATTAGACCCCTATTTCAAAATAAATGGTTGAATATATAGGGATATTTTGAGAGTTTTAGTAAAAAAATCATTAAATATAATTTCATTCCCTCTCATTCTTCCCAATTTTGGGAGGAATGAAAATTTGAGGTTTTAAGGGAATAGAGAGGAATGAGTGTTCCCTCCTACTAATTCCACTCTCTTCCACTTAAATTCTCAAACAGGGAAATGGACTTTTCATTCCCTCTATTAAAACTCTCAAATAAGATAAGGGAAGAATATTACAAAATTATTATTTTCATTCATTTCTATTTCATTTCATTTCCTCTTCCTAAATGAGGCATGAGAGATAGAGAAAGAGGAAGGCATCAACCTCAACCACAACCACAATCACCGGCCACTGACCCACCGACCACGCCATCGGCCTCTCCATTCCGATCTACCTAATTTCAAGTATTTATTATCTCTTTTAAAACCTAATATTGATATGAGTTTTCTCTGATGCTCTTTCTCCACACCACACGTTTATAGTTTGTGCGGATATGTGATTATGGTGTTTGTTTGTCTGTTTGTTATTTATTTTTTATTTTTTTTGAGGATAATTGTGAATTGAATATATGAATAATTGATCTATGAATGTGTGATTGTGTTTGTGAATCTGTCTCTCAGAAATTGAAAATTATATTTGCTGTGAGTAAAGTTATATTATATACAGGAGCAGGGGCTGTAAAAAATAATATAAAATAATGTTCATTTGTTTGACTGCAACAATAGGAACATGCACAAACAGATCAATAGAGGGTAGTGATTCAGGAAAAAAAAATCCAATACTTAGGAAAAGTGTGTTAGTAGCGCATTAAAAATTCAAAACGTTGTTTTTTCGCATCTATGTTTGTCGTTTTATGGATTTTGTAATGTCGTTTGCTTGGCTTTTGGATTAGGTCCATTTAGGATTTAAGAAGTTTGGGTATCATCGGTTAATTTTGTCTTTAAAATATGGATGTTTTTAATGTGTTTTTAATATTACAAGGTATGGTAGTGTGAGTTTAGAATGCTTAAAAATATTCATAATGTCGGTAGTGGGTAAGTAATGGGTGTGTTTGGGGCGTGGGTGAGTAACAAAGATAAAAAGACAAATAATTAATATAATAAAAATGTCACAATTTTTTTTTTAAATATTTCGGCCCCCTAACTTGAAATCCTAGGTCCGTCCTTGATCATATAAGTTAGTATTAAAATGAAAAATAATTTAAGAGGCTGGACAATGCAGCCAGATATTAAAATTAGTTCTTTTCCAACTTAGTAGCTAAGAATATTCAATAAAATTGTAATAGGATTTTGATTTCTTTTTGTTGCTATGTTGTTCTTTGCATGGTTTTGAAATTCGGACTGTTCAATGAACCGTAAAATAGAGAGATTCAAGATTTTTAAGGTCGAATTAAGATTAAACTGAGGTCGAATCGTGATGACGTCATAATTAATTTTATAATTATTTAAAATATAAATAAATAAATTAAATTAGTAAAAAATGAAAGAAACAACTAATAGAGCCAAAGTAAATATAGAGTTCTATCTTTCAAATGTATTTTTTTTCTATACCATAACTTTCATAAGATAAATAAATAAGAAATCCTAAGCAAACATAATAAACAAAACATATAATAATATCATAGTCAAATTACTAATTATCAAAAAAAAATTATTAATTTACATTGTAATATTTACGTAACATTTACCTTATAAACTAAATAAACGTGTATAATATTATATATTTTTCTTATGTAAATATATTCAATATTGTGCACTTTATGTAAATGTGCAATCAGATTAATACAATATCAACCAATAATTATATTCAGCAAAAAATAAAAATAAAAACTAATAATTATTTTGCAAAAGAAAAATGGATGGTTTATCAAAACTACTGTTAAAGTAAACAAATAATAAACCACTGGTGTCAAATTTAAATCTAACCTAAAATATTATTAAAATATTAAAAAGGTTAGTAGACGAAGTCAAAAGCCGCCGTGGTACACAAATTTCAACAAAACTAGTAATTAAATATAACAAATATTGGAGAATGATATGAGAGTTCTCAGCAAAGAAACAAGAACAGTGAGAGAAAGAGTGATCCCAGCGCCATTGCTCCCTGGTCGTCGACTGGAAGCTGTGATTGGCGTCGGACGACTTGTGGAGGCAAACATTTGAGTTATTACAGTGTGGACGCTGCGGCTGTGTAAGAGAAAATTTTATTTTTCTATATGTTTTTTTTTTTAAAGAAAGATTATTGATTCATTGAAGATTAAGTAATTCTTATACTGCTATTTCTTTTTGGTTCTGTGTATCAATTGATTCTTCTTTTGGCTTCTCGGATTTTCTTAATCGGATCGTACGGTCCGGTCTGGATTTCAAAGAACTTCTTTGTTCGCTCATGTGATATCTTTTATTATTTTCTATTAATAATATTATTTTCTTATCTATCAAAAAAAATAAAATTGTAAGATATCTTAGAAATAAAAGTAAAAAAAAGGTACTAGAGATCCTAATAGCGAGGTTTGTCAATAGAAAGATCATTGCTAGTGAAGATCTCATCGTTGTCAATAAGAAACTCACACAGACACGATTTGAAATTTTCTTCAACGAATATTGTTAAAATGTGTGTAATTAACACTGTCTTTCTTTCCCCATAAATATCCATTGAACTTATCCGAGTCACAATAGACAGGGCACGTTTTAACATAATTCACAGTCAGGTCATTTATCATTGTTAAAAAATGGTAGTTTCTTATAAGCCAAAAGTCTTCTCTTCTGGGTCATTTTTATTTACATTCACGTGATAATCACTCTTGTTTAAAAGAAAATCCGTGCTATTATATTCTGTCATTCTTTTTTAATGCAAATTATATTGTGTCATTATCTATAGGTCATGCTAAAGTTTTGCATTTTACACAGAAAGCTATGTCCTACTAACATATATTTCTATTAATAACTGAATTTTTGTATTCCACAGAAAGCAAAATCCGGTATGAGATTTTATCCTTCCCATCAAACTTGCAACTCCAACAGAATGACGCACTCTTGTTTGAGATACGAGTGGGCTTTATTAATATTTTTTCATGGGATTCTTCTACTGTGTATGAGCTCATCTTTGATCTCTGCAACAGTTTCGGCTTTTGCAAATGAGGCTGATCGCCTAGCATTACTTGACTTCAAGAATCGGATAACTCAAGACCCACTTCAAATTATGAGCTCATGGAATGACTCCATACATTTCTGCAACTGGTTAGGTGTTACATGTGACCCCTCTAGTAAACGAGTCATGGTTTTGAATTTGACAGCTAAGAAATTGTCTGGCTCCATACCATCCTCTATAGGAAATCTTACTCACCTCACAGGAATCAACCTAGAAAACAATAGCTTCTACGGTGAAATTCCTCAAGAAGTGGGACGTTTGCAGCGCCTTTGGCATCTCAGTTTGACTTATAATTCCTTTGGTGGTAAACTTCCAACTAATATGAGCTACTGTTCACAACTTAGAGAGCTTACTGTTGGTCACAATGAGCTTGTTGGGCAGATTCCAAACCACCTCAGCTCATTGTCAAAGTTGGTGTATCTAAGACTTGATAGGAACAACCTTACAGGAAATATCCCAGCTTGGATAGGAAACTTTTCTTCGTTGTATGCTCTTGATCTTTCTGAAAACAATTTTCAAGGAAGCATACCTAGTGAACTTGGTTGCCTACCAGGCTTGGGATTTTTTCAGCTTTCTGTGAATAATCTTTCTGGTACCATCCCTCCTCCGATCTATAATATATCTTCCATATACTTTTTCTCTGTTACTGAAAACCGACTACATGGAAGCCTTCCACCAGATATTGGTCTCACTCTTCCTAACCTTCAAATATTTTATTGCGGTATGAACAATTTCACGGGACCTATTCCCGTGTCATTGTCAAATGCTTCTCAACTTCAGGGTCTTGCCCTTGGCAATAATAGTCTAATTGGGCCAGTCCCTCGAAATCTAGCAAGCTTGCAAGGCTTGGTTGGACTTTATTTTGCTTACAATAGACTTGGATATGGGAAAGATGATGACCTGCATTTTGTCAGTTTCTTGGCTAATTGTACTAGTTTGAAGGTCTTGGATCTTGGTTATAATTATTTTGGAGGAGTATTACCCAAATCCATAGCCAACCTTTCCACCCAGCTACAATCTCTTTATTTTGATGGGAATATGATCCGTGGTGGCATTCCTATTGGAATTGAGAACCTTGTTAACTTAGAATCACTAGTACTAAGTTTAAACTATTTGGGAGGTACTCTCCCCGATGATCTTGGGAAGCTTAAAAAATTAAAGCACTTATATTTGGATAATAATACATTTTCTGGGCCAATCCCTTCCTCCTTGGGTAACTTAACTATGCTGATAATGCTCTCTATGGAGAAGAACAAATTAGAGGGAAAAATACCCCCAAGCCTAGGAAACTGCCAAAATTTGCTCTCCCTAAACATTTCTAGCAACAATCTCACTGACACCATTCCAAAACAAGTTATTGGTCTTTCTTCCCTTTCAATTTCTTTGGACATGTCTCACAATTTCTTGATAGGTGCACTACCGTTTGAAGTAGGCAACTTAATACATCTTGCCTGGTTAGATCTCTCAAATAATAGATTATCAGGCAAAATTCCCACCACCCTTGAGACTTGTCTTAGTTTGGAGCACTTGTATTTGGAGGGTAATTCATTTCAAGGTGCAATACCTCAATCTTTGAAGATGTTAAGAGGTTTAGAACAAATAGATCTTTCACGGAATAACTTCTCTGGAAATATTCCTAAATTTCTCAGTAAGCTTGCATCACTTAAGTATCTCAATATTTCATATAATGATTTGGAGGGTGAAGTGCCAAGTGAAGAGATTTTTGCAAATGCAAGTCAGATTTCAATCTTTGGAAATAATAAGCTGTGTGGTGGTGTCCAAGAATTACATTTACCTACATGCACTAGGAAAAATACTCATTCATCTACGAAGCTTCTTGCACTCAAAATAGTAATTCCTTTCACTAGCATGGTCATATTTGTACTTATTTTATTGTATTTTTTCCCTACATGTTTTATTGGGAAAAAATCAAGAGAGAGAGCATTAACTACATCTTCCTTTGAAGATAGGAAATTACTTGTCTCTTATGCAGAGCTCCTAAAATCAACAAATGGGTTTTCTGAGAACAATTTGATTGGTTCGGGTAGCTTTGGCTCAGTATACAAAGGAGTTCTTTCCAGAAATGGAGCAATTGTTGCGGTTAAAGTATTGAACCTTCAAAAACAAGGAGCTTTTGAGAGTTTCATTAACGAATGCAATGCTTTGAGAAGTATACGTCATCGCAATCTCCTTAAGATTATCTCTGCTTGCTCATCCTCTGATTATGAAGGGAATGACTTTAAAAGTCTAATTTTTGAGTTCATGTGCAATGGAAGTCTAGAACAATGGTTGCATCCTAAAGATGATGAGCAATATCAAAGCAGGAGATTGAGCTTTATTCGGAGACTAAACATAGCCGTTGATGTTGCTTATGCATTAGAATATCTTCATCACCATTGTGAGACACCAATTGTTCACTGTGATCTAAAGCCAAGCAATATACTCCTTGATGAAGATATGGTAGCCCATGTTGGTGATTTTGGATTGGTGAAGTTCCTTTTTGAAGAATCAGACAATCTCTCCAAAACTCAAATCTTGTCAGTTGGGTTAAAGGGTTCCATTGGGTATATTCCTCCAGGTAATTCTTCAACCAAATGAAGCACACCTAATTTCTTTTGTAACATTTTTTGTTTTCGTATTAAACTAAAGTAGAGACTCCTTCAAAAAGCAACTAATGCTCAGGTTTAAAGTGTGTTTTTTTTTTTTTTTTTTTTTTTTTTTTTTTTTTTTTTTTTTTTTTTTTTTCTATCAAGACCAAAAAACATATTTGCAAAATTGTATGAAGGGTTATAAAAAGAAATAATACATAATACATCAGTGGTTAAATTCTAAGCTCACAAAATTACCATTTATTTATATATATCTAAAAGCTAAGACATAGCATTTAACATTACTATGTTCCTAGTGAACCACCTCATCAGTCACATTATACTCCTTTTCTTTTTGAATCATTTTTCTCTTTATGATTTTTTAAATTTTTTTATATAAAATAATTAAATACAAATCATGGACAAACATTATTATTCATTAGATACAAATATTTGACTATTTAGCTACCTTAATTGATTTCAACTTTTCGTTTTCTTCTTTCTAATTTCAAGTAATTGTTAAAATTGAATAATTTATTATCTTTTTAGTAGATAAATTAACATTTCAAGTATGTCTCTTTGTTTATCTACCATTATAGTGTTTCATTTTCCAAACTTTTAGTTTTTCACAATATTATCTCTCTCGCACTCATACATTGATTATTTATTTAAGTTTTACAATGTTATATATATTATATACCAACGCACATTTTAGATACAATCATCCATCATCTATAACAAAAAATTTAGCACAATAATAATTGTTTTCTATATTTTTCAATCAAATTTTAGTTTTCACTATTTTCAGAATAGGAAATTATTGTATACTCTCAGAGTACCATAAATGCGTACTCTCTCCTCTCATATGAATGATGAGTCCCACTAATTAAATTCATGGTGTGACCTACCATTCATGTAAGAGGATGTCTCTTCGTTTATCTACCCTTAAAATATTTTCTCTTCCAAAATGTTGGTTTTTCACAACCTTGTCTCTCTCTCTCTCTTATACATTGATTATTTATTTAAGTTTTACAATGTTATATATACTAATGCATATTCTAGAAACAATCACCCGTCATCTACAACAAAAAAATTAGCACAATACTAATTGTTTTTCATATTTTTCAATTTAGTTTTAGTTTTCATCATTTTGAAAAGACATCAATTATTTTTGTCAGAAATTTTCAAAGTTAAGGCAACAATAGGAAGACCATTAAGGTAAACAAAACGCACAATAAAAAATGATGTCTCTCTTTTTTTCCCTGCCTTTCTTTTTAGTATTCTTGCATTTTTTGAAGTGATTTTGTTGTTTTCCTTTCCAAATTTTTGAATGATATTGACTTTTGTTATTGTTAATTGAGACTTAGAATTGTTATTGCAATTTTATTTGGCCTATCATTGTTGTGGAAATTCCTAATGTTGATATGAAACATATTGATGATGAACATTTTTTGTGCTTATTTGTAAAGTGTCAAAAAGTTTGCAGTGCAGTAATTTTGTTATTATTGCATCCCATATGTTTGGTAAAATTTCTTTTAGAAATCTTATGCGTCTTTTCTCAAATCTGTTTGTAACTTTTATTTTATTCATTCTATTACAAATAATAGGAATCTCCACCATTTAATTTTTAGCTAATTTGAGCTTTCTTGGTAAACTTTTACTTTGTTTAGTTGATCATCTTTAAGGAAAAAGCCAAAAAGAAAATAAGACAATTTAATTTACTCTAGAGCATCATTATGCTATTAATGTTTTTATGTATAGAAACTTAAGGAATTTGATTAATTCTTTCTTGGAATTCCTATTATCCTTACGTCTAGCCTCTTAGATTAATTTTTAGGGGTTCAAGTGGTAGCCTAGCAACATTCTTTATGGTGTCTCCTATTTGTGGTTCAAAACCCACCATCCCCCCTCCACCACCATCTACATCTATCTCTATCTCTATCTCTCTCTCTCTCTCTCTCTCTCTCTCTCTCTCTAGCTATATATATATATATATATATATACACATACAGCTGTTCAAATTAAGAATTTTCATGTGTTACTCTTTAAAAATTTTATTAATTTTATTAGATGTATAGATGGTACTTTTGGTTTATGAAACATGATCAACAAAACATGATTTTTATGTAATTATATCTAGACTATACTACAATGTTATGATGGATGGATTGATTTTATTTTACTATAAAATCTAAGTAATCATGTGGTTTATGAATTTGAAAAGTTATATATTGCGGGATTTGTTCATTATGTTCATATGATGAAATAAAATTTTCTTTTTGCATTTTATTTTATTTTATATTTCCACTTTATGATATGATTTATTGATTATAATCTATTGCATAGTTATTTTTATATATTTTTTCACTTAGTTTCAATTGTGTGGAAGAAAGAGGCGTAGATCTATGTTTTGGAAAAAAATATATCTATATAAGTGTTGAATCGCATACATCTATATAATAATAAATAAAGTATACATAGTTAAAACTTAGTTTAATAGTTCTCACACTCATACGGTAAAATTTATATATATATAAAATTTATTACATTGTATTTTCATACATATTTCACTATATATAATACCCAAGTACAAAATACATTTAATTTGTTAATTGCTACACCACCAAAAAGAAAAAAAAAAAAAAAAAAACCTTCTAATATAAAACATAATTTCAAATAACACATATTGACTTTTAAAAATATACAATCTAATATATTTATTCAATAATTATCCAATAAAACATATTTATATCAAATTTTTCCGCGCATCATGCGGGTCTATGACTAGTGAGTAATAATGTCTCGATCATTGTAGAGTATGGGATGGGTGGCCAAGTTTCAACACTAGGAGACGTTTACAGCTATGGAATACTCTTGTTGGAGCTGTTCACTGGAAAAAGACCTATTGATGAAATGTTCAAAGATGGCATGAACATTTACAATTTCACTGCAATGGCTTTGCCTGAACATGTCATGGATATATTAGACCCGCTAATGTTCTTTGGAGAGGAAGATGAAGATCTTAATGATGACAGACATAATGTTGACATAGAAGAAAGAGCAATAATCGAAGATCAAAATGTCAATGTTAGTAGTAGAATAAAAGATTGCTTGATATCTGTTTTTCAAATTGGATTGTCGTGTTCTACAACATCACAGGATGAGAGGGTGCCTATGAATGTTGTCGTCAGCGAAATGAATGCAATTAGAGACACGTTTCTTAAATATAAGATGAGGAAATAGAAGAAGAAAGTCCTAGGTACGTTAACTCATTTTATTTGAGCATACTTCTTTGTAAAATAATAAAACATAAATTTAAATTGAAGAAGAAAAAAATGTAAATGTGAAAAGAGAAGATAAGGAAAGAATATCAATCTAAACTATTATGATTGTCAAGTCTACATGTTATTGTTGTTCAACAAATGGAATGGAATGCAATGTTGTTTGTTTATGGTGTTGCAAGAAAATAATTTGCAGTTATTTAATTCTTCCCTAATTATATTAGTCACACAGTTATTGCATTATTAATTAATTCACGCGATTGTCTGTACGTTTTATTGCATGACAGGATAGGATGGAAGTAATGACCCTTGATTGAGCAATGTTTCCAAGGCTGTGATGGTCATAAGTTATAGGCTTGTGACATTCAATTGAGCGACCTTTTAAGTTTAATGATATGCCTCCTCAACCTCTATGTCATTGTTTTCCATATCAAAGGTAATTTAGATCAGTGACTCACCGTTATTTGCCAAATGACACTTGTTAAACCATATTCCTAAATGCTAAATATTTATTATTATGGAATGTACTATCCCTACTTTGATTTGTATAAGTGTTTCACATACGCTATTTGTACTGTCCCTCCTTTATGTCATTGCTTGGCTATTTGGCTTTGGCCTTACTCTTTGATGGAGATCAAGGCACCACTTCGAAGGATCTCATTCAAGTACCAATTGGGCCGGTTACAAGAGCACGAGCAAAGAAGTTCAAGGATGTACTCAACGGACTCATCCAAGAGTTATAGGCTCAAGCAAACTCATGGAGGCCCATTGAGCATGATCCACGTAGGCAACAAAAAATCGTCACCTTGATTCAAGTTCTAGAAGGATTCGGTCAAGGCTAAGAATTGGCATGAAATATTTTGGGTCAATGTAAACAACGTTATTCTAAGTATAGGTGATTTATTTCCTTGTTTTTAGGTGCATTTAATGCTTTTTAAGTCAAACTTTATTCCTAATATGGTTAGGTATCAATTAGAAGTTATTTTAGAATATATTTTCTTATTTGTCAAGTTTTAAGAAGCCCTTAAATAATCATCTAAGTCTGTAAACGAGGTTTATTCTCTTTGGTTCTTTGAAGAACTACTCGAACTTATCGGGAATTCCTGTGGCGTTCATCTCAACTTATCAAACGAAGTTTCCACCACCGTTTGTGGCGTCTTCCTTATACCGAGGTTCTTGTTTGTCATAAACAACGAGTCGAGGTCTCCCATTTGAATCTATCCATAAAACAATCTTGAGTTCCCTTTTGTTGTTGGGTCTCATTATTCTTGACGAGGTTCACATCACTCTTCCTAGCTAAATCCTAACTTATAAATTTTTGTGGACAGTTTTATGGGACTTATTCAGCTATTCCTATGTTATTTTTCTCTCTAGATAGTTTTTAAATAAAAAAATTTAATTATTTTAAATTATAATGATATGAGAAGTGATGAAGGAATACATGATGAAACACTATCTCCTTCATTAACTTGTTATATATTTTTCCTTAAAAAACAATTAAATATAAGAAAAAAAATACTGAAATTATTAAATGCTTAATTAGGTGAATTTATAATATCTTCTAAAATTATATTACGAAAACATAAGTATACCATTAAATTATAATATAATAAACACAATAAATAAAATTATATAATCGTATGTTTAGTCTCAAATTTGACTTTGGTTTTTATGCAAATTTTTTCCGATGTACATTTAAATCTTGAACCAATTAAAATATACACCTATTTCATAGCATATATATATATATTCAATTTTGGAACTTTTTTGCAAATATTCCTCTTTTAAAAAAAATTAATTGAAAAGTCTCCACCCAAATGTACTAATTTTTTGGAACTCAAATACACTAAATTCGAGTTTACCAAACTCAAGTTTGACTTTTCTTGAAACTTTTTTAGTTATGTAGCATTTTTTTGCCATGATACTTGAAACTCGAGTTTTGTAAACTTGAGTTCCACTTGAAAAAACCCTACGTTCGTACGGTACTAAACTATGCTTATACGTGATTATCAAAAAAAAAAAATTTATGCTATACGTGGGTCGATCCAAATTTCAAATGTGGGAGGGTGGAGAGTGGGGCCAGTTCAAATTAGCCCAGCCCAATTGGGCCCAAACAAAAACTGTTATACCAAATCAAGCATAAGCCCAATAAATTTAGCCATGATACTCGATCATGGGCCCACACTTACGTATGCAGGATCTGTCTTGAATACCCAGCCCGATTAAGACATGGCCGACGAAGACATAACTAAGATTACAGAGTACAGTCATGTAGTACACGTGACACTGTCCAACTATAAAACGAACGGTGCAGATTGATCGCAGTGACCACCGACTGTGATTCTTACTTGTTACACATTTAATTCTATTTTATTTTCACAGTTGGTCACTTGGTTGAGATTCTCACATCTCACCACAAGTTTAAAAAAAAAAAAAAAAAATTCAGATTCATGGTAATATGTGTCAGCACTCCACGTGTAATCGGATCCGTTACTTTATCATCTCTCATAAAGATAAAAGAATCCACTAGAACCAGATTGCAACATTATTGAATAACAAAGAGACAAAAAAAAAAAAAAAAAAAAAAAAACACATACTAGTTCTCGAAGGAGCCAGCTGAGCTTGAGAGTTACAGTGAGTGATTGATCGAGTTAGTGATGACAACCCTAAGGAGTTCTTCTGCAAAACTCATCGCGGACAAGTACAGAGACACAGGCTTTTTTGTTTCCCAGAAAGAGTTTCTTCTTACTAGACCCGAAATTTGTTCCTTAAAGTCACAGAAAGCTGTTAATTTTGGGTTCTTGAAGTTGATATCTTTGCAACACAAGGCTGTACACCCGGTTACTACTTTGTCATCGAAAACCCAGGTATTTTCTGTTGTTTTTTTTGTTGTGGGGTTCAGTTGTTTTTTTTTTTGGATATTTGCTTTTGTTTTTATGAAAGTTGTTTCCTTCTTCTTTTTTGGGAATGGAGAAACTGTTGCTAAAGTCTCTAGCTTTCATTTCATATATATTCACTTTGTTTTTGTTTCCCATGATTTCTTGGCTGTATGTATGACTTTACATGACATTGTCTGTGCAGGCAGACTTGGATGCTGGTGACACTCAGATTGATGAAGAATCAGACTTGGAAGCTTGTAAGTGAATTTATTGATCTTTGGGATTTTTCCAAGTTGAAGAATCGTGTGACTTTTAATTGGTCTCTACCTTCAAATTTTTAGTGTCAATATTGTTAGAATAAAGGTCAACTAATAAAGGAATGTTAGAATAATGCCTAAATGATTAACTTCGTCATTTTCTACTAATTTAAACTTTTAGAGGAATTGATAATTTATCAAATACTGCTTCTTTGTTGGACAGATGAATCGAAGAGTGTTCAAGTCAAATTCCAGCTACAGAAAGAGTGCATGTTCGGTGAGCAATTTCTGATAGTAGGGGATGATCCAAAGTTGGGCTTATGGGACCCTTCAAGTGCGATACCACTGGACTGGTCAGAAGGCCATGTATGGACTGCTGAGCTGGTAAGTATTAAAAGCAAAGTCAGTCAAGAATGTGTGTGTGTGTGTTGAAGACAAATTGATGCAGTACTATGTCATTGTTTGTTATTAGGATGTGCCTATTGGAAAATCAATCCAGTTCAAGTTCATACTAAAAGGAAATGCTGGGAAAATCTTGTGGCAACCTGGTCCTGATCGATTTTTTAAGACATGGGAAACTAAGAATACAATCATCGTTTGTGAAGATTGGGAAAATCCTGAATTTCAGAAAGTAATTGAGGGAGAACAACTAGCTAATCAAAATGAACAACCGACGGTTAACTCAGATATGTTGATTGTTGCTGAGAATTTGACTTTTCCAAAAGATGAGATGGTGTCTTATGTAAACGAGGGATCAGCCAATGCAGAAAGCAATACTTCTACAGCAGAAAATTCAATTGCAGAACCTCACAAGGCACAAATTATTGCCGATAACATTGCTCCTTCACAAGAGAAAACTAAAGCTATTGTTGCAGACAATATAAGTTACCCAAAGGAGGACCCCAAAGTGAATGCAAAGGACATTCTTGAAAGTAATGGCAGAGCTCCAACACTCATTGAAGACAACCTTAATAATTATGGAGGCCCTGTTTTGGTTCCTGGTTTAACTCCATTGTCAATAGAGCCAACTGAAGAAGCAAACCAAGATGAAGGTGAGAAAAGAATTGCAGTGGATGTGTCTGTAGGAACCTCTGAAGCTAAGGATCATAGCGTGCAAGAAGCAAGCCAAGATGAAACCAAGAAAAGAAATGCAATTGATGCCTCCATTGGAACCCCTGAAGCTAAGGATCATAGCCTGCAAGAAGCAAGCCAAGATGAAACCAAGAAAAGAAATGCAATTGATGCCTCCATTGGAACCTCTGAAGCTAAGGATCATAGCATGCAAGAAGCAAGCCAAGATGAAACTGAGAAAAGCAATGCAGTTGATGCCTTAATTGGAACCTATGAAGCCCAGGGTCATAATGTGTCGGAGGTAACTGCTTGAGAAAAGAAATGTTCTATTTTCTTCCCTTTTGTCTTTCCTTCTACTTTGCCTAAGACAGAATAACAACCCATTCCATTTCCATAAACTATAACTTATCCAGGGCTAGGAGATCCATATCGCTGAACTCGTAGGTTCTTGAAATCTTGTTTTCTATAAAGAGGAATTTTTCAATATGATAATGGTGAGGCAGCCTTTTTATGTTGTCAATATTGAACAACTGCATCTCGGTTAATCACAATCTAAACAGAAGGATTGAGCATCAAACCTAATTGTTTAATTTGTATACAACAGGAGTTTTTAAACTACTTCTAGGACCAAGTTTCATAGTTGGGGATGAAAATAGTTCTATAACCAGAATCGAAATCAACCACTTAGTATTGCTTCAAATTGTGCACTAAGTGTCCTTCGCCGTGCAACCCGTCAAATTAAAATGTTCTGATATACAATGTGCACTCTACTTACATGAAAAATGAGAGTAACCTCAACAATTGGGTGCATGTCGTCCAATGTTATGTTAGTGATTTATGTGAGACCTTCTTTCCAATATCTTGCATTTTGCTTTTAAAGTGATATGTAATCCTCCCAAGACTGAATTCAAAAAGATGTTCTATTGTGGATGCTATTATTGTCATCTTTTCTGTGTTCCTTTCCATGTACTAAAACTTAATCAAATTCAGTTAGATGAGAAGCAAGAACAGCATGGTGACCCACCTCAACTAGCACCTACCAAGATTTACAATGGTGAGGAAGAACAGCTTGATAGCAATTTTAAACAAAATCATTATCCATCAAAAATAGAAGGGCAGCACGACTCAAAGCCAATCGACAATGATGTCTTGCAAAGTGACATCCAGTGGGGTCGCAAAACGCTGCAGAAGCTACTAACTAATTTAGGATTGCTTTAGCATCAACTTGTTTGATCTTGGGAGAAATTTTATGAAAGCCACTCAAGCTTATGACTCTGCTTCTTCACAGTGACCTGGCATTCAGGATGGTTGTGTGGAGCATTGGTAGTGGTTGTTGTTGTTGTTGTATGTGGAAATGAAATTTGTTACCTCAGCCTGATATTGTTGTATGCTATATAGTATGAGAGTGCTCAAGTTTTTTATTTCTTCTACAGGTTTGATGATCTTTTCAATGTGCCAAATGGATTTGACTACAATTATTTGTGGGAACCAAAATTGATTCTGGTTATAGTTTAACCGTGAAGGTTCTGTAAAACTCTCTGGGGTGCTAATCATATAAATGTACTAATGGTGGTGATTGATGTTTGACAATAACGCTCTCAACATATTTTGTACTATATTGTTGTTGTCCTTATTATAGAAAACCAAGTTGATTGTTTTCTGACTACATCACATGCCTTGGAACCAATGGTAAGTTGGAAATAGCTCCAGCCAGAACACTGAATGTAGTTTTACTCTTACAATTAATTTATGGTGTCCATTTCCTTCTCAAAGCCTTTCCTTAATTAGTTTGTGAAGTATATACCTAAAGGCTCTTCTAAATGATAGAATTAGATCAAAAAGAAAATGTTGGCATGGTGGAGTTACGAGTCCTAACTGTCTTTGAAATTACTGTTAAAATGTTATGATATACAATGTGCACTCTACTTACTGTTAAAATAGATAAAGAAATTTTTAGACTGCGTCTTCACAATGACCCGGCATTCAGGATGGTTGTGTGGAGAATTTGTAGTGGTTTTTGTTGTATGTGCACTTTACCTATTGTTAAAATTGATAAAATAGTTTTTTAGAGTATAAAATAAATAAATAAATTTAGATACCCGGATGCTAAATGCTCTTTAGCTTGCAATTTCAAAGCGTATTATGGTTCTTTCTATAAATTGTTTTTTTTTTTTTTTTTTTTTTTTTTTTTTTTTTTAAGATGCTAGAATTCAAAAATTTTGAAATCAAACTCTTTACCACCGAAATACTGAAACTATACTAAGGAAAAGGTATCCATTTTCTGTGACTTTCAAGACATTTGCTTGCTGAATATCTAAGATATCATAGAACAAAGTGGTCGGTGCACATGACCCCAGAGAGGGCCTTGGAAACATGTAACTTGGAGAACACGAACCTTAAATCTATTTTATGGTGCGAGTATTTTGTTAAATTTTGGTTAAGACATCATCGTAGGTATTTATGTTTAGGTAAATGAGAGTGGAACACATATGGTAAGTAAACCACAGAGAAAGGACCCTTCTCAATTACCAAGTATATATCCTCGGATTAAAAATCTAATATTCGTTAACCGCATAATAAATGTGAAACGCACAGCGTACGCAATAGGGCGCCCATTTTCTCATCTCGAGGTAGCTCTACCATTTAATATAGGTGTGCCTAAGACTAAAGAAGTGGCAGAAGACATTATTGGGAAGTAAAATCACCGCCTCCACCTTCAAATTTATTGCACCAGTCAGCTTTAAACCTGGATCTAGCATGTTGCAACATTTGTATATACTAAAGTCGGTTAACGGGTGTCCGAGCATTTCTCCATAGATTATTTTAAGAAAACTTTGGTGTTATTTTTGAGAAATATTAAATAAATAAATAGATAACCCTCTATAAAAAAATTACTATTTTCTTCCTCTATAAAAATTTTTTAAAAGTATTTTCTAAACCAATGCCACTAGAGCATCCATTAACCAAAAAAAAAAACCCTCAATATTATCTAATAAACGTATGGGAAAATGTTAAAACTATTTCAAATTTTATCGATACGACAATAAAAGTAATTAATAGATTTCTTTTTTTTTTTGGTAGTGTAATTAATAGATTTCAATAACATAAGAAATAAAGTACTATGGTGTATGGTGCTCCCGTTTTTGAGTAGCAGCCGCGCCTGCGGGGTTTTTGAGTAGCGGGCGCCCCGGGGGGGGGGGGGGGGGTAGATCAGGTAAATTTCTAACCATAGATTTAAAAAAAAAAAAAAAAAATTGTAATTTGATATCACACCAACTTATAAAGCCAATGTGGTAAAATTTGAAGCATCCCTAAGACCCTAACAGGCTAGCACCACTCTAAACTTGTCTAGTGCCTCTCATGCTCCCATCGCAAATAAAGCTCCCACCATATGATATGGCTATGGATGGCAACAGGGCAGAGTTTAGTAGGATCAGGGGTATCCTGTCCCCTCTTCAACGCAAGAAAAACTTGTGTGGGACGGGATAAGGCTATACTGAGGGACGAGGCAGGTTAGAGGTATTTTACTATCACTATCGCTTTGACTTTGACGAATAGCTGTAAGCCTGTAACAGTTATTTCATGGACTGCTTTATTACAACAAGGTATGAAAAAAGCAATCCAGCCAGATCAAGAACAAAACATTGTAACCGGCTAAACAATTTCAATTGCAATATTACATGGAAGCCTATATGGTGACAATACAAAATATGTGGGCTAGTTTCACCATTGACATATCCACCAAGTAAAAAGATGGAAAAAGTAGCGCAGGGAAAAAACAAAACAAAAAAAGAGCCCATCTTTGCAATCACTACTTTAAAGAAAGAGAATTTTTCACCTCAGCAAAAGCTATAATTCCAGCTTTGTCAGGGAAAAACAGATGCTGAACTAATAAAATGCCTAACTCTAGACCTTAGGGTTTCTCATGAAACAGGATGCCCATTCTTCTGTTGCTGAAATAAGGGTAGGCTTTGTGAACCACGAAATAGCTCTTCCTTCAATCGTTTACTAGGAATAGAATTTGACAAACTGGAGAGAATAACCAAATAAGAAACTTAAAGCAGCTTATATGGCTAAAGCATAAATAAACAAAAGTAAGCTCTATTTATTTATTTATATATATATATATATAGCTAAATCATGAATCCACAGAAGTTGCATGATCATTCCAAAAAAAGGGCCATTAAGAAGTGAGCAAAAGTATTTTCCAAAGCAGGCACTAGAATTGTAAACATTCCCAGGGTTAAAGACAATGCCTGAAAACTTGCAATTACAAGTTAGCCTCAAACTTTTGCTCTTGAAACAAATGTACACACAATGAAACAAGATCAAATGTACAGGAAAAAAGATTATTAAATGGCAAATAATACAAAGAACAAAATACATGTGATATAGCCTCAAAGAAGCAGCAGCACCAAAAAGGAAGTGAGGGGGGAAAGCAGCACGACTGTCCAACACCCCAAGAACAATACCAACTCTCAAACATTCTCCATTCTGTTCCTGGCAGTCTTGAAATTATAGTGATGCACCCCCTCAATTTCTGTGCCTTAAAATGGCATCCAGAAAACATGCCCCCACACCCAAAAAAAGATGTATAGAGACCCAAAATAAATGCAGAGGAACCATGCTCTATGAAAGTCCAAGACGGGCCATGGAAACATTATTGAAGAATGAAAAATTAATAGAACATTGCATTAATCCCGTGAAAATAGAGCCTCCATATCTTGAAACACCATTCTACTCTGTCCTCTCTGGAAAGCCCCTAAAAATGGGCAAATCCTTCCCCTCCAGAAAGCCCATCATAATTCGTAAGTACAGATTACCATATTCTATGTTATACATTCCTTAAATACTGTGTTAAAATAAAAGTCAACCAAGCAACTCAATCAACATTGCTTAAAGGAAATCTCTCAAGGAATGGATTCAAATTCACTAAGAGAAAGAACAGAAGGTAATATCATGAATCAGAAGGAAACAACCCCCTCCGGGATACTCCACCACTGGAATTCTCTGTAAGAAATGTGCATGTTCCCCCTCCCACCCTCTCCCTCTCCTTTGTCAAACAAAAATTCTGTGAAAGTAAAATAGAAATAACACTCAACCCTTTTTCAAATGTTACCTTGGAGAATTGGGACGCTTTTGTGCTTGATTTGTTACATTAGAAGTGCTCCGAGGTTCATCTTTAGTAGCCTGAAAATCATTGTCATCAGGTACAGATTATTAAACCAGATCATCCAGGACAAAAAAAAATACATCAAGAACACAAACCACACTATACATCAATGGTTTCTTCTTCTGACAATGAGATTAATTTTATGTTTCAGGCTCTGCACCCAAATAGCACAAGTTGGCCCCACCAAAAGCCAAAAACATAAGACACTATCTAAAACCAAGCAGAATCAATTAATCATAGGACAATAGTGTTATTGAATATTTGATTTTTGGGACACTCGACAAAATGATAAGTCCCACATGGGTGCAGAACAAGTTTCAATACTCAAAAGAAGATAAGAAATAATACTTGCTTAACAGAATAATTTGCAAATTTAAGTGGGTGCATTGATTTTGTTAACAGAGTTTTATATATATATATATATATATTCTTTATTTATGTTCATAATTATACTAGATTTATGTTCATAAAAATGAACACCAAACATAGATAAATATAAATGATAGAAATTAAAAATTCACCAAATCATATTTGTTCATTGTCACCAGACACTACGAATATTCAATTAACTCTTAAGATATAAAAGGAAAATTGCTGAATCAACTACAAGGGAGTACTTGGATAACGGGTAGAAACTAGGGACTGACCACCAAGCCCTTACCTCTTAAATTAGGAAATAATGGAGCCTGGGTAAGGCCACAGTAGCAGACATGAAGCCAGCTCACTCCCCATTCAATGATTTAGCTCTCACATCTTGGTGCAATGCAAAATCCAAAAGGGAGTGGTTTTTCTCTAGATAACCACTACCCCTCATCTGGAAATGTCTTGCCCACATACCCTTTATCCAAGCATCACCTATGTCTTTGAACAAAGAAATCAAATCAAATACGAAAGGCGTCATCAGAAATTCCCACCTCAGACGTGCTTTCTTTAGGCACTCCATCTCTTTGCAGTTCATTCGATCCAGGTCCAGCAATATCCCATATAAATCCATTTTCATTTCCAAGAGAAAGCTTATCAAAATCTCTGTCAACGACCCCAGTACGAGGTGCAATATATGATACATATTTTTCTGCAATTTCATGCACAAAAATTCCATTCAGAAGAATAGCATTGATGATGTCATTATTCAATAACCAGAATCAGCATAAGTGCTACAGAGTGAAAATAGAATATAATTATAATTACCACCAGTTGGTGGCATAATTGTTATGCTCATAAATAACTTCCTCATAGACCAAGTACTATAAGATCACAGGTTTCTTCTGCTTCTCTAATCCCAGATACACCAACAATAAGGGGACCTCCCCTCCCCAAATAGCCTCACATCTAAAAGAACAAGCTACCCTCACCACCCACCACCCAATAAAAAGATTCAACATAGATCCCCTTACCAATCAAGCTGCTCTATCTCACCAATTCACACTTAACATTTGTCTAAGCTCCAGAATACTTAAGGTCACATCAGTTATATGTTAAAAGAAATAATTGTTGAAAAGTATATGTAATACAAAATCAAATCTGTTAAAAAAAGAAATCTTCTGTGGAGAATGATTAAATAAATGGTTTTACCTGCTAAGTTGTGAAGGGCATTCTCAGCAGCTTGTTGATGAGCATCCTTCCTTGTCTTACCCATTCCAACCCCAATCTTCTCACCCGTGAACAAAACCTAAACCAAAAGGCCAACAGAATGAGTGTCCAGCTTTCACAAGTTTAATTTAAATTATAAAAACAGAGAGAGAAGAAGGACTGGGAGAAGCGCAAATAAAAAACATCAGTAGCAGCTTACTTCAACGTAAATAATATACCCAAGAGAATGATAATAAGAAGCTTCATCAGCTTTTAACGTTATGAAAACAAGCAACAAAGCAGTAATGAACATAAGATGATATCTTTTAGCAACAACAACAACAACAACAACAACAACAACAGCCAAAAAAAAAAAAACAAACAAACAAACAAAAGATGATATTATTGGAGGATTCAGACGGGACTAAAGATACAAAATTACTTTCAATAAGGAACCATGGTTTTGCTGACCTCAACAGAAAATTGCAAATCCTTACTGGTACTCACAACAGATCTGAAATCAACCTGCACAGTGGGACAGAATGTGATGAACAGCACAAGGAGACGGGGGTGGGGGGGGCAAGGCATCCCGAGTCAAGTCAAAACACATTTGTACCTTGGTGTCGCATCTCCGTGCAATTTCATGCAGCACTCCAATAGATAAAGGGGAAGGTAGCAGGTTCAATTTTCCAGCATCACTTTGACTTTCTCTGCTATTAGATACCTGATTTTTAGACGCACCAACCTCTGCAAGAAACTTCAATCAGCTAATGGATATACATAAGAGGCATTGGTCTTCATAAACAGCATATCATTCATAAAATTCACAGCAGCAATCTTTTAATACAAGCTTGTCATTAACAGCAAAGGCCAAAAGAATTCTAAAGATCAAATTCACTTTCCATCCCTCTGATTTCAATGCAGTGTAAAATCAAGCGCTATGATAATGCAATACAGAAGCAAGAGACAAGAGTGAGGTTATATAGCATTAAAACAGAGGAAATAATAAACAATTAAAGAAGAGGGAAAACTGAGATATTGTCCATCAAATAAGCTGTTGTCAACAAACTATGCATGTCCCAAAGAAGAAAACAGAAGATGGCGATGTAGGCAATTCTCCCAATTTGTAATAAGGGCAGCTTATGAGGACAATTAACATTGGCACTTTGGAGATTTTTTATTTTCCAATAGTCAAAAGAAAGAATTGGGGTGCATAGTAGGAAAAATTAAAACTAATACATTATGAGGAAGTATCTTGAAAAGAATCATACATGGAGAACCAAATGGGTGCCTTGTTTATTAGACTAGTTTAATAGTTGGAAAAATATTTGAATTTAAAGTTTAGTTGTGAAGATAAATGGACTCATGATTCTGCAAGTTCCCATACCTAATAGCTGACTTGCAGGTGGAGGAATTTGTTTTTGCAAATCATTACCGGCACATGTCTGCATAGAAAGAAGAAGTGATACTTTTAAGTGCTCTCAGTAACCTGTATAAAGGATTGTCAAAACTAGAAAGTAATTTCTAATAAATTTTAAAGAATATTCAGAACAAACCTCTTCAATCTTTTGGGATGTTTGTGAGACTAAACCAGTTGGAGTAGATCCTGGTGTAATAGGAGAAAATGGATTTAGATGGGCACGCTGCTTATCAGGTTTTGATGAATCAGCTTCTTGAACAAATCCCAAGGGTCGATTATTTAACGGTCCTCTACTAATATCATCTTCGACCAACCAGCCTCCTTGCGGCTGCATCAATGATGGTGCTTGTGTAGGTAATCTTGACAAAAGAGGAGGTTCACCTGAGCTTTGATTCCTTGGATCTAGACCATGCTTCATTGTAAGGATTCCTCTCTTCATATCATAATCACGAGTAACTGGTGCTCCAAGCAAACCAGGTTCTACAACATAATTGGAAACAAAATATGTGAAGACAGTAAGTGCACATCTTCGATACTGTGTATCAAACTTTCCAAAACACAGATATATTGAGATATATGAAGAAAATACTTTGAGAAGGCATCAGTGTTCTTGAAGGTGCATGACCAATGACATTCGGTATGATTGCAACAGGTGACTGAGAGGTTTCATATCTTAAGTCAGGATTGTTTGTCAATGAATGAGCACCTGAGTCGTTAACAGACTTCTCATCCTGAGGGGAAGAAAAGAATAGAAAATGTAAAATAAACTATCAAATTCCCATTATGCACAGAAAGAGCAGAGATGGAGACATTTTCATCATAGAAATAACATATTCCAATTAGAAACTCTACCAAATAATTATTATGTACTAATGTTCAATAGAGAAACTTCCGTCATAAAAATAACATCTGTTAATCAGAAACTCTATCAAAATAATTAATTTATACTCACATTGCTAGCATCTCAGAGAATTCACTGATAAAATGATATCTGCTAATATTAAACCTACCATCATGTTTAATCTCTGTTCAACTTCAACACCATTCATTCCTTCACTAATGGGAGCATTGGTATTACCATTTGG